>NW_028288780.1:8407706-8739059 GCF_059628265.1 Tinamus guttatus
CTTGACATGAGGTAATACTGAATTATCTTGCACTTTCTAAATACTGAATTACTTCTAAACTTAGAAGCTGATGAAATAAATCCACATGCATAAAATTATAAAAGAAAATAAAGGTATACAAGCATGCTATTTGTTTGGTACTGCTTCAAAGTTTCTTATTTAATTTGTTTTTGTATGATATTAATATCCTGTGGAAAGGTGTGCTTTGTTTGTTTGTTTGTTTTTAAATAACAATTTTGTCTTTATTTCCAACTTATTTGGGATTCAGAAGACATTACCCAATAGCCATCCTCTCACCCCCAGTCATCCACTTGGCTTCCAGCATTTGAGTTTCCTTTTCTAGAAACTGATGACCTTAGCATACATTTTTGTGTTCCACTTTCTTCCTCTTCAACTAAGGGTATTGCAGTTTGATTCTATTCACATTTGAAAGAGCACCAGACTGTTAACGTTAGGGATGCTCACTAGGAGATACTTCACTGCTTGGAAATAAAGAAGGAAAAATTTCTGTGAGAAAGAGGGAGACAAATTTTAACACACATGTGAACACTAAGTGGGGTGACTTTTTGCCACAGTGGTATCACAGCTGGCACTGTAACAGATGAGTATGAGGGTGTATGAAGCCAAAATACACTAAAAATATTATTAATAGCAGATACCAATTATATCAAAATGATTACATACCATCTAAGTCAGATGCAATTCAGGAGTTTGGGGGGAGATAAATAAGTAGTGTTGTATGACTATTTCTCACATGAGAAAAATTAGCAAGGATTCTGCGCATTTCAGTTCTTGTACAAAACTACCCAAAAGCATTTGAGGGTTTTCCGTAGAAACAGAAAACCTTTAAAAGAGGCCTTTCGAGTTGGCACAATCAGCAAATATAATCTATCCACTTTCTTTTGACCTTTAAACCTGACCTGAAAAAAAGTGTTCAGCAACATAAATTTGATTTCTAAAGGCCTGCTGCAGATCTCATTTTCCGCTGTTTTTCCATTAGGCATTTATGGGACTTGCTGGTGTTACAGGGGACTAGTAAAATGTCGAAGTAATCCTGCAGTTCCTGTGTATGAATTCAGCTTTTCCCTATGAGATGATAACATTTTTTTTTTCTGCCAAGGCTTTCTCAGATACTGGACTATAAGACTAATACCATAGGTGTGATGTTGTTTTTTTTTCATTTGGTAACATTAACCAGATCTAGCAGTTCAAGTGTTGAAACAAAAGAATTCCTTTGTGAGCCAATAAGGTGGCTTGCTGCACATCTGCACTAATTGAAATCACAGCATGGCTTTTCAGGATAGGAACTGTATCCAAAGCATACAGAGGATTTGAAGATCTTGGTTGTATGTTTGTGCTTTCTCTTAGTGCAGAGGAAACCAGCTGCTTCCATTTATGAACTGTGCTGATGCATGTGCCTCAGCGTACCAATGACATAACGTACAACTTAGCAAGCTAAGGATTTGCCAACTGTTTTAACAAAAACGGGAAACTGGACATAGAATGCAAGACAATAGGAAAGAGTTTATGATAAAAGCGTTTAACTTTTAAGTAGCATATTCTATAATTTGTATTACAATTCACCAGGATGATAAATGTAACAGGTTATTACATCATCCTGCCCTTTCATTCACCAATAGGGGCCCTTGATTCTTTCCAAGTTCCCCTCTCCTATAGTTTGCAATTCCCCCATTTTTCCACTATACGGCCATCAGCCTCTAACCCACCCCTGTCATGCGATAGCAACTCTCTCATACAATTTGCACCACTGGGCATATTTCACCAACATCTCCAAAAATCTTCTCAAACTTTAAGAGAAAAAGTTCCCTCTTTTCCTTATTTAAACAGAACTGACCAGCTTTAAGCAGAATTGACCATGCTATTCTTCTGAAATCTTCTCCTTCAGTTAACTTGCATGACTTTGGACTTTGCCCTACCATTTCCAGCCTTAGTCTCTTCCTAGACAACCCTATCACCAAATGCTGATATACTGACATACTGATGGCTCAAACCCTACCCTCTCTCTCTCTCTCTGTTCTGGTCCTGACTTACGCCATCCCAGCTAAGATCTTCTCCACGCTATCTTCCTTCTCCATCAATCACATACAAAGGTGCGTATATCACATCACATATCACCTTTTCTGTCATTTTCAAATAAGACTTTTTGTCAGACTTTAGTTCAATAACCCCCTTCAATTTAATTTAGTTTCTGCACTTAGCTTACTTTTTATTCATACAACTTACACTGGTCAGGCATCACCTTATTCCAACTGACCTTGACAAAGGGAAACTATTTCCAGTCTATATCTAATCAGGTCACTTTCCATTCATCCTTTTCTTGCCCGCATCAGGTGCTTGTCTGGTCTTCCAAGGCTTTCATCCCCTTTTGCAGATTCCAGCTCTCATCTCCCAGTCCTGCCTGGAAAGGTCAACACCATCTCAATGGGACCATCAAGGAGCATTCACCAGTTCCTACTCCATTTTCGGAGCAAGTAGCTATGTACTTTTATTCTCTGCTACCCCATATGCATGGGCAGGGTTTCCCATAAGCGTGCACGCAATACTGACCAATTTCACAGTCCTGTCCATGCTCTGCAATTGCAGTAAAAGAGGGAGCATAATTCTAACTATTCTTTTAACCATTCAAAAATAAAATCATTATTGGTTGATCCTAGGAAATCAAAAATACATTTCTATTCAAGTGTTGCACATAAAAGATTCAAATAATCTGGGAATATGAGGATCTTGCTATTCTCATAAGACAAGTAAAATTTGGTTCAGTCAGTAAGTGAATTTCAGTGCCTCCCAAGAAAATTCAGATTGGGGTGCAATATGATCATAAGCTTTCCTTTGAAAAAAATTTCATATAATTAAAGGTGCTAGTCTCAACATCAAATTCCACTTTGGATGTGGTTAAATTCCAGCTTGGTTAAGTATTTCCTGTCCATTTAATTTCATCCTGCAGATCCAGCTGCACATAGTTATTCCACACTTCCTGTCCTAAACTACAACATAGTGCTGTTGTGAGTCATTGAACAGCTTCAATCTTCATGAATCTTTATAAGATGCATCAACTGCATCATCCAAAAGTGCCTTTGGATTCTCTGAGAATGCACCAGAGATTCGATGTTATATCCCTAACAAATTACCCACAGTGAAAACTTGATAAATAAGACAACTTTTTACAGGTAACATGAATCAACTAAAACCAGGCAAATTTTGCCAAATTATGCATACTCCACTCAAATATAAAAACCAAATAAAAATTAATTTTAGAACACAGCTTTCAGAAAGGTTGCTTTGGTTTCCTCTTAAGAAGCTGTAGTTTCTATGCTGGCATTAAAAAAAAATACATCAATATTAAAATAATTATACAAAACCAGCAAAACTTTGCACACTCTTCTGTATTCCTTCTCTTTTTCCTCCTTGCATTAAATAAAAATGTAAATGACAAAAACACAAGTCTGCCCTGTCAATCACTCCGTAAAACTCTAGCACTCCAACAGCTCACAAAGGAACAGGGAAACTAGCTCCTCAAATAACACCTGGCCTAAAAGCCTTAAAAGCATTTAAAAATCCCTGATTCAATACATAAACCCCCAAAGAAACCCAGCCACTCTCTATGTACAGTAAGAAGTACAAATAGAAGCCTTTGATTGTCGAAGGACTTCTTGCCAGCTCCCACAGACGTGGTAAACCTGAGCTGTTGCTGCTCACATATTTAGTTTTGGGCCCCAGTCCAGTAACCCAATAATAACCATTCATGCTATTCTCCTGTTCCAACAGAAAGTCACAACAATTGAGGTCTCACTTAACCCAACTTAAAAAGACAGGTCGCTTTGACAATCAGAATGACACAATCCATCCTTCAAAATCTTTTATTGCTACATCAGGGGGCCAAGATACAAAAATATCTTCTAGCCTTAAACAGGTAGCACCGGAGAACCCAAGCAGAGTTACTGGTGTTACTAAGCATCTTCCCTACACCCCACCAAAATGCAGTCTTGCCCTGACCACAAGCACCGAGCCTGTATATGAAACAAGGAAAATACATTTGGAAGGAAAGAAAATATTGCCAATGTGGGGAAGCTGAGCAAAGAACTATGTGAATGAATGATGAGTGAAGTGTTCATCCATCAGCCCCTGGGAGCTGTCCAGTAATGCCTTGGTCTGCCTCCAGTCTACACGATGAACAAGAAAAATTACCTGCGGATGATACCAGTTCCCATCGCTTAACCCCTCTTCAGATTTTATGTTCAGGCATTAGGCCCAAAATTCCAAAGTGTGTTTGGTCAGGCTAGCAAGGAAATCCAGGACAGGCACAGAGGGAAGCCAAAGCTCCCGTGGCCCAACTGCCAGGTTACAACACATGGAGTCACAAGAGCTCATGCTCCAAAGCCTCAGCTTCAGTAAAGCGACCTTCTCAGCTGTGCCACGCAGAAGAGTAACTGCCACCACAGCTGCACCAAGCGGCTGCCTTACTCCAACCTCTCCAGACCCTGTGGAGACTTCACGTGACCTCCAGCCTCACAGCCCCCCACTGAGCGCTTGTGTTTGTGGGCAAGGAAATGGCGGCACAGGGGCAACTTCAGAGGACGCTTCTCCAGTCATCAATTACTCATCACAGCACAAAGAGAAGCTAAGAGAAGCTTCTCACAGTATAAACAACCAATTATGAACGTGACTCTAGTTTATAGGCAGGAGCCCAGGGATCACCACAAGAATTCTGATGGAAAGTGTCATATAAATAAAGACCAGTTTGTGTCCACTCTTTTCTCTTATTAACCAACAGATAGGAGCAGTGAACTTACTCCAGAATTTTAGTTTACAACACTGGTGAGCTAACACAAGGTCTGGCAACCAGCACTGCCATTTCCTCAAGAAGTCTGGCTATGAGATTGTTTTTCTTTGACACTGTTCAGCAAACCTAGATTCCATCAATCATACAAGTTTGAACAAAATTTGATTTCAAAAACATGTCAAATGCTCACTAGATCAGAAAAATAAGATAAAAACACAACTACATTCTGTCTGTGATCTCATGCCACGCAAGGCATCAAAGGACTGACCCATTCTATACTAATAGCAGGGACAAACTGCATCTATGCCATAGGACACTTAAAGCCTGCAAAGACGGGTTAAAATCCCTACAGCATGGTCCAGACCAGGAACCACAGTGGTGCAAGAGCTATAGCTTTTACAATGCAAATCAATGCTTATATGGACTTAACAGCTTCTCTCAACTTGCTATATATATGTATATACACACACACACACATATATAGACCCAGATGACAAATTACTCTGGAAAATGGAAGCAAACTGAGTAATTTCTCTTTCATTTACTCCTTTATAGATCCCAGTACTTGGTTACCAATAAAGTTTCTCTGCTGTTGAGCAAGGAGAAAAAAAGAAAGCTCAATAACATCAAAAGTTGCAAATGTGTAAATACATGCAAATGAATGCACACATGTAAAAAGCTAGACTCACATGGACACACCAGGAAACTATTTTCTCAGTCTCAAAACACTTTTACTATATCATGCATATAATCTTTTAGACATTCATGATTTAAGGAAGATCAGTGTAATATGAAATAAAGTTCATTTATTCTTTCCGAATGTATTTGCTGATTCAGGGAAACATGACCAAACAATGAGTCTCCATTTAGCGGGGGAAACAGACAAGCCATATTTGCTTTTCTATTAAAATAACATATGAAAGATGTATTACAGATTGAACTTCCTTTTGGAAACTTTAGCTGCCCTGGGAGACAACACAGCCTATAATATGTCTTATAGAGAATAACCATATAGTTTTGGGAAGGCTTTAAAAAAAAATCTAAAATATACATTAAAACATATTTTAAATAGTTTTTTTTTTTGCTTGAGCTCTTTAAAATGCTGATTTTAATACTTCAATATTTAATTCATTCAGTTAGTCTTTTCACTCTTTGTCTTCTAGAACATACCAGAGAAAGGTTGAAAAGTTAAAGAAAGAGGGCATTTATCTAATTAAAATGAAATCTTTTAATGATGTTATGAAAGCACTCAAAGCAATGTTTTAGATTTGCTCCTGCTGTTGTTTGAAGCTGTGGTGTTAAAAAAATGCCCTGGTTAAAGTTACAGACTGTTCTAAAAAACTGTGAGGAATTTATGTAGGATTTAAAACAGACACATGCTTTTAAAGTCGAGAACCTTCAAATACTACAGCTAATCCACACAATAATTCAACAACCAACCCATGCTCAAATTCCTAACAGATACCATATGCAACCTGTAATAAAAACTGCATCAAGGTATTGGAAGCAATAGGATAATTTCATTTTCCACTTAAAAGCCCTATTTACTTTTAATTAACAAACTATTATAAGGTACATGAAAAATATTCTACCATTTTTCATACAATCCCTAGAGTGAAATGGGTTTTCACTATATGGGAAAATATTTTACCATCTCAAGACATTGGCTTATAGATTGGATGCATTATAATAAAATCAGCTAGCATTCATCTCAATATACTTGACAAGAATATACCACAAAGATAATTTCTGTATCTAGCCTTTACCTTTTCTGTAACTACAGCACAAAGAAAGATAGCATAAGATGACACATCAAGTTCAGACACAGCATAGGTATAGCTTAAAAAGTAAGAAGAAAAGCAATCTCCAACAGAGTTCAATGCTATCTATCTTGTTATGGAAAATTGTTCCTTGACAATGTAGGAACAAAATGTAATGATACACTGAATTTAATGGTTGAGCCTTTAAATTTTTCTATTCATTTTTTCATTCTAATATCCCCTCTCTTTTCCTCCCTCTCTGCCCCTGAGGATTTCTGTCTTCTGGATTTGGACCGTCTCACAGAAATAATTGTGGTAATAATATTGGACCCAAAATCCTGTAGTACTTAAAAAAAAAAAAAAAACGCACTTCATACAAATAACAGGATGTAGCTTCTCTTTTGAATGTTGCTTTGCTTAAGTAAGATATTTAGTTGGCTAGATAATTAGGCCATTGCTAAATGTGAACATTTTTCAAATGGGAATCTAATTAGCCCAAGTAAAGAAGGTATTCCATGGGAAATGATTTTTTGCCTTCAAGGAGAAAGCTCTATACCCAGTTAAACAGTATCATCTTATTAACACTCTGCCTCTGTCTGGAACAGCTCCTGCATGATTTACATGACACAGCTCCTGCGTCAAATTACATGTTCAGTAGCTCTTGAATATTACCTGTGTTTACCAAGATTCTCAGATTGTGTATTAAAATGCCTTATACTGAAAAAAAAAATCACAGTATGATCACACACAAAGTTCAAAAAATCATATTCTATCAAATAATTTTATTGAATGAATTGTCAAATACCATAATGTCCTATATTCAACTTCTGGTCAATGAAGTTCATGCACTGCCGACAGCCACACATTATCAGATAGCCCAGAAGAAAGACTCTTCCTTCCTTCATTTCCGTACGTACTTAATACTGACTGTTGTCAGATACAAGGTACTTGGCTAGAGAGGATTTTTGTCCTGACCTACTATGACACCTTTGGTGTTTTGCAGATGTATGTAGTTGCAAAACTGCAAAGTATCCTTGGGGGTAGTAGCCTTTCAGGCTCACTGTCAACTGATTATAATTCAACATAGTGTATTTGTTTACTAAACTCAGCATGCACTACACTAAAGATTTGAACTCTTCTGCAAAATACTTAACAGTAATTTCTAAGGAGAAATCATCAAGATGACAATAGATGACCAGATAGCATAAAAATTCTTGCATTGCCACACAAGGTAATCCTAGTGTTTCTATAGCAGTTCAACAAAACAGATTCCCGCATAGCACACAAAAAAAGACAAGGGAACAAAATGAGTACTTAAACCACATGATAGCAGGAAAGCATTCCAGCCAAATCCCTCTGCCCCATGCTTGGATTGCAGGTGCTCCACTGGTCCCACTTCTGACCTGTCACGCTCTACAACTCAGAAGGCTTTTTTAAACTCCATAGCATCTCGTCTGTACTACAGCTTTCACAAACCTCACCAATTTTCTCCTGAATGGAAGCATAAGGGGTTGATCTTTGGGAAGTCTGGTGTTCAGACATTCTTCCTCAGCTAAATTACTGAGCACATAATGCTGTACTCTGGTTCTGACATCTCATTGCAATGAGCTTGCTGCTTTCAGGTTTGTGCAAATCCGTTCTGATTTCCCCCACTCCTCCCCTTCTGAGTTCTGCCACCCTATCCATGGCATTTTTCTGACTCCATACCCGGACTCACTTCCTCCATAGTGTTTGCTCTTCATTGTTCTGGGACCAACTTGACAGGTTGCTGTGAAGCAGCGAGAACTGCTTGTTCTCAATTCCAAGAACTATTTGGCAGCTTTAGCTCTCCCTTCTTCCAGCTTCAAAACAGTCAGGTGTGAACTGTGACGTTGGCTGAGTGCATATCAAGGCTCATTAGTCCAAGACCCTCATTTGCTCTCAAAGATGTGTGTAAAACACATCAGGGACTTAGTACACCAAGCAAAGAATGAAAGGAACATCCAGACTTTTCCTAAGACCTCACAGCTACTATCCCAGTCTTCCAAAAACCCATTCCCTTGACATTTGATAACTTCTCAGAGTGAAGTTATATGACCCCTTCTTCTTGCCCAAGCCTCCAATAAAATGTCTCATACAGCTAAGTAACAGAAAGAGTTCTCTCCAAATGGCAGCAGGAGAGAAAGCTCTACTAATCTTTACACTGACCTCCGGAGCAAATGTCCCATTGCTCATTGCAATAGCCTAGAGTCTCATAGGTAAAAGTTAAAACTTTTCTGTGATGAACTAAAAAAAACTTGCATTGTCTACCCCTTCTACACAAGTCCCATCCAGGTAGAGCCTTTGCTAACCTTTTTGCATCCTTGAAACACCTCCCTCATAGCATAAAAACACCTTGCTGAATTGACTTCTATCTTATACCTGGGGGAGAAAAAATTCTTTCCTTACACAGGTTTCTAAAACAGCAAACCTTTAATTTCTAGTGTTTGCTAACAGTACTAATTCCGTGTGGCTGCTCTCTCGCATGCTATTTGGTGGGGTCAGAAAGGCTGCTCCAAATAAGTGCAGCTCTACAAAAGTAATAGACGTAGATTCTTCATCAATACTGGCTATTATGGTACCTACAGAGCTGGGAAATGGTGGAGTCAAGTCAACCTGCCAACACGTCTCACAAAGCATGCACACCTTCCCCCTTCAAGCTTGGAAGAACCAAAGTCAAGGCACGTGTCATTAGGTCTTCTATGTTCCTTGTCAATAATTTGAAAACTGGTGGGTGCTGTAGAAAGACTATTGTAATCTGCGAGTGGCATTTCCAACACTAAAATTCCTGAAAATTACTTCTGATTTTTCACAATGTATTGGGGGGGGGGAATAAATAAATAAATAAATAAATAAATAAACGAAAACCTAAGGTCATAAATCTCAATATCAGAGCTCAGGAAGACAGGACATCTGCTCAGAAGGTGACTAGTCTGAAAAGTGCAGCTCTGTGCGGATGCAGGGATAACAAGAAACCGAGGTAAGTTGTCATAAATGCGTATGAACATACTTCTGTTTGATAAACTCATTCATTTAGGTTTACAGTACTTTGAACAGTGTTTTATAGGCAGATTCATGCTTTTATGATTTGGGCTGGCTAGACACAAGCACATTCAAGTATCAAGGGTTTGGTAGTTATGTTAATGCAGTGTTAAGCCCAAGTTAGTTATAAGTGCATCTGAGTAAAAAGGTACATTAACTCAAGCTTAGTGTTACACAGACTATGTCTATACAGCCTTTGGACATATCAGAACATGGCATAATAAACTTGCGCCTGCTTGGTGCTCTTTGCTCAGGCAGAGATTCCTTTCTTTCACTGGAGACTATGAACAAGAAATGATAAGCTCTACTTCTATAATGTCCACTCTGCATTTTTTCCCTGTTACACACTCAACTTCCCCAGCTCCTAAACATCCTCTACAATCAAAGCAACTTCGTCAAGATGAAGAATACAGTGCTTCAAAGATGAGGAATGCCACCATTAAGGCCATCCCATGTAATCTTATTTCTGGTCTCTCTCAACATCACATTTCAAAGCTTTGTTAGGTTTTTGAAACAATCACTTATTTCACAGAATCACTTCCTCATTTAGTACAGGAAATCAAGGAGGGTGGGAAATTTTGTCTGTAGCTTCTGTGATGTTTTTTACAGTACGAAACTCATGACTGTATGTAATTGCACACAGAGTCAGCTATAGTTATTTTACTTTAAAGAATATAATTGCTTATCAAATTTAAGACCTCTCAGTAGCTCATTATACTCAATTTAAACTGTCTGGAAATCTTAGTATGTGATCTTTCAGGAAAAAATTCACTGTTTTCTGTCATCCAGGCATTAGTAAAATCTTTAAAGATCCAATTAAGGTATTTTCACCATAGCACTCAAACTTTATTCTACCTATCATAAACAACATGTTTACCTGTATAACACATACAAGAAGATCAAAGTATTCATATTCATGGGCCTTATACTCCAAAATGACAAAACATATCCTTCGCAGTTTTCCACAAAAATCCCCTCCACATGTGACCACTTACTCTGTATTCCCATGAGTACCATTTTCCCTCCAAGGAAACTAGACTCCTTACCAAGGTGTCAGAAGTTCAGTAGCTCTTTGCATGAGATTTCACAGCGAGATATGCAGTATTTTGAACTCAGATGACAGTAATTGAAAATCTGTAGCAAGTCATGAAAGACACCATAAGACTACATAGCCTTTCTGATATATCTGTTATTTAAAGGCACTCTGTTATATGATGTTCATTCTATAAATTCTAAAAATTTTGAGTCACAATAAAACTCTTCATGGATTCAATCATCACTAAACTGTCACTAGATTGTAAATTTGAAAGCTGTTTTATATATAAAATATATATATACATATATAAACTATTCAATTAAATGGCTGCTTTGTCTTTGTTCTGATGTTATTTTATGAACAAAGTACAAAATGATCATAAAATGATAAAGCAATTTTTAAAAGCAAAATTATTGAATAACTGATAACAACTTCAACTGAAATGCTTTATAAAGGCTTTTAATTGCCCTAAATTTGTGAAGAACTACCCAGGAGATCAACAAATTCATATCAATGAACTGCATTATACTATTGAGAGAACCCTTGGCCTGAAGCCAGGAAGAACAAATAGAAAGGACCTTTTTCACTCGGCTGCAAATTATCAAAAAGCTATGAGGAAGCTATGGAGTTAAAGCGACATGTTTGTATGGTGGGAAAAAGATCAAATATTGATCGTCCAAGCTGAGGTAATTAGAGCGGTTGTCAAGGAGATGGGATGCATGTCGTTAGCCCTACAGAAATGCATCTTTGTTTTATATCGAGTGAATTAGCTGTTCACCAGTTGGCAGTGATTTTTTTCCCCTGTTCTTCTCCTTTTTCAAAAGATTACACGCTATTCAATATTAATAAATTTCTGAACTTCATTAAAAAAAAACCTAGAGATATAAATATAGTTTAAAAGATACTTCTAAGTATAGAAAGTGTTCTAAAAGGACTTTTAGGGATGGTTTGTAAGATGCACTTGAAGAACATGCATCTTGCCATGCTTTACGGTACATGCTGGTGTAAAACACAAGACTGTAAATGGAGAGAGGCATGGTGTGGATGTACACCCATCATAAAAACTGCATCTGTGTCAACAAGCGAAATAACTACTGACAGAACATGTCACCTTTCTGGCAATTAGGAACACAGGGATTGTGTGTGTTAATTCTGGTTTCACCACAAATACTGCTTTATATAATAATAGATATCCATTAAAAATCTTAGTATCTACTAGATGAGCCGCTCCCAAAAAAAAAGAGAAGAAAACCATTCCCAAAATAGCATTATAAAAATGAGATGGAGAAGACCCCAAGCAGTGACATGCCCCCAGGAAAGAAGATCAGAGGTATAACCAGTTTTTGTACATAGACACTTGCAACATGACAAGGAATGAAATTTAAGCTGCTTTTGGAAGCACACATATAAACAAGATATACATGATATCATGTGGAAAATACATGATGATAAACAAGAATTAAAAAGTGTCCCTGTAAGCTTTGTGACTTCAAATCTGACAAACAGTTTAGCAGCGAGTGGATAAGCAAGATGCACCAATTGGGCAAGTATTGTGCAAACAGGAATTCTCATAGACTCTGCTTTTCACCACATATGCCACTGTGACTGATCTCCGGGGCTTCAAAGACAAGTGGAAATAAACTCAGCAACTCCGAAGCCAAGCAGCAGGAAAAGCAGCTCTGCTTTGCCCTGAAAGCAGCTAGCACACACAGTCAAACAGGGGTTATGTTGCATAAATACGATATGAAGAAACAACAATCTGGCATCTGTCTGGCATCTCCCTCGGTAATAACTCATCAATATCCCATCAACCCATCAAATAATAACCCTTCAATGATGTAAGAACTATCAGGAATTACATTCCCTATCCTTAGAAATGCCCCCCTCACATCATAGAATTATTTAAGGGGTATGATAGTTCCAGTTATAAGAATGCTTCCCATTGAGCACAATTTTGTCAAACTTTCCCTTTGGATCAGAATTTGCCAGTGCTTGAACTCTGCTTTAACCAGTGATTTTTCAGGAAATTTCAAGCAGAGAAAACCAAAAGCAGCAGCTCTGATTTGAATTCTGTTCTCTATGACATGACAAACATAGGAAGACTATGCTTTATCTTTTCCAGTTACTAATGTGTTGCTAATTTACATGTGCGCTTGGTCAAGTTATTATAGCACATTATTAACTTACTGCATATGGAAAGAAAAAACATTTTCTTGTTTATTAACAGAGTAAATTTTCCCTATTTTCTATTCACTGATCCCCAAATTTGATAATGACTAAAACGCACAAACCAACCAACCCACCTTCCGAAACAAGGAAACTACCAAACTCAAGTGCAGCTCTGATATTTCACTTTATTATACCATGTACTTGTCGTATATTTCAGCACAATGGCTCAGGGTAGTCTTATCCTGCTATGACATTATTATTATTTATAAAGGGCACTATTAGACAGCACTTACCATTAGAAAATATCAGTATTTTCTAACAGGTGTCATGGAGCAGCCAAAAGAGAAAGCATCTCAAAGAATATTGAGTGACTACCATTAGCTAAATTCTGAAAGCTTTTCTTTTACTGCTAGCAATTGTGTAGTTACTATCTTATCATCATGATCAATAATTACAATATATTTTGCCAAATTAACAAACATCATACATGCTTTGAAATATCTCAATTTATTATGCTTATTTGCTTAATCCAAAACCTCGTCATATTTACTTATTAGAGCAGCTAATAGTTTCAATTGCACAGTAAATACCACATATTGTCTTTGGCATAGTCAGGCTTTGGGTCTACACAATATTTCTTTTCCAGTATCAACGCTGAAATTAAATTATCATTCCTCTTAGAGCACAAAACCATTTTTGGCCAACTAAAATATTGCTTCAACAACAAGCTGCCTTTTTACTGACTACATGCACATGGTAGCTGGCCTCCGATTAGGAACAAGGAAAGGAGAGCATCCCAACTCTCCTGTTGATGACTTGCTCACAGGCATAGACTGTTAACGCTTACGTGCTGGAAAACCTGCCAAGCTCACAAAGCTCTTAAATAAAAAAAAATAAAAATAAATAAATAAAAAAAGAGAAGGCACCGCAAGAGACTCTATCTCAAACCTCTTAACTGCAAGGACAGATCAACGGCTGCGGAAAAGAAACTGTAAGATGGCACTGCCCTTTAGTGGTACAGCAATCCTTATCTGCCAAGTACACAACTGCCCGTTTATCACAGAGAGGAACATACCTTATTTTGCTCTTTTGGAGGATTCCCAATGCCTTTTCCCCAAAGCTAAAAGTAGTGGTAGTCTGCATATCTCAGTAGTATGACAAGTCATTTCAGCATAACAAAAGCTTCAAAAGAAAAGGTGTTTTTTTAATGTGATTTGTTTGTTTACATGTACCGCAGTTTCTGAGCAGCCATATTGCAGCGCAGGATAAGAAAAGTGTAGACTTGAGAAGAAAGAAGAAGAAAAAATAAGTAAGACAAGAAGAGACTCTTCTGCTAATTCCTATAAACACTGAACAAGGATTTTCTAAAAGAGTACCCCATGCACAGCTGGCATCTAATAGGCGATCAGCTTTTGGAACTACTCGTGGTGGCCATCGGTATTCTCAGGCAGAGAAATAGCTTAAACTTACTTTCAACCTACTGAAAGTTTAATTTAGGCATCTTCAAACTTGTTATCCCTCTTATGTCTTCAGTGTAATCTCAGTGTAGCAGAACATGTTCTGCCTAAATGTTCCTGTGCAGCTACTTGTACCCTTCCTAACACGGGGATTTTAACCATTGCAGACCACAGCAGCCTGGCCTCTCTACGAAATTCTCCTGATCTGTGTCTCTCTTAATACTGTCTACTGACAAAAGGCTGTCATTAAATTAATTAGATTATTATGAAAAACTGAAAATTGGAATAAAATTTGTAAGGTCATTTTTGTAAACACTGATTTCTGCTTTCTAAACTTGCAGCAATATGAAACTGGAAAGGGGAAAAAAAAACAGGTTTAATTTAAAGCTCTACTACGAATTGGCTGGCCAGATGTCACTATCATGTAAGTTTTGCCTCATATTTTAACCATATTTCAAAACTATATTGAAATGTTCTAACAAAAGGGCTATATCCATTAGCATTCTTATACTGAAGATCAAGTATCCTATGTGGTTGATTTTCAGTCCCAAAAATGAGCTATTACTTTTATATTAATTACCCACCTTCCAATCCAATCTCTAACAGACGGCACAATTGAAATCCCCAGTTAACTCTACACATGATAAATGACCCTCTGTGATGTATGAACATCTCTATTTTTGTCAAAGCTGCAACAATTATCATTTTTACTGTGAAAATCCTAGGTGCATATTTAGAATGATAAAAGAGGGCTTGAGGCTGCACTGGAAATGCCAGAATTTACACCAGTTTTGAACTTACAGAATATTGCAGAAATGCAACATGAGTCTACTGAATCCTCTTGAATATTTTTGTATTTCCATGATCACCACTGTTTCAGGGCACTTTTTCTGCCTTTATATTACCAGTAAGAACTGTTGGCACCTCAGAGAAGAGCACAAAGTAAGGTGCTGAAAACACAAAACCATATCACATAGAATTTTTCACTGAAAAAAAAAAAAAAAAGGAATGAAGGAGGAACCGGATGTGCCAGATTCTAGTTACTGCCAGATTCTAGTTAATATTTTTATTATTTTAAGTTATTAAAATGACATGTAGTTAAATACAGACACAAGTATTTATTATTTCCTACTCACAACGTATAAACAGGGACAGATGAGTATTCAAAGATCTTCGTATGAATATTTCTCTTATACACTGTGAACATGTGGACTATGACCTAGATTCACAGTCCCTGTTAGGGACTTGTCATCTGATTCCTTTCGGCATCTCAACACATTTACCCGTATTCTTAATAAATATTGATTTGATTTTTTGAGTACAAAATGACCTTTTCTTCTACAGTATTTCTCAGGAATTTGGTAAAAAATGTTATGAACTGAAAGCCCAGTGGGAACCAAAGAAGGTAGCTTTATGAGTTCACATTTCTATGCCCTGACCAAAAAAGACTTGCAGCAATTAATAGGAGAGCCAAATTAATCTTGCATCTTTTCCCAGATGAAACACTAGAAGCTTTTTAAGATCATAATAATAATAAAAAAGTTCTAAACTTACATTGCCACAATAGCTGTCTTAGATAATACATGCTACAAAAGTGCAAAGTTGTTTTAGAATATTTTTTCCAAAGATAGAAAATGCTTAAAAAATATTGATTTTTACAAAATTTCATTTTTTTCTAGTCCTACAAAAAGCTCTTATATGTTGCAGAGGAGGGATGGCATAACTCTCCTGGTTAATGGCATAGCCTTTATCAAAGATGGAAATTAATCTTACTATTCCATCTTATAACATCAAAAAGACAATTAGAAGAAGTAGCACATTATGAAGTAGAGCAATCATCATGCAAGTCATTGACCTGCAGATATGGTAAGGAGAAAAGACAGCATGGATAATTAGTCTCTACAGTATTTATCTTTGAAATCATTACTACCAAAATATATATTTGTACTTAAAAATAGAAATGTTGTTCACTAAGTTATTTTGAGTGGTTTCTCACAGGTGGCATTATAAGGCTGGATTCCTTCAGTTTAGACTACACCAAATCCCTGTGTAAGGCACCGTGAGAGAGGGGCAGTCAGCAGGGAATACACAAGATATAAGGTCTTTGGCAGAATTTAGCTAGTGAATCTGGGCCATGACTTCAGAGTACTCGGAAGACCTAAAGAATACCTAGGAGTTAAAATTATATAAGCTTTAAGTTATTAAGGGCAGGTTTCCAAAAAGCATAACTTCCAATACTTGAATATGCAAACCAGATTTCATTTCTGGCTCTATCTCATAACATTGTAATAGCTTAATTCACATGAACTAGAGATCTCATCTGCTATGAAGAACAAGAACTAGAACAATACAAGTTTTATAAACTGCTCCAAAATTAATTTGCAATTGATGAGAGATAGTAAAATCAATAGCATCCTGCAGTCATTCTGCATCAGCATTGACTTTTTGCACGTTCTGGTGGCTGCTCAAATCCCCTCAGCATTGATAAAATACATCTTTTTTGTTAGTAATATATTGTACATTACTACTGATTTTTCTTTAAAGTGCATGTTAAGGTTAGGTGCCTGATTGGGAAATAAAGTTCACATTAACTTTTTCTGTGAGTACTTCAAAGTCTGAAAATACCTTTTCTATCTTTCTCTATAGCAAATATATCCTGAGATAAATAAATGAATGTCATTTCTTGTCTGAAAAACAATTTCAAAAATTGCAATCACATTTGTGCTAAAACAATGAAAACTTGGAAATTACCAGAAAAACTAATTGTAAACTATATGGTGTACACATGAGCATCACTTATTCAGAAAATAAGAGAGTTCAAGACCTAAGTGATTCCACAGGGAAGACATAGACACATACCTCTGTGTATACACAGATACACACCCCAGCACAGGCACCTATCTATACTCTGTCTTATACAGAGCATTCTAGAACACTACATCTATCACCATTCATCCCTTTTGACACTTTGTTCAGTGAACAAGTCTTGGTATTAGAATAACAAAATGGAATCTCAATTCCTAACTTCTTTATATATAATTTTATTCAAAAAGAGAATTTTCTTGGAAGATGCCTCTAAATTCCTCAGAAATATAATTCACAGTTTGCTTTCTGAGCACATCACAGTCATAATAGGGACAGATGGGACTCATGGGCATATCATATATATAACTACTAGTGAATACAAAAGGAAATACTTGGCTGAAGCCGTTATCCCTGGGGCAAATTGTCAACAACAAGGCAAATAATTCTGATACTTGGTGCTTATAACAGAAGCTCAAAAGATTTCACAAGCATTATTGAAATAAACCAAACGGGCAAGCTTCTAAGCCAAGGTTCTGCGAAAAGCTCTAAGGCGCACCCAGGAATTTGGCCTTTTTCATAGCTCCAGACCCACTATCATAACCTCAAAGATAGTCTTTCACTCTTCCTACCAGTATTTCTGAATAGCACACTTAAATTTCTCGATTAAAAGAAAAAATCTGAACATTTACTTGCTTCCAACTTTGCCACCTTTCTCATCTTATCCAGAGTCTCTCACTGAATTTTCACTCTGCCTGAAAGCCTCAGTATGACAACACTGGTGTTTTGAGAGGAAGTTGAATATGCATGGAGAAATGCAGAGGAGTAATTCTCTCATTGGTACAAGTGGATCTAAAAGTTACTTTTACACAACATGGCCATTTTGAAGAGGAAACTCATTCACTCTCTCTCAAATGCCATAATGGAAAATATGCATTATTTTATCAATGTATATTTTATTAATGTGTCTGATAGACCACCGGCTATGCTCAGAAAACATCCATCTTCATAGAAATAACTTAAAAGTCAAAAAGCACAACTGAAATGCTGTTACTGCAAGTAACATCAATCTTGATCCTTTTAAATGAAAAAAAAAACAAGAAACTTTGAGAATGTGATTGAAATTAAAGAATGCACGTGAAATCAATCTGTGAATTTAAACAACACAGGTGAACAGGACACTATTCTGGTGCACTTGGATTTTTTTTCAGAAAAGAAATACCTTATGCACAATTTACTTGGTAAGTTACATAAATGTAGCACTTTTCTTTGAGAAGACAAGTGTTCATATAAGCTGACAATCAAGTTTCCTGATTTTGTGGAAATTTAAATCCATCAACTTTGTAATGTAATGATAATTTGTGGAGGAAGAAGACAAGCCAGCTACAATCTTTGCATGTATACCGAGATCACAACATGCCTTAATTTTCCTGAAAGGTCCAGCCATACGTGCCTGAACAGCCCTTTCTCTCCTGCTATGATGATACAAAGGAAGAACTGAAACTAGTCAGATGGACAAGGTATCAGCATAAAAGGCCACCTGTTTTAAGAGAGGCAATAACAGCAAAGCTCTCCATGAATGTTGGGAGTCTGTCAGGATTCAGAAAAAGAAAGCTGATTACTAGAAACACTTAAGGCAGTATTATTTTTTCATAATAAATACTTGAAATTTGCTAATAAACTAAGCTTTTAATGATAAGAGAACAGGTATAGGAGAAACAAATGTGAAACATTTTGGTGTCGCTTTCCTTATTATATAGCATTTTCCTGATAACTATAATACAAAATAAGCCCAAAGATAAGAAGTGACAATGACTGAAGAACATGTATTGATATAACTGTGGAAAAAGAATGAAACTGTTTCACCATTATGTTTTTCTAAACTAGTGGGCACTCATTTCATCTGCTTTCTAAAGGATGAATAATTTAATTTGCAGTTCTAAGAAACTGCATTTTTTTTACTGCATTTTTAGTAGCTTAAGCCACCAAACCAGTTCCTTATGTGCAGAACAACAACGGCGTGGCCTGGCTGCAGTCAAGAGCTCAGAGCTCAGCCAACTTTCGCGGGACAAAAACAGACTTTAAGGCTGTAGTACATCTGTTATAATCACTTTTAATACCAAAATAAAATGCATTATGCTTTCATTTATTCTAGCTAAGGAACGATAGATACATAAATCAGGTAAACTGCATTTTGTCAAATACACACCAGGATTAATTTTCTTACTCATTTAGAAATGTACAAAACTCCCAAAACAAGAACATACCAACTTACTTGCAAGAAAACAGTAGTATCTACCACTGTAACAAATGAGCTGCTATTCCTGAATGTTGTTCATTTTGTTTCTTAACCGGAAAATAAGCAGGAGCATTTAGCTCTCATGCAAATACACAAATATCAACTGTAGGAAAAAAAAATCTTGAAGTTTCATTCATTCTTAACAAAGCGAAAAGAGCAAGTTAGTGACACAGTTAACAATTCATTTTAGTTCATTTCATGATAATTACTCGGCAATCAGCACTTATTTGCAAACATGTAAATGCTTGCTTTCGGTTAGAAAATTAATCATAAAACACATAAGGTATTTAATATTGTAATTAAGTATAGATTTATTAATGGCACATAACACTTGTAACTAATTAATGCACACAGTTAATCATTAAGTATCTCACTAAGTGCTTATTAGGGTGTCTCTATCCAAGGACAGCTGATTTTTCCCTTTGTCATCTGCCTGCTATCTTTACACTTCACTCCAAGACAGCCAGGAATAGAAAGGAAGGTAAGGCCTTTGAGTGCATCATTTCATATAATGAGTATTTCTTCAGATTTCAGGTGCTATTGCTTGAAAATTAGAAAACAACTCAATAGCTCCTGTCCTGGAACACTCACAATGTAGTAACGGAAAATCTCAAAAGCAGGAAGTTCTGCTAGACACAGATAACATTTACTTTGTTTTAGAATATATCTTTTTTTTTTTTTCCTTTTAAGAGGAATTTGCATACAAAAATAGGTCTTGCTTAATGACCAAGCCTTTTACTGATTTTCCTCTACTGAGGAAATGTACGCTACCCCAAGAAACCCAAACTGTGCAACTCATCTACACTTGACATATACAGAATTTAGGGTCGTGGTGCGTCCTGTGCAGATGGACTGCTGTTTCTTATTAATATAGTTTTATTATTTATTCACGTTCCAGTAATGTTCAAGTCTCTGATCTAGGCTGCAACTTCGTTACAGTAGATGATCTATGCATGAAGACTGACTCAATTCCTACCACAAACTACTAACTTAAAAGACATAAACTTCCCATTAGTTAGGTGTTGTTTTTATATCCTCCTAAAATTATTACATTAATTATTAAATGAGTATTGTAAGTAGCTCTTAAGTCTCTTTCTCCATTCCCATATCATGTTTTCGCTACATCTTTTTCTTTTCTTAAAGAAACTCTGCACCAGTAAAAAATCCACGTTGCTTCACCAGCTCTTGCATCCTCACTTCCCCAAACACGTTCTTCCTTTTCTGATATGGATGAAGGACCCCGCCGCCTCGCTGCGCAGCCAGTCACAAGAGCCCTCGAGCAGCGGCTCCTGCCCCGCGTAACTGTGCCAGGCGCCCGCAGATCTGCGGGGCTCCAGCCGCCTCCTCCCGTTCCGGCAGCGGGAGCGATGGCCAGCGCCACGCGGGTGCTGTGACGAGGTTCAAAACGAGGGCGCTGGGCTAACCCAAACGCCCCTGGCGTCTCCTGCACCCAGCCCTAGCCAGGGAACCCTCTCCCTGCTGCCTGCACCCATGTAGGTGACGGCAGTCGTGCCACTGTGCATCCTCCTCCTCAATACGTTATTTGTGGACTCTATTTCTCTCTTACGTAGAGAACGCTTTTTTTCTTTTTTAATGGTTTATAAGTGTGAGCTTTATCGCCATAAATGTTTTGAGTGTGTTTCATATTTAAGGTTCAAAATGCTCTCTCCATACTGTTCATTTTTTCTTCCCCAACCTCCCTGCTGCTGATCCTTCTCTGCAAGGCTCCTCTTCCTATCTTGATTATGAATTAGCCAACATTTATCAGACAGTACAACTGTCCAGAAACAGAAAATGAAGTGGATGGGGAGCACAAAAATAGTTCAGTCTACTGCATATACACATTCATTTTCCATGGCGCCTGCATGTAAGACAGGCATTTGTTTAAACAGATTCTTCTCTGATATTTATATGTAATTAGTAAGTGTCCTCATGAGCTAATTTCACTAGATACTGAAGTCTTCACTAATATTTTAAAATATCAGATAGAAATTTAGGACTGATGGATCACATATACTTTTTCAATAGTGGAAGTCAGGATTATAATCTATTTATGATTTTATGTATGAAATGAATTATTCTGTAAGTATTCCAAATGTTATTTCAATTAAATTAGTTATTTCAATTAAATTAGTGATGATTTCAATTAAATTAGAAATGTGTACAAGATGTAGCTGCTTAGTACATTTAAGTAGAGATTCTTCAAAAAAAAAATCCATAATATGATGAGTATACAACACTACTGCTAATTCTGTGTCATGAGGGGAACTTCTACAAACACTAGAGTAAAACTGAGTGATATTAATGTGTAATTTATGTGACAGTAGCTACATGATAGATGTCCAGAGCATCTGAGATCAAAACACTGAATCAGTCATGAGCACATGCATGTCATTATCTCAAGAGAAACAGCATGCCCCTTTCCTACTTCTGAAGAAATGATTCATATTTCAATACAACAATGTAAAATTTTGCTTGAAAATAATCAGGCTGCTTTCTCATAAGAGAAACCATGTAATATGAGTATTTACTAAACATTAATTTCCTATTTGTTTGTTTTTAACTCAAGATGAACAAAGGCGAGCAGATGGCTAAAATGATTATGTTCGAATTGTCCAGAGAAGTTTGCTCTTGACCTAAGACTCTGCAGAAATGATACTTATCTCCTCCCCTTGAGAAAACTGAACATAAATGGATTTTGAACCCTACTGTGAACTCAGCAGTATAACACACAAGCACAGACACAATAATGCTGGCAGTGTAGACAGAAACAGTGTTAGAATTTTTCTAAAGGAATCTAGCGGATGGGCTAGGCTGAAAAGATGCTCTTATTTTGGGAAGAAAAAGGCATGCTTGTGCATTGATGCCTCTCATGGCTTGCACTACGGTCCCTCCTGCGCACAGAACAGCATCAGATGACTACCAAGCTTTCATTCACACTCCTGGCCACGGCCACGGCCACATGATTTGGCATCCCTGAATCGACACAAGACAATAAACAAAATAGAACTAGAATTACATAGTTGGCCATAAAAGACACTAGGACAAACAGAAATGACTTGTCCAGCAAGTAATAGCAACTTCACAGTATCAAATATCCAGAGAAACACACACTTGCCCTCAAATTCAAGTGGGACAAGACAAGCCACTAGCAGATACTAATTTGCTGGCTTTACTAGTATTCTTGTCAACTTATTGAGACCAGGGTTACCCAAATAATGTTTAATATAACAACAACTATGGTGCAATGAAAGAAATAATACAGAAAAAGAAATCTTTCTCTGCATGGTCCCTCAAAGCTGTGTGATGTGTTGTTGTTAGAGTGAGACATCTGAAGCTCATTTTAGATTTCTGTGCTAAAGACTTTTCCAATCATCTTTTCTGGCAAGAGCTGATGAGAAATACATACTGCTTGAAATAGTGCTACTAATTGTACTTACTCTGCAAAAATAGATATTCCACTTCCACTGAAGCTCTGCTGGATGTAATAACAGGTCACCCATGAGGGGCAGTTTGCAGCTTTCCATCTGCTCTCATGTCAGCTATTGGTTTATATTCTCCCATGTCAGCTGAGCATCAGGCTCACCTCCTCACTGTTTGCCAGAACTCGTCATTTCCACAACTTCATCCTAGCACAGTTACTCCTTCCACCAACACCAAAGGCAGAAATAGCAAACGGAAACAAGCAGCAGCACAGTTGCTCCTCTCAACTTTATACCAAAGAGGCTCTCTGTAGAATGGGAATTTTTTTGCAAATCTTTTAACTTCTCAAGCCATTCTTGAAAACAGTCCACAACTGCCAATATTGAACACAAGACAAGCTATACTCATTCAATCAAAGGTGCATCCACTCCTGTGTCCACTAATGGGCATGAGCCTTACACACAGGGAAGCCCAAGAGCAAGGCATGCGTTCACCATACTTGCCCTGACTATTCCTCAGACACCCAACCACTTCCAGCTCAAGTCTAAGCATGCTGTGGTTTGTCTTTTTAGGCAATAAGCGGTAGATCTGTCTTCCAATAACTTCCCTTGGAAAAGGACATTTTGCATGCAGAGCATCCTTTGGCAAACTGTGACCCAGGTCTACTACCCGTGCTTGTTTTGAATCTCGCTACTACCAGCTTCACGAGGTAATGCTTAATTATCACACTGGAAGAAATTGTGTACAGTTGATCCTAACGTATCCCCTCCACGCTGCTCACGAGTGTGCCAGCTTCCATGGTTTCATGCTTTACACCGGCTCTTTTCTAGTGTCTCATGTTCCTCACTCAAACTGGGTTGCACTGAGGAGTAGTCCTGGCACAGGCCAAGCAATCCTTTCAGAGCAAACTAACACTATGGTAGCTCTGTCCAGCCAACCTAATGCAGCCCATTCCTTCCCCCACACAGCGGGGGGTGTCAGGTCTCAGCACGATTTCAAGATTGCTCCTGTGGTATGGCAAACCTTGCCAATGTGGGCATAGCTGTAGGAAACCCTTTATTCACATTGTTGAGTCCTCCAAACAACTCCACAAATCTTGTAAGGATTTCCCTTTACAGAAACCATACTGACTCCTCCCAGGTGAATTATATTTACTCTGGCATCCATTAACTCTTTTATTATAGTCTCTACTAATTTGCCTCATAAAACCCTCAAGCTTACATGCCTGTAATGGCCTAGAAACCTCAAGGACTGCTTGAGCAATAAGACCATCTCTAATCATCTAAAAAAAAAATACAGAAATACTCGCTAAACATTACATTAATTTAGAAATTTCTTTGTTTAGAATCGTCAGTGATTTTAAAAAAGACAAATACACCTCTTTTTTCAAAGACAGGGAATAATAAAAATGTTTGATAAGGTGGCAATAGATACAATTACAATTACAATCAACCTAATATTCTTCTATTTCATGCATTTCTTTTTTTTTTTTTTCAAGTAGGCTTATGACTGAATGAATACAAACATTCACTATGGATGTGAACAGTCATAAACATTCAGGAAGGGAACAATTTACATCCATTTTTCAGCTACCACACTACATATTAAGCTCATATTTTCTGGCAGACATGCAAAATACAATTGCATCATCTTTGATTGTCATGAAGAAGCAGCCTGAAGGCACTGTGGTATTTATTACACAGAGTTAAAACAATGAAAGTCAGAAGCAAACAGATCTGACAGTGGAAAGGTTTATTAATAATTAGTACTTAAAGGCAGAGACCTAATGGATTATTTAGCAACAGTCCTGAAAAATCACTTCATTGCTCAATAAAAGGCCTTTTAGTAAATACTTCTTTACTCAAAGACAAGGTATTTACTGCTTCTAGAATAACGTTTCTGGCAGTCTCACCCCGCTCCTGATCACCCATGGTCAGGTTACCGGGTTTGCAGATGATATGTGGGTTGGATGCAGGGGTGTCACAGCCGCGAGGGTTCTCTGCTACCTGCTGTGATGCATCTAACTGTGCACAACAACTTTTATCATTGACCTTTCTTTTCTTCCTATTAAGCTCTCAGTGTAGGCTCATGTAGTCTAATTTTACATATGTTTTGTGTTAGCCACATTTGCAATTATCCAGGTTATCCCCACCTCCTCACGACTCCTCATTACGTTATTATAATTGAGAGCTCACTAATTGAAACCATAGGTGCAGTTTTAGAGCGAGACATACTTCTCCTGTAATAACACACAACTCCCCCTCCCTTCCTCCAAGGCAACCATAGCAAATTTACAGTCAAAGCTCTTCAGCAGACGGTTTTAAAATATTGATTATATGCAACATATAGCCTTAATGACCTGATAAGTAGAGGAATCATCATTTTCTTCCCCTTCACCCTCCTCCCCCAGCTCCACCAGGCACAAATCAATAAAGAGAAAAAACCACCAAAGCTCGAGTCCTAATCCCGTCTCGGGAGACATATTACCAAGGACGCCGGGGCGGAGGGACTGCCTCTGCACCTCACATATTTCTCCTTTTCCTGGGGGACGTGAGACCATTTCACCATATGGCCGAGCAGGGCTGGGGGCTGCTCTGTCACCCAGGGTCACCCTCTTTCAGCAGCTGTTCCCCAGCCCGGGGGGCTGCGAGTTGAAAGTCTCCCCGCTTTGCGGCCCAGACGCTCCCCGCGGCCGCCGGTTCGGGCAGGGACGAGGGCAGCTCGCTCGAGGGGCCGCTCACGCTGCCTTGGAAGCCAAAACGCTCCTGCCAAGCACCCTGCCGCGTGGGACAGACCTGCCCTAACAAACACCGACTTTGGGCTTCAGTAAAAACAGTTACTCAAGCGTAATTTTTATCTCATCGTCCAAATAGCAAGAAGAAAAAAAATGTAACAATTGCCACATTGCTTTAAAATCATTCAAGTATAATATTCTTTTTATGTGCCAGTTTTTACTTAGCTACTACAATACCATCCACCCACACTCAAACAAGAAAATGTATTTTAAAAGCCAGTACTACAGAAATGCCTTGGCCATCCAAAACAGCAATGTAAAATCATAGTAGGACTATGATGGGTGTCAATAAATATGCGTCACATACATTCCTTCCTGTTCATTAAAATGTAAAGCTGACGTAGACAGAGCTACGCCATGATAACTTGGTAAGCTGTACAATTTTGTCAGCAGCTATGCTTGGTCAAGTAGTTCCAAACCTCCCCCAACTGTTCATTAATTACTCTATACCACTGCAAATTTTATGGGAGACCTGTTTGCAGGCTTGCTAACAAGAGCCGGTAAATAAAATAAAATAAATTTTAAAAATGTTCCTTTCTTTCACTCCATCCAGTGCCTGCACAGCAGATTATATTACTGTAACAGTGAACATAGGTGGTTAGGACAAGAGAAGTTGCTTGAGGGCTTGGGCACACTACTCTCAAGAAATTGCAGACATCCTTGCCTGAAGTTTCTTTGTATACAGATTTGAGAATGTTGTTGTCTTATCTTTATCTTGTCTGTCACGAAATACAGTAAGCATGCCTAAATAAGGAATGAATTTGCATATAGTTATGCAGCCACTGAGTATTGTTCTCCAGACAAAACAAAATAGGGCAAAATTATTAGCCCAAGGCTTGAAGCTGTAAGGGCACCAGGCCAGGTGGTCCCACAGGTTCTTCTGGAACAAATCATCTACTGCATTTCATGTCAGACCCAGAAGTAAAAGCTACTATCACATTAACACACACAATTGAATACTGTTTATCCCTAACTCCAAAAGCGGCAGCAATCCAATCTGGAGGTGAGTTTGTATTCAGGGAGATGATGCCTAAATATACACACTGGAAATAGAGTGAGGAGGGAGTGCACCATGACACTTTCTTGTTGCTGCTACAGTCTGAAAGAGACTTGAATATAAAGTTTGTACTTGTGCACACTTGCCAAATAGTGAAAGCTTTAAACCTGCACCAATTTTTATGGGCAAGTTTAAGTGTTATCTTCAAAATACCTGTTTGCAATGCAAGTACTAACTCAATTCTACCTAACACACACTGTAAAAGGTAGTGTTATAAATAAAAAATAGGGTGCGACGGTACACACTTTAGGAAAACGCAGAGTGTTTTAGGCACTGTTAGAAACATAAAAGTGTAACCAAAATAGTCATAAAAAGAAGTGCAAAACTTGGTCTCACCTGGAGTATCCAAGTGCTACTATACAATATATTTTGTAGCATCCTCAAAAGGAGGGAGATTAGATTAACCCCCCCAACACCACCACCGAAACCATACAGAAAGTAGCAACTTTAACAGAATTCTCGATCTGTTTTATAATTCAGAAATTAACACCATCACAAACTGAGGAAATACTAGCCCACCATATTATCACTTTACAACTAGTTTTTCCTGTTCCCTCAGGTTTCCAGATAAATTAACTTATAATTTGTTATGGGAACGTTGTCAGTTCAGGTCAACGTTTTCAATATGAACTCATTGTCTCCATGAAGCAAAAAAATATTATAATCCATTAATATCTCTTTCAACAAAAAGGATGAAATCTTCCCCTGGTTAGGCTGATAAACACTTTGGTGTCAAAACTAAGCCTCTTTATCATGATAACCCAGAGTAATGGTCTGCTGCTCCAGGCACTTTATCTACTTTACAGATGAAAAATCAGTTCCACTTTCATGGAATTAGATTAATGCCATAACAGGAAATACTTCTGGGGCTGAACTTGCTTCATGCCTTCAAAGCTGGCTGTAAATTTAAAGTACTTCCTGAACTCAAAAGATAAGACAGGAGAGAAGGAAAAAGAAAAACAGTGGAGTGACCCTCTTTCTGAAGAAAAATATTGCTTCCTGAAAAAGCTGTCGAAAGCTACTTGCTAAGGGCATTGTGCTCCAGAAGGCCCAGGGCAAGTCTGGTTTAGTTAAACATGAGGATTCTGGGTATATATCAGACACTTGCCATAAATCTGTTCCTTCCATAATCCTTTCTGATAAACTTTTTCTTTTTTTAGTCATCTTGCTTGGCAAAAGCCAAAGTAATAACTTTCTCAGCTTTTAGCAAATACAAAACAGCTTGCTATTTTCTGTACAGTATTTTTCAAGGATTACAGTTTTGCAAACTTTGAAAAATGCTGACCCCAGCCTTAAAATTAAATTTCAACTCTGAAAACGAACAAGCAGCAAATCCAATAACACCTTTATGTATAAATAGCTTTACAATAAAAGACGTAAGGCATTCTTAAGCGTAACTTCACATTTATAGCAACAGAACCTCCTTGAAGTATGTACTAGTATTACTATCTAGGCAGACTTCAGGGAATTCCGCATTAAATCTGGCAGGATAGGGAAGCTCTCTTAGCAGACTTTACCATCAAATAGTATGAAAGAGTCACTTTCAAAAAATGTGGTATCGCTTTTAAAAAATGTGCTATACATTTAAATGCATGGAATGCCGCATCACAAAAGAAATAGGATCAAATATCTTGATAAATTTTACATTTAAGTCATAAATAACAATAACACATAATTAGAATTAACTTGGGGATTTCCACTCACGCATCTTTTAAGTGTAGTTCTGAACGGATCAACACTTGTGCCTGCTTGGGCCAATGCTTTTATGGGTCGTTTAACCCTTTTTTGCTCCCCTCCCCACCCCCCCTCTTTTTTTTTTTTTTTTTTTTTTTTACATTCTAAATACATTCCTGCTGTTAAGAGAAAAAAAAGTACTTACTATCTTACCTCTCTGTTAAAGCTTGTACAAAGCTCTGTAACATTACTAGTCCCAAAGATGCCTGGGTTAAAGTGTTCGTTTCTGTGCTGAGACATTCTTTATTTAAACATGAAGCAAATTGTTCCTGTGAAACACTAAACAGGAGAGGAAGCTTATTAACTAACCCAGATGGGCACAGAAGGGACCGAGAGTTGTTTGTGTATAAGCATTTTTGCTCTGGCATCCATGCTGTCTGTCAGACCCATACACCGCTTCCCAATGTGAACTTTACTACCAGGCTTAAGCAGGTAAATAACAAGCACATCCACAAATTGCTATCAGTCTTCAAAGATCACGTCAGCCCCACAAGATGAATAGCCTGGAGCTCTCCGCTCACCTCTAAGCCCCAATTTAATCAGTGGGAATAACTACAGAGGTTTGCTAAAGACGAGTGGGAGGTGAGAGAATGCTGTGAAAAGGGCATGTAAGTAATGTCACCAACTGCCTTTTGTGACAGAATTGTGTAAAGTGTGCTTTTCCATATTTTCTGAGAGATCAGCTTGAAGGTGAAACATGTACACAGTTGTTTAACTGTTCATGATCACTGCAACCAGACACTTTTCTTAGTTTTGTATTGAAGATTTTAACTGAGATCCTCATAAATCATAGTTGAATCTTCTACACCACTCTATCTTTCTGCAACACAAGCCTACATGCTGAACCAGACCAGTATCACAGCAGCATCTGCCACCTGGACAACAATCCTGCCTTCGACCTCAGGATATGCACCCAAGCCAGAAAATAAGAACCACCAGAAAAAAGGTCACAATTTTTAAACACAAACTTACTCAAATGAAGTAGTACTCTAACAACTACATTTAAACATATATATTAAATTGTCCTGTGCAGCAATTGCCTTTTAAGTAATAAGTAGGTGTAAGGGACACCAGTTAATCCAACAATAGGACTGCATAAAATAAAATAAATATTATCTTTTGCTAAAGATATCAGCAGCATTTGAACTCTCCTAACAAATGCGTTGACTGATGTAGATGGTTCGGCAAACCAAACTAGATCTCTAGTCCCTTCCCATTAACATTTTGCCCATTAGACACATGCAAACCACAAGATTTGAAGGGAAGATGGGGCATCCCATCTGCATATTTATGAATCAGGAATATAAACCTCACTGCTTTCTACAAAAATATTTCCCTGTTGACAATATATTTATTATTTAATAGTTAGAATAGCATCTAGCTCACTCTAAAGCTAATTTAAAAGAAGTCAGTGTTTTTTTTTTTTTTTTTCCCCCTAAAGCAGCCAAAGTATGAAAAAAAAAATCCTGGAATGCTATATAAAAAATAACAAAGGAAAGCACAATAATAAGAAATATAAACTTGTAAATCAAATAAAAAGCTATTTGAATAGTGCTTAAAAAGACACAGATGAGGATCGTTTCTTCAAAACCCACTCTGTCTCACCAAGTCTGTTTTTCTGTTTCTTCCTCCCACCTCTTCGTAACCTCCCGATTTCTTTTTTGGCAAATGTCATCACACATGGAAAGATTTATTATTTCCAATAAGTTCTTCACCAAAGTGTTGACCTGTAAGTACACTTTGATTCTGATCTAGTGTCTTCAAACACCACAAAGCAAAAACATTCAAAAGTTACAGAAGAAGCATCTTGGCAAACTTTTCCAGCAAACACCTTAGTTATTCCACAGGTTTCCATTTTTACTACAGAGTTAAGATAGGAAAAATAATATTATTGCTATCTAATAAAGATATTTGAGACAGGATGTATTACAATTAAATCTATAAAAAAGTAATGGTTAATGTAACAAAAAGAAACCCTGCCAGACAGCTTAAACAGTAAGATACAAATAAATTGAAGGTATTAATTCATGTGATTTAAGAATAAAAATAATCATATCATGTTTCAAAATATTTATGAACTCAGTCTAACTCACAATATAGAAAACAGCAAACAGCATTTACCAGCAAGTCATGTAGATCTGCCTACCTGAAGGAAGGTTATGTGGAATGAAAGTTACCTTTTCCTTTCAATATGGCATACAAACCAGCTTTATATATTTTTAGGACTAGGATTAACTGTCACAATAAATGCCTCTTTTTTTTCATTTTTAGGTCTAGAACAATAATCTTTCTGCTCAGACTCTAAAACAACAAACAAACAAGCAAGCAAAAAAAATAGTTTCTCTTTACTTGGAGTTAGTGTTTTGTTTCTTTCTTATATCAGTTTAGGAATACAGTACTGAATTTAGAGCGCTTAAAAAAAAAAAAAATCCAAGTATTTGTCCTTGACATTTTACTGTTAAAAATGCCTCCAGTTTATTTTTTTCTAAGTCAATTCTTAATTATGCATTGAAGATCACCTTGAATTATAATTAAAGGTGAGATCTAATCTGTGATGAATTCAGCAAGTTTTAGTCTATCAGCTTGAGAACATACACATGAATCATATGCATGTTCCTGTACGTACACACCTTCACTAACATCAGACATTCCTTGCACACAACTTCCTTTGCTGTAGTGCTTTATGAGACTTCTTAAGTTGCTTACTTTGTAATTTCCCACATAATTATTGAGAGAAGGAACTTTAAATAGATGCAGTTAATGTTAAGCGAATTAAGCAAGCAATATGTATGAAGTATGCCATGAGCTATATCTTTACAAGAATGTGGGATTTCTGGTTATAATGAAGATAAGCTAACCAGAATGCTACCTCTTTCAACCAGTCGTGATTTTTCAATCTTCTAGCTGCCCTCTCACCAAACAGTTGTTAACCTTACACGAGATTTTCTCTTCCTTCCACCTCTTTTTTCCTTTTTCCTGAGGGTAGAAAGAAGAATTTGTTTTGTGTTTTGTTATGTTTTATGGAAGAGACACTGGCCCTGAGATCTTGCATTTGCTTCTGCAAATAAATATGTTAACTTTGATGCTGAGATTGCTGACAAGCAGGATTCCTGCAAGAGATGGTCCCAGCGCTCTGGTCTGGGAAGCCATCACTCCAGAAGTGTCAGGTTTCCACAGACTGCTCTGCAAGCTTACAAATAGCACTGAGTCCCTATTTCAACTTGCACAACATTTCCTTGCATTCCTAGATTCGTGTTATTTTCCCTTTTGCTCCCCAGCACAGACAAGGATCTTCTTGCTGCAGGCTGACGACCACACATGGCACAGTCTTGGCACACTGTGGGCCACACAGAGGCACTTGAAGGAAGCACTGCGTAGATTTTCTACATTAAAAACATGAATGAAAGATGCTGTAATGCTAAAAGGTTCATTTCAAGAATTCACTCATGTGTTTTATCAGAGTTAAAAGCATCATTAAGAAAGAATTAAACTGCTTTGTGAAATGTATCCATCTTGTTGAAAATTCAGTGGGAGACTTCAGCTTTATCAATTATTCACATGTGAAAGATTTTTTTTAATAAATAATCATTGCTCCTGTCAGAATGTTGTTATATTTGCCTGTACTTAACAAAATGTTGCTTTCTTCCACCTACGCTCACTAGGAAAATAGCAAACACTTCTGTATTTTCATTAGAAATAAATAAATCAAAAACATAGGCACGCTGCTGCTCTCTCTACACTACAGACCCCCATTTTAATAAAGGGAGGCATTCTAAGTCCAAGTAGAAGCTGTATCTTTTACTTCTTGAATCTTTCCCTAGGATCTTTATTACTTCAACTATTGCAAAACATCACGACTAGTAAGACGAGATCCATACGCAGAACATGTGACGGCGACAGGCACCAGCTGTAACGCTCATTCAGCCGCTGGTGCCCGTCCTTGTTACAAAGGAGGTGGAGAACTTCACTTGAGTGAGCTCAAACAATCCTTTTCTGTCCCACACGGATACCACATCAATATCCACTTTTGTGAGAGACTAGTCTTCCAGAAAATATTTGTTTTAAAAGAAGAGAACTGCAATACTCAATTTGTTTGGTATATTTAAGAAAAAAATAGTTCAGATTTTCCCCCTAAGAACATATACTTGGCATTTATGAGAGTTGTTGTGTTATATACAGTGATGCAAAGGAGAAAGAAGAAAAGAAAAATTCCTGCGTAGTGACAATATCACTGGCAGCCACTATTACTTTCAAAGAATGAATTGCTTCACCCTGCATAGTTCACTCCAAAACAGGCACCTTATCATTTAGGGTGTTTTCCTGTGGATGGCAGCCTACAAGGGGAGGAGGCAGCTGGATGCATTTTGCCACAGGAGAGACCATCATGCTGCACCATTCCCTAACGTGCAAGCTGTCACTTGTTAGCTGTTCCTGCTAACTTAGCCTCTCTGACTGGGGATGCTGACAAGCTCTATGGCAAGACTGCTAATGTTTTGCTGCATACAACTATGTGCCCCAGAAGATTTGATTCGCTGTAACACACCTATTCAGGAAAATAACTGGGAGACAAAATACAGGGGGATGTGGCCTGAAACCTCTGTGTCACACACGAGAATAGTGCCCATACATACGTAGTAAGTCCAGTGCTGTTTTGTACATAGTGAGTCCACTCTCACTTAACATAAGCAAACTTGAAAGTATCAACATGAACTTGGGAAACTTGACCTAGATTTGCAGTGCAGATATACATGATTTCTTTGCATAGTAACATAGGGCCCTTTTAGGAGGCACTCTCAATTCAAGTATAAAAAGGCTACATCTTAATTTACTACTACCAGATTATGTGGGTAGAATTACGACCAGGTTCTGCTGAAAATGTATTTGCATGATTCTGGCACAGACAGAACGGTGGTGGGAACATCTGGGGCAAAACAGATTAGGAGATTTGTACAGAGCAAGCTGCAAAATGGCTTTCAGAAGAGCCAGCCTGGATGAGATACCTGGATTGTTTATATGGGTGTTTCCACTAAGATCATTCCAAAGAAAAAGAAATTAAACTTGCTGCTTTATAAAGGCTCATAAATTCTTCTGAGGACAGGGCAGAAACACAGCTCATGCACAGCTCACAGAAGCAATGCTCAGACTATTGGACAAACCAGCAATAGAGCAGAAAAGCATGTGCCCGTGATCTCCTCCTCCACCTTACCCTATTTTCTTCCCAAAGTTCTTGTTGATTGCTTTGTTATGCCTAGCTATAAAATTAACCCTACAAATCATAAGTGGTCTTTACAACAGACTGTATGAATAAGAATATTTGCTGCTGTGCAAACATGGAATGATTTGTAAGGTTAATTTTATATCCTCATTTTGAGCAAAGCTGCATGCAATTGCAGGGTTAGGTGTAGGAGGACATCTCTGGCATACAGCAGTATATGGCAATATAATTCTTTTCAAGATATTGCTGAACCTTGCAAATCACTGACTGTTCTGGCATTAAGCCATGTGTAGCAACCCACATTTTATAATTAACTTTTTTCTTTTTTTTTAATCTGTTGCCACTGGATATACAATCACCTCAGGTTGTTAAAGGCATTACAAGTCCACACTCCTGAGAGAAAGTAGACATACCCACACAGGCAAACCCTTTGTTAGCTGCTAAACAACGTAAAATAAGAATACTATAGCAACTATTTTAAATAATATTTTTAATGTCTATTTGAAATGAGTAAAAGAGCATAAGCAACATTGTTCTTTCTTTTGCTGGCAGGGAGCTGTAAACTTCATAACACCTCACCTATCTAGAAACCACCTACAAAACAGCCAACTGATTCCTGCCAAGCGGATACTCTCCTCAGTTTGTTGTCTTCTCCCATGGCAGAATCATGTCAGCAACTGAGATCTTGAGCCTGCCACCACAAGAGAATAGTACCTATCATTTGGATTCCTTTCTCTCTCACCCTGCCAAGATCTAGATGATTTTGGAATAGGGTGGGAAGAATCTTGTAATTCTAATTCTTCAGTATTAGAATATTTACACAAGCTCTATCTTAGGTCTTCCTTAGCTATTCAAATATGTTAAGAACATTGTCTGTGGTGGATTATTTTTTTAAACTCTTAGGGGCTCAAACTAGGGAAAAAAAGGACACTCCCTCAAGCTCTACCTACTTGAGGCAAACTCATTTCTCAGTAACTATAAAATAATCAAGAGTATGCATAAAGCTTATGAAATAATTCTGAATAAACTTCAATCATACATCCTCATCAGAGACACAGTGGTCAGCTGTTGGGAGTTAGCATCAGGCCACCATGATTATAGGCATATGCCGCATAGAAAGAGAAAGACAACTGGGACATTTCAATTTAGAGCCAGAATGCCATGCATAGGTTAAGAATATTACTTACAAAACAAAGACATATAACATTCAGCATATAAATAAAAGCAAAGAGGCATAAAGTTACAAAGAGAGCAGAAATTACATCCACATGCTGTATTTGTGCTTGTCCACATAGGAAGGAAAATGTACATGAAAACAGACTGTAACACAGTAAGTACTCCACAGTAACTCCTGGAAAGGTCATACCTGAGTTTATCCATATTTTTAGTATGAAAATAAGTCTTAAATCACTTTCAGAGTGGTGTGCATTAAGAGTATTCACGCAACAGGAGGGCTACCATACGATAAATTCACACTCTTACACACTATGCCCTTGCTCCCTTCTTCAGGCAAGCCTTAAGACACTAATGCCTTTGTGCACATTAGCCCATGCCACTTCAAAAGCAAAATTTGTCAGCTCACAGTCTACACACATTAACGAGATCCATATGGGGAATAACCTGGCATTCTAAATTCCCATCGTCGCTAACTGTGTGACGAGTACCGACAAACCCATCCATTTTAGAAAAGAAAAACCCAAACACTCAACTTCTAAGATCAGAAAGCGCGCAAAGAATGTGAATAGGGAACAACTCCTTGGTGTTCTCTGGTGTCTCTCCTAGCATGGGGACCAAGGGACATCACATGAAATTACCAAGTGGCAGCACATCCCTCTTCCCCCCGCTGCTCACCGCACACACACACTCTTCGGGTCTGTGACTTGTTATCTCAGGATGCCACATATACACTAAGCATTTTTTTAGAAGTTCAAAAAACTGTTACATTCATTTTGAAAAAAACCCAACCCTCAAAAATTCTTGAATACCATGCTACCACCTCTACCTGAGGAGGACCTTCAGCTGTAAATAACTGAAGGCTGGGAGCGTACTTCATGCAAGTATCACTATATGATGGTTGAATTCCTCTAGCACTTTTCTTCCTCCAGCAACTCTTTCTCACGAGAGTTGGAAATGCTGTTCTTATTTCCTGTTTTATCATTTAGCTCTCTTTTCTCCTGGTGAAGAAAATATTTTCTGAGAAAATAAACAGCAACTAAATGCCAGTTTTAAATAATTATTCTAATGAGCAATGTAACAAGTATGTGTGGCAGGGGAAAGCAGCTTATTAACTCAACTTCATTGATTCAAAGCAAATAGAGGGGAGGAGGTTAATTCTCTTTTTCGGACTTAACAGGGAAATCAATGACAATATAACTCTGCCCAACTCATGCTTGAACAGGTTCTGTATTAAACAATGTCAGTAAAACTTTAGCGAACACCTTAAACTACCCAGATCAATTAGAGACTAAGTAGTCCTAAACAAAGCACTGCTAAAAGTAGTTCAGCGCCCATTCAGCTAAAACAACTGTCAATACTGCTGCTAGGCCCCAGCTGGAGCGCAGGGCCACCTCTGAAAGAAGGCTTACCCAGAGGCTTTCAAGCCAACTGTAGAGTAAACAGCTACACACACTTCCAATATCGGCTTTGGAGATGATAAATGCTGTGCATTTCATAGCAAGGTAAGTCATTCTCATGTTTCACATGCACACAATCACTTGGGAGAATTTCCTTAAGTCTGCAAGAATTTCCCTAAATCTAAATCCATTTTGACCTGAAGCAAGATGAACATGTGCTTAATTTTGCATTTGTATTGCTAGCAACTGAAACTTCATTTCTGAAATGAATTACCTTTTCTGCTGCTTTTCTTTTAGGATTAGCTTGCTGAAGCCAAATAAGATATTTTCACCCTAAATGAGGAATCTACTGTAGCATTCACAGTAAAAAATCAAATACTTTTTATAACTATAAGCACACAGTGTTTAACAAAATTTTCATCAGTAAATATATAGTATAGCCACCATACTGCATACTTACAATTAAATATTTAGATATAAGTGTATAGAGTGGTCTCACTACGATATAACAATCCCTTGTAACAACCTGAGAGCTATGCAGCAAAAATATGGGCAAAAATAGGATAAAAAGTACATCTGGATTTACTACTACCCTTCAAGTACCAATCACACACACACATTAGTGCAAGGCAAATCAGCCAGTACTAATTGAGAACTCTTAACAGCAGTTACTAAACTTCAACCACATCTGTCTGGGAAAATAACTTGTTTGTTTTACTGTGCTTAACCAGTGCCATCCTTCCAAGGAAACCACACTGCAAACCAAACGGCGTATCCCACACCCTAACAAAGTTTCTTCAGTAAGCTGAATAAAAGCACAAACAACCTACTGTGTACTGAACCCCTTTTTAATGTCCTATTTGCCTCCTCCCATTCAGTTTTGCTGCATATTGCCAAAAACATCACATCTCCTATGACCACGACTGCAGCTGGTGACACTATTGACTCCTTTAAATGATTTGTGAAGTTCATGACTCAGATGTTAGAGGTCTAATCTTTTGACAGTGGGTACATCCCGGAATATCCCTGGGAGGATAGATTCTGAGAAGAGAGATTAAGTTTTATAATTTACATCAAATAAGCAACAGAAAACTTGCGTGGCACAAACAAATTTAACTATAAATGATACAGCATAAATAATTCTAACATCGCAATAATCTTTTTAATATAGCAAGTTAGAACGAACAAAGTTGACAGAAGAATGAAACCTGATTTTTCTGGTTTATTATTACCAAAGCAGCAGTGTGTGTTTAGGGACTGAAGGATCTGTGCAGTGTTTATTTGAAACACTATGCCAAACAAGGCTATACAAAAAACAAAACAAATCAACTGTATGTGTGTCTTTTTATAATGCTTTTCAGACAAAAAATACTTGATACCACTTCTGGAAGCAAAGAGCTTCCAAAAAATTGACAAAGAAATAGTAAAGTTGAGAATAAAAAATAGTGTCTTGGATTTTGAGAAAGCAGTCATCAGAGGCTCTGGTAATGAAAAACTTTGTGGCAATTACAAAACAAATTAAGTTATTAGTAATAATCCCTAACATCTGGGTAGAACCAATTAGTTTATTTTTATGTATTCTCAACCATTTGTGGCTCTTCTGGCAACACAGAATACTGACAGGGAAGCTGAACCCACAACGTTTCAGATGATTTCTAAAAGCTTCTTGTTCTTTTTACTCAAGAGAGGATAATTGGAGAACTGCTTTTTTGCCTGCTCTAAAACTTATTACTCATTTGTCCGATCAGGCAAATATTAACTTCTTCTAATTTGCACAAGGCTTATTTTTGAACCATCATCTGTTTCAGGGCAATCATCATTTCTGAATAATGCTAGGCAAACTTATCAGTGAAGGCAAACAGAACTCCAAAGCAAACATTTCTCTTGTAGAACTTAGAGCTAACACATTTAATGCATTTCATCAAAACTTCCCTATTTAGCCAGAGCTCTTCAACTTGAAGGGACTATAAATATATTTTAGATTTAGCCCCAAAATCTGTACAAGTTGTCCTTAAGATCTTACCCTAATCTATAACCCAAATTTATAGGTTTATGATTGTTATAAACAATATTCAATTCTATTTCAATTAAACTAAGGCACGTACACAAAACAAAAAACTACACACAATGTAACTGATTTTTCTTTTTATTCAGCTGTGGGCTACTCTCGCCATTCTAGTATAGATGAGTCAGCCCACAACACTGATTTTCTGCCAGTGGCTATATCAACAAACCAAGGTTCTTATTATTTCAATCCCTCTTTTCTTGTTGTACTAAAAACATAAATTGATTTTCATTGGACATTTTAAATTAGCAAAAACAAGAACACACATTTACTACCTAAGGGGCACACTCTGTACTAATAAGACTTCTTTGGTTTTGTTTTTCTTGTTTAGGAGTCCTTCAGCTGTCAGTGGAAGCACTGCCTGAAAAAAGGGCTCCAACTACGGCCATATATTTTCGATTAACTTAAAACTAAAAGCTACGTACTATTAAAATTATAAAAACTGAAAACTTAGCTGACTCATAACAATAGGACTATGTAGCCTTGTAGAAGCGATGCAATGTAAGTAGTATATATTTGCAATAAAACATAAATGATGATGTAAACATTGCTATATATTATATAATATATAGTAATAAGAATGATATAGTATTAAGAATGAAAAGACAAGACTATAAGTAAACTTAGAATTTTGGAATAAAATGTTTTTGGCTCTAACACACCGCTCAAGTAGTGTTAGGAGGAGTTAAAAATGCCTTTTCAAAGCCCAATTGCTGTATTGAGTACATACGTACAGATACATTTATGTCTGCGCAGGGAGAAGGATACAAACAGACTTTAAGGCTTGCTGGTCTCATCTGAACTACCTGAAAAGAAGAGGATGGGAAGAAATGTGGCACTGCTCTTCCTTCCTGACAATATGTCAGTCAGGATCAAAATACCACATACTCTGTCAAATGCTAGAGGAATTATTCTCTCAATCTGGAAAACAAGAGGAAGCAAGGAATAAACTGATTCCAGGTTCAATGTATGTTGACTGTGACCCATTATGGCCTTTTGCATCAGCTTAGAAAATTGAAAATTGACTCAATTGCCCTGCTTGGCATGCTAGCTGTTGCCTCCTACATGTAAAAGCTTAAATCTACTCTTAAAATGAATGTATACTTATTTACATATGAATATATATTCACATGTTAAAGTTTTGCCCTCGAGGCTGATATGAACCATCTTTTTCCAGTTGCTAATAAATGCTGCTGATAATTATGTCCTCATCAACTCTATTTTCAAACATAACCCCAATAGCTTTATCAACACATGAGGTGCACTTCACTGTATTCCCCAATAGTGCCCTATATCTGAAAATAAAATACTGAAGTATTTTTAATGTAAAATATTAACAGAATCAATGTAATAAAATGCCAAGAGCATTTTTCTTAAAATTTCTCTGAAGATTTGTACTTCTCTTTTTCACCTCTAACATCTTTGTCTTACTTATTATCATTGTTCTCATTTTTCTTCTCTCACCAGGAGAGGTGCAAGTGATGAATCTTGAGAACTTAAGAGCAGCCATACTAAATTATTGAACTAAGGGTCCTTCCAACCCTGTATCTCATCCCAACAGCAGCCACAAGTGGATGGCCAGGCAAGAGAAAAAAACTGAGAGAAGTACGTACAATACTTGTCCAGCTGCCAACTATTTTCAGAACAGACAATTACCTGTAGAGACATTCAGTTTGTTAGAATCAAGTATCCTTCTGATACTCCTGCCTGACAGCTCAGTAGTGAAATGACTACTGGCAACGTGAACACTGGCAGACACCCTCACACCCATCCATCGACCAGCCAGCCTCTAGTTAGACCTCCCTCATGTTCCTCAGCTGTGTAATTTCTACAAACCATTCTGAGCTGTCTTTGCTGCTGAGCCACTGTCTTCCCATCCATGATGTCACTCATCAACAGAGCAATCAGTAATGCCTTATTAAAAAAAAAAATTCAAATTAACCTTTCATAAAGATGAGATCAATTCATCCCAGTGCTGAACAAAAGACTGTTCGGGTGAACAGATGTCTTGAAAAGACAGTGGCATGCTTGTAATTCTATGTTCTATAAAACAGGAAATTTGGTAAGGGAGCACAGTTGAAGTTAAATATTAAATTGATGTGCTAGATGAACTGAATAAAGTAGAAACCGTGCTTCTAATTATATGGTACTTTTCATAAACCATTTCTAGTACTCATCTACCAAATGATAATACTGATTTTTTTCTGTTTTTCCTTCTGCACTATATAACATCTGAAATCAGCTCCGTAATTGGACAGATTACTATGCAGACATATTAAAGAAAAATGACATATTTGATGTAATTTTGTCATAGACTGCTGAAATTATCACATTCATGTCCTGAAGATTTTGGGACTTTGTAGTAGAAAAAAGTTCAATGTTTTCAAAATAATTAAAATTCAGTTATTTCATTTAATGGATTTCCCAGGTAACCATTCAAATATTGGTATTCTTTTTTAATGCATACCTCGCAGTATCCTCATAGAAGACCATTCTAAAAACGTTACCATTTCTGCTCCCTTTCTACCAACTCCAGTTTCTCCTCCTGCTGGTGCCTGAACTGCATTAAAGGCCAGTCACATGATTTCACTCATGTCAACAAATGATGGCTCAATTAGGCAGATAAGAATCTAAAGCCCTCAGCAAAATGTGCCACCAGCCCGTGCAAAGCAGCACTTAGGGACAGCACTGGTTCTGAAGAACAAGCACGCGCTATCTTTTATAAATGCTCATTGAAAATTTCTCTTTTTCTCTTCAGAGAAACATAGGTCCTTCATATAGCCAAAATTTTCAATCCCTTGCAGTTTGTAAATTTAGCCACTGTTTCAATATTCAGTTCATGGTTCTCCCACCCTCCTTTGTTTTTTACTCCAGCCCTTAAAGAAGATAGAAATTCATACTTGAGGATGAAATTCATTCTTACCTTGCTTCTCTGCGATTAAGTGTTAAGAATGGCCTATACAAAGAATGCCCAGGTGTAAATGCCAATATTCTCGTGGGTGCTCTCAAAGGATGATTCTTCTCCATTCCAGGTTTTCACGCCATCTTCCATGCTCACCATCTCTACTCAATTCCTTAATTTTAATCCTATCATGCACAGAAATCTATTAAAACACTGTGCCCTATCCCATCAGGACAGAGACAGAAAGCAAAAGGCAAAATTCATCCCATCCCTTCTCTTCCATTCATGTCATTCTTTATGATTCTACGACTTTTTTAGATTGCTTAGCCTTTACTTTTCACAAAACACCTCAATGTTGCTCAGCACCCATTATACTCCATATGGTCTCAAAAAGACATGTTCCGAGGCATATGCTGAGGCATATTTCATGCTAAATACTGTTGACTGCTGCTCCCCACCATTTTCAAATTTGCAGGAAAGTATTGTTGTATTGCATCTGGCTATACCACAGTTGGCCAAAGCACTGTTTAGCGCAGTCGCCTTCTGCAGCAGAACTTCAGTGACTTTAGAATAAAAAAATTTGTAACAAGGTACTTCTTTTCATTTTCAAGGCCTAGGCTTTATTGGTCTTACGTTACAGATGGGAAACTCTGTGATTATAAAGGGAATTGCAATATTTACGGATGAAGAGGTGAGAGTATCCAGATATTTATGATGAATATTATGGTCTAGCATTTACCTAATAATTTTGCCCAAACAACTAAACTATTTAGAAACGCGGAAAAAAAAATGTTGTCCTTAACCAACACAGCAATCCTGTCAACAAAAGCTTTGGTGCAACCACAATTAGCCTGGGAAAGAGAGAGGATTTCTGCTAGAACAGCAGCTGGTATAAACTGTACCCACACAAAGGTGCTTTTGCCATTGAAAAGTGTAAATCCCCAAGAGGGTTTTCCACAACAGCTGCATCAGCAGACTCCTTTTGCAGACAAGACCATAGTGCCCTTAGCTTTTGTTTACATCAAACCTTTGCAACGATTAGTACTGGTGCTTTTATCTTGTTGTTCCTATTGGTAAATTGTTGTTTCATTAGTCAAGCCCTACCATGCTGGTCTGGATATTCCTTAGAAATGGTTATAACGTACCTAGCTATGTTCCCCTGCTGTAGAAATTTCTTCCAAAACAGCACTCATTGTTTATTAACAGAATTTAGTCATTTAAGTATATATTCTTTTAAAATATAGAGAAAAAAAAAAATCTGTCTTTTGATCCAAACCAGAGTCTGAAACACATTTACCAAGAGGGTGATCCAGCAGACTGCTCATTGAATATCTGCCCCCAAGATGAAAAGTATTAAAAGCACAGCACACAACCTGCTCAGACCTTTCTTTAGGGTATAGTTCTATTCTTTAAAACAAACTCAGAAAACACCATGAAGCTCTTGACAAAAGCAGATCTTGGGCATCAAAAGGCCTTTTGCTCTGTTGCACCAAGGCCAGGCCAGGATCCACCTTATGTCTTGGAGCTTCTTTCAAATAAACTTTCAGGCCCTGTTTTAGGCTAATTCCTCTTCTAAATGGGTCTGATAACAAACAGGGCTGGCTGGACTCAGCCTTCCTGCCTCTTAAAGGCAAAATAACATATTGCAAGGTTGTAAAAGCTGAACCTGCAGGTCTATTAAAACCTATGTTTAATAGGACTAAAGACCTGCGCATAAAAATTTTTGCAAAGTATGTTTTACTCTATTACACATTTGTTCGGCACAGCATAGCACACTACCATCGACTTGACATGGATCTTTAGAATATTGATAAGCTGTATCATAAAAAACATTTTTATCTTTTAAAATGAGAATTGTTACTTATACAGTCTAAAAGTAGCGTTCAGATTCCCATCTTGCTTGCAACTCCTGATATTTCAAAAACACCTCTAATCTACTGAAAAGGTCAATGTCATTCTAAAATTTGGTACAGTTCACGTTTTGAGCTATGAAGATGCATGTGTGAACCACTTAAAGCTATGTATACACATTTTGAAACATTCTACAATTTAGTGCAAAAGTTATTGCCTCTGAAATAACAAGCACAAATCTGACCATTCTAAAATGCTTTTTTCACAGCAAAAGAAAAATATCATCCCTTTAACCCACAGTGTACATGATATTTTACTGCTTAAGTTGAACATTACAGAAGAAAAAAAGCACTGGGGATGCACCATTTGCACTTCCATCCATGCCCAGTATGTATTTTTGGGTTTGCACCCTTTTACCAAAAATCATTAATCGCAACTTTTGTTCAGGAAAAAATACACTTGTATTTAAACTACTGCACTGTCCCTGTTACAGATGTTAACGGTAAATGAAACTATCATTTGACCTTCAGACCAAGTAAGGGGCTGCCTTCAGCTTAACTCACAAGCTGCGCACATGCACACGCAGAGGGCTTTTGCCGTTACAGAAATTAACCTTTTTCATGTAAATCAGAGCACAATGGATGCAATATTTATATCCTGCTTTTACGGTGGCAGCTGATGACACAGACACAAAGAGCGCACGTCTCAGGGCTGTGCACACTGCAAGGGCTCCACATGCTAACAAGCCCAACTCTCCTGGAAGGAAGGTGGAACCCTGAATTTCCATCAAACACGCACTGTGGCAACTACCTGTTAATACATAAAATAATAAGAAACTACTGAATAATTCTGGAAGTCAACATCCAAAATAATCAAGAGCCATCTCAATAAATCTGAATTCTCAAAATGTCTGATTTTAGTCTTCCGCAGAGTCCCAAATCAATAGCAGAAATTCTGAAAACAAAAAATGATTCAAGGGAGAAGCAAAGCTATTTCAGTCAGAGCCTCACACCACTAGATTTGCTGGTGCTTTAATTTGGAGATTTTGCTCTGACAAAGTTGACATGGTAACAGACAAAATTCTTCTCGTCTTGCAAGGATCGTGTCTCACGGAGCCTGCTGAGCTCAGGGGCCTGCAGAAAACAAAAATCTCCCTGCCGATGGGCTCATCTCACCCCTCTGCACAGGAAGGCTTCTCCTTTTAATTTCCATTTAAACTGCGCGTTAAGCCTGCTGGGCCTTCACCCATGGTTTGAGGCAGCGTCCCCACGGCGGGGCCGGCGGGTGCCTGCTGCCCCATGCAGCCTTGTAGGGACCCACCTCCCCTCCAGGCACCACGGAGGTACTTCAGCAGACCAACGGAACAGCCCATGAAATAAAACGGCTGCCCTTTCCCCTCTTTTTAGTGTGTTTTTTCTCCCTCCCTCTCCTCAAAAGCAATGCGTGTTTAAAAGGGAAATGCAGTCGCAACCATTATGTCATTGAAAATTACATGCTGGGTTTAGCTCTGTAGGTATCTGTCAAAGGCAAAGCGTGTGCAACATCTTCAGTGTAATAATGATGTTTTATCATTTTAATTACAAACACTTTGAAAATAATCCCTAAAGTGTACCAATTGGGGTGGTCTGAATTAGCAGTAGCGCGGTAGCCCAAGGGTAGCAGAAATAGATTGAGCTACCAAATTTGAGAGTAGTGGGAGCAGCTGTCTCCTCGCCTCGGGGAACACGGGTATTTAACAAAGCCGAGCGCCTGGCACTGGCGCCTGATTAGCGCCGCGGGTACCGCCGGGCAGGCCGCGCGGACGGCCATTTTTGCCCCGTTTCTCTGGGAAGCTGTGGCATCGCAGCTCGGCTCCTGTAGGATCACTTACAGCCCCTGAAAAGGGGGATTTTCTCTCTTAGCGCTTGCTATATGGAGCAAACGCTGTCTTCAAGGTGATTGATGCAACATGACAGGATTTAAATGCCAGGGTCAGCTTCCTCCCCCATTTCTGTGCCAAAATTTTTGCTGAAATGCCTGGATGGGCTTTTTAATTGGAATGCCCATTTTTCCCTTAGCATATGATATATAATATTTGGAATATCAACGTATTAAAAATAGCTAGTTTGAATTTAGGAAGGAAAAATTTCTTTTCAGGAAAGAAGGCTCAAATGAAAAATCCAACTGTTGTTTTTATGGGGAAGGAGGGTTTATTTAAATCCTTTAAAGCTCACAACAGCCTGACAGTTTGGGCAGCCAGTGGGGGTAAGAGAATCTCAGGTTCAGAATATCTGGTTAAGGGTAAAAATCTTGGTTAACATGCTTTATCTAAAAAAGGCTTGATCTCAGGAATAACCTTAGTGCAAACAACAATATTACTCTGAGGTCTGTGTTTGAACTTCATGCAGCCCTGAAGACCCCCCACGTGGCTCTTCTCTCTTTCCTTCTTTAAGTATACATCACAAATTATTGGTGCTTGTTGGCAGAGTTCAAATCACTGAACTCATTGCAAATAGTCTACTTCAGCTAGAAGTACATTCTTTTACTCTATCAAATCCATCTGAGGTAATAAGACTTGATGTTTTATTCAACAGAGCTGAGGAAAATTGTTGCACAATAGGTTAATTCAAAATGGCAGCATAGAAAATGCATCTGTCAGTGGGGATCAAATTACAGGGCAAGCTCCTCTCAATGCTTAGAAAAACAAGTCTGCAGTTCTACAGATTATGTGCATGTGTGTGTTTAAAGGGGTGGGAAAGGAGCTAAATATCTGAGCTAACCTCCAATTAAAGTCAATCATAAAAACAGCCAATTTAATGAGTACGGATTTCTTTGGGTAATTATAACACCAACCACTTTTTTTTTTCCCCTTCCCTTTTAAATCTGTAATTCTGCCTTCTTGTTATTGCTTGCTTTGTCATTAATCGCCTCAGGAACTTGATTTCCTAGCAACAGACTCTGCCACCAAACATTTGGCTCCTGTTCAACATTTTCTTTGTGAAAAATGGCACCGCTATTGCCGCCTGGCTGTTGCAGCTAGACTGGCTGTGTAAGTGCTCTAATAATGTGCTCTTCAAAAAAAAAATAAAGAAAAAAAAAAGAAAAGAAAGAAAAATGCTAAAAGGAGCAATGACTGAGCTTCACTAATTACTGAGCTTCACAAGTTTATATGCAATTTAAAGGCTACTGGCCTGGGAAGAGGATGACAGAGGAGGAAATGTGCATACATCTCACAAATATAATTAATAACTTAGAGGTGAACACTTACAAATAAATACTTTTACCACACTGGACAGATGCCTATTAATTTTCTGCTATGGAGAAAGGCAGTACAATCATTCTTAGAAGTTGATGATACATTTTCCTCCACAAAGTACAAAGCATTCATCTTTACACAATGACATTTTGAGTACCAAACTTTACAAAAAAAAAAAAATTGATTCACTTTATCTAACTTACTTGAGGGGAAGAAGAAAAAAAAGAAAAAGACAAGACAAAACTATCCCTGCATGAGAAGTCATATCTGCAAGGGTAGCATAAAAGCACCACACCCTGTGTCATCACCAAGTGACATAGAACATGCTGGTGGCAGGGTTCAGAGAGCTCTTGCTCACAATTTGATCAAAGAAAAAAAATCCCGGCATTTTCTCTATTTATGAGAGAGAGAGTATTTTTCTCCACATTTTTGTATGAGCCACTAAGAGACAAAGTTGTTGCCTGCCTCAATATTGAACCTATCCATTTATCTCTCCAAAATAAATGCATTGCATTTGCTCTGTCACTCTGAGGACACACAGTTCCACAAGATGGTGGTTTGCAGGAAGACGTTATCCCACAGCCAGCAAAGAAAATGTCACAACTAAGTGTTGCAGGATCAAGTTTTTTTTTTTCTTTTAATGACCAATATAGACATTCAAAATCATGTCTGCAGTTGGCATGCACACTGGTGCCAGAGCACTGTGGCAAAAGTTATCAATGGATGAAAAAAATGCTACTGTGAAATTACTGATCTAAGTAACTTTTTTAGGGAGTATTTTGATTCCTGCCAGTATCTGTGCATGTCACTCATTCCCTGTGATGCACACATACACCCAGCACATCTGAAAGAGAAAAAAAACACTATGATAATACATTTTAAATTATCATAATCATCATAGCAGTGAATTATAATAAAGATGCCTTCATTGAATATGCTTCTGAAAGGAGGAGACAGCACAAAAGAAATTTCATTTATACTTACACTGTTAGAATAATCAACATTTTTCCTCCAATAGAATAGCCAAAACCCATGTAGAATACTGTAGAATATTATTTAAGCTTTGATACACATTGCGGACATCAAGCTTATGTTTTGACAGACTCACGTTGAAACCAGATAATTCCACCATCAAGCCCGCTGCACCACCACAGTAACTCGCTGCTTAGACAAGCAGTTAAAAGAAATAAACACAAAAATACCACAGCACTTGTTGAAACATACCAGGGTATTTGGAGCTTTAAAAACTTTTCTTCTAGCAAATAGGTACCTTACATGTGGTTCATTAACACATGCTGCAATATAGGGCATTTCAAAGACTTTTCCTTTGTACAGAAAGGACACAAAGATACTATTCTAGCAGAAGATCTCATTGGTTTGGGGGAGTTATGCACACTCCCACCCCTTCCTCCCTCAAAATAAATAAATAAAAACAAAGCAGCAGCTTCCAAGAGTATCTTTAATCACCAAAATAATATTATTAGGAAGTGACTGTGCCTCTCTCCACTCACCACCTCTAACTGCAAACTTTAAATGCCTGCAGGCACAGGACTGAGGAACAGTAAGTGAAGCTAGCTAGCTAATTTGGGAGAAATAAGAAGGTTTAACTGGACCACAAGAAAAAAATAAATTCAGGGAGGCTGCACTTTTTGCAACAGTACTCAAATTAAGCTGGCCATATGAGAAGGCAATATAAGTTGTGACAGCGTTAAAACTCTGCGAAGTTAAATGCAACTTTTAATAAAGGAAAGTATTCTTTCTTTTTGCATTTTCTCCTCAATATCAAGGACAAGTGCAAACTTCCCTATTAATATAAACCCGGGTGGAGGTGCTAAATGAAGTCAAATGTCAAAAAAATTCCTCCTCACTTTCTTCTATTCTCCTAACTAAATGTTACCAGCATGTTTTTAAATCAAAAAGCTTGACAATTAGTATATCTTTAAATTCCAGACCTTCACAATATATGAAAATTAATAGACTAAACAGAGTGTCCAAAATTTTGAAATATTTTTCAGAGCAACTGACAATATTGTGTCAGAAAACAAAGCACCAGCAATTCCCAGAGATTTCAGCAGGAAGCGAGACTGATGATCTCGACAATAACAACAACAAAAAATTAATATATTAGAACATATTTAGAACCCTTATCTAGAGGCCTACATAAAAGCAGTAGTGTTACCATTAGTTTTTTCAATATGTCTGAGAATAAGACAAGTAAGGTGCTAAATAAGGATTTAGATCACCCAAGTTGCTAAGATGTGGCTACAATTCATAACAATTTTAAAATGCAAATTCTGGTAGTCAGCATAGATCCACAGGAAAAAAAAAAAAAAAAAAAAAAAAAAGAAATCAGACACACAAAGGCCTCTAATTTAAGACTGTCAGTCTATGTATCATTTAGAATTTCAGAATGTCTTTTCAGCATAACAGTGTTTAGTTTTATCAGAACTTGTATTGAAATATGGAGAAAGTCTGAGGGAAAGATCCTTTAGCTCCGGTAGGAACCAATGTAAAATCCCGAGCAGTGAATCCTAACCGGACCCAGCAGTGCAGCTAGTGGATCCACAGTGAAATTACTGTGACACGCTGGAAGATATGATGCCAACGGTAGAAATTACTACAAGGAGATGAGTTCAAACCGACGAAAGGAAAGAAAATGCATAGAGTATGATAGTACATGCAATCTATCTCAAAAGACAGAGCTAGAATAATTTTTAAGGAACTGAAATGCATCTTTTATGTTTTCTGCCTTTGAGAAAGCTGGGGCAGCCTCTCTGCATTTTGCTTCTATCTATGATTTACAAGGTTCTATTCTTTGCTAGCCTTTCTCCAATTTGTCTGGCTGATCTAATTACCAGATGGCTTAAATAAATGTATTGTGTTCATTGAGGGGAACAGAAGTTCTCTTTCAGGGTTCTGTCATGGGTTCACTATCTTTTCCTTTGTACCTATTCCCCCCTCTGTGAATGGATTAGATTTCAGAGTTAAGTTTCATCTGAGGGCCATTCTGCTGAATGCTGCACTGGAAAGCATATTATCTATTCCAAGAAGCATGCACAGATAACCACAGGATATCGTAGACCTGTCCTAAAGCAATAACTGCCCTACTCTGCCAAGCAAATGGATTGTTTGATAATCTCCCGACACAGATTTCCAGAATAAGTATCTTTCACTAATAGACATCCTAGTGCATTCTAAGAAACAGGTGACAGTTGGCTAGAAAGAAGCAAATAAAAAGCAACATATGCACAGGGAAAAGCCAAGGAAAGTAACAAGAAGTGAAGTGCAGACAGACACAACAGAGAACTAATGACCAAAAAAAGCTACCCCATATCTCCAGAGTGGTAATTGCTCACAAATTGGTTTTGTTTAACCTGATAAACTGTGACAAAACTGAGCATAAAAAACCAGCCAAGTCTCTCACCTTATCTGCTTCCCCTGAAGCATCTCCACTAAGCCTAACTTTATGAAATTCTATATTATCTTCAGTGGTAATTATATAAAAGCATGGTAAACCACAAAAAGCTTAGTGTGGCATCGCTTTTGCTAACATTTGTCATTCTTGTACTTTGCTTAACAACACTCTCAGCCTTCTTGAATATTTAGCCCCTAGTATTAATTCATACCCATGGCATTCAGGACAGACTGAGATATAATTATTGAGAAAAAATGAAAAGAGAATATGCTTGAAAAACAAATTAAAAATCAGTACAAAAAAAAACTAACATAGGTATTTTTGAATAGAGCACAATCATATTTCAAGAGCTGCAGGATGCATTTTCTTTGTTTACTGAAAAGATTGTAACTATTTTTTGACAGTTACAAAGGGCATTTTTGGCCATACACAAGAATCAATAACAACAATGTAAAGCCTACAGCACTGCACACTAACAGGCTAGAGGAGACATTAACACTAGCTAAAAGAAATAACTCTATTTTGAATGAACTTGTTCTTCCTGGATAATCAATTTTTTACACTTCTTACCAGCTGTTCCCACATAGCTCAGGTAGCAGAATGGAAGCAGCTGTCATACAGAACATATACATTATATGCATATTATGAGGTTTTAATCCATCGTAGATGTTTTATATTTGCTAATTTTGATCAGTTATATGAACTTGAGAGCCATATCAAAACAAATTCACCACTTCGATCTAGGAAAGATGCAATCTGAACGAATACACTAATCTGGCTTGAATGGTTTAATCCTTGAATGGTTTAAAAAAGTCATACTAATTATGAATCTACTAATGCCCGATCCCCAAACCGCTTTATTCCATATAAAATTTCATCATTAAAATCAGTTTACCCCACCGCCCACATTCAAGAGATTTGTCACAATCATTGTTTCTGAAATATTGAGTTATAAGGTGCCATAGTAATTACTACGGAATAAATAGCAATTAAGATTGTTCACACAAATAAGCTCAAACTGTTTGCAGTGAATAATTATGCTAATAGTGTTTTTCTACATAATTTGTGCATCCTTCACAACAATCTACTAGCAAATGTGAAATGTAAATTTGAGGCACTACTACAAAAGCTCTCAAAATGTTTAGTTCTTATGATTTCTCCCACTAGTTTAAGAAAGCACACAGCTAACACATAGTTGTAAATTTGCACATTTAATGTTAAAGAAAACAAACTATGCTGAAATTGAAGCAGTGATTTTCCTTCAACATATTCATGAGAAATCACCCATATCCATACGCAATGTGCAACTTAAGCTCATTGCTCAAGTCTCACAGACAATGCCACAGCACAAACTTTTACAATATGAAAAAAGGTGAACTTACTGCTATATAGTAAACTTTGGCCTTTTCCACCAACTTCCAGTTCTTCTCCAAATCAAGATGCTTTTCCTTCTTATAGCAATTAGCAGCTGCAAGGTTAGCTACAAGAGACCTAGAATGATGAACACACGTGCATTAGGTACTCCTTTATTAGATACTACAAATTTCTCCAGGTACAGAAGTTCTCAAGAGCATGGAAGTCAGAGACATACTGCTGAAAGAAGGAAAGCAAAGAAATTACACACATTTTTTTAATTCTTGCTATGATGATTAAATCCTTCTGTGCAGTTTCACTATGAGAACATTCAATAATACTATTTTAAAACAAGCAAGAACATCAGAAGAATCTCCAACCAAATTTTCTATAAGATTTCTGAAACATTTGTCACCAGCCACTCAATTAAATTAAATAGATTATCAGTAGCAAAACAAATAAGTTGGAGGTTAACTTTTTTGAAACAGACTTAAACAGATAACAGACTTCTGTGTCATTTCATGTCCGAAGGAATACTCTTGGGGTCTATCTCTAATTCTTCAGCAGGTCCTATACCCAGAAGCCAAAGAAAAGTAATATGAATTTGCAATAAATAAATAAATAAATAATAAAGACAAAAACCAAACCAAATCAAAACACACTTCCCAGAAGCACAAGAAGTTCTAATTCCTTGTGAATAAGAAAAACTTTCAATATATTGGTGAGAAAATCACAGAAGAACCATGTAAAAACAAGGTGCATAACCAGTAGTTTTTGTAAACCAAGCTTAGAAAACAAATTGAAACTTTCAGTTTTGGAGATTTTTAAATATCCATGGAAACTCTGTGTGTATATTAGTATGCACACATATATGTGTGCAAAATGTACAAATCAATACTGTTAAATTAGAGAATTAAGAGCAGTAATCTCCAATTGGCTTGGAACCCTCTTAAAGTTAGGCCAACTTTGGAAAAACAAGAAACACTCATTTTAGGGCACCTGAAACATGAATTTGCACAGCCACTTACTAGGAAAAACAGGAGTGCTGCTTCCTATTCTCCAAAAGATACAAGAATTCTGATCTACCTGAGGGAGGAAGTTAGCACATGCCTCACATACTACAAAGCATTGAACAGTTATCAACAGACAGATTCTTACAAAACAAGAAAATGTCCAAAAGCAAAAAAACAAATCAGAGAGAAATTAAAGGTTGAGTATATGCTGTGGTCTCACCGAAAGAGAGGGGGTTGAATAGTAAAGCCTCTCTTTTCCCCCACTCCCAAGAAGGGAAATTCATTTTTGGTACTCCATGGAGCTGAAAGCACATTCTAAAACAATAACTGAAATGAAGCCACTGTCACTAGTATTTGAGTAAACATTTGATATTAAGAGAGAGAAAAGTAATTTATGTTAGCAAATCAAAACTTCCGCTCAATAAAGAGTTACCATTTTAAAGAAGTACTTGCTGACATTTTTATGAATGAATTTATCTAAACTATTATAATCCATTAAGATACACGGCAAGAAATCATATACTTGTTGCAAGTTCATTATGTTTGTCTATTCACAGTCTTGACTTCATTTTCTCATAATGCCATCCAGAAAGTGGTGACTCCTCAGAATGCACTGTGTGACTGCAGAATCATAGAGCACAAACACCTTTATTTCAAGTAGTCTTTTTGCTAAACTGAATACAGATCATAGAGATGAAGGCAGAAACATAATTAATGTGAGAACTTCAGCTGAAGATAGTGAACAACTTTTCCCTTTGAGTATATACATTCATTCCTGAAAGTAAGAATTTCTCAAAGGTCAAATATTCCAAGCAGGGGAAGTTCTACTCCTAGGCCCACTGCACTTGTACCTTAAGAAAAAAAATGCAATGCACTGACCTGTTATCACTAGTGATGCATGCGGCACAGGTTCCTGTCGGCTCTTCACTCTGCTCATAGTAATGGGCATCCACATGCGCTTCCTCGGCCTTCTTCTTCAAGATCTCGCCAAATTTATCTTTGCCAATGCATCCGAAGAACGTTGCAGCTTTGTAGGGGCTCTGAATCATCCACTGCAGATCCACAGAAAAAAACCCAAAACATTCATAGTTAGCATGCCTTACACATGCCATTACTTGCCATTTTTTCTTTCCATTTGCCATATTTAATTCCGAGTCTGCAAGACTGTGGCATCCTACAAGGATCCTATAGAACGCTTCTATGCCCAGCAGAGAACATTAGCCACCTCAGCTGAGGCACGATCAACAAAGAATAAAAGCATTTACCTTAGGGGCTCTGCTGAATATTTAATAGCTGGCCTAAAACTCACATAAATACCTGTAACTGATAGTATATCAAATAAAGTAGGTATGAAATACCTTTAAAAGCATACTAAAGAGGTTCTCTTGCTCAAAGGAGATGCCTGTGCATTCAGTCAAACTGAGAATGGGATTTTTAAAGGAATTTTTAGAAAAAGAAAAAATTAAACAGAAGAAGATAGCAAGTATAAGGAAAACAATGTGTTTGAGAAATCCAGAAAGAAACATTGTGCAACACTCAAAATATATATATAAGAACTAAATGTTACTGAAAATAACCTTTTGTGTTTACCATTTAATTATATGCAAATACAGGAAATACTCCCCATTCACATTGTTAAACCACACATGAAAATATCTATCTTCAACTTTATTGAGAGCAGTTCTGTCACTTGATTTGTAAAGAAAGAACATAACTGCATCTTGTTGCTAAGGTACAGGATTATTTTATAAAGCTTCTCTTTTATTAATACTAAGCATATATCATACAAGTGTAAATGTAGCTTCACATTAAGTTAAAAAATCAGTATTTAGCAGCAAAGTAAAATCAAGACTGAACTTAAAATAAATAAATAAATAAATAAAGTGAAGAAACAATCCCAGGCCCTGCTCTGCTAGCAATGAGTCAACCAACTCAAGTCATTATAATTCCCTCTAATTACAGGCAGAAAGCTTATCCACTCAATCTATAGTAGGAATTAAAGGCTACATCAATTTACTGCAATGCTAAAACCCTACTTATAATTGTTTCCTAATCAAGATTTAAATAAACGATAATGTCTCCATTACAAATCAGCACTAGTGGTATCCGCGGGTTGTAGAAAGGTCAAGTAAGTGAGTTGCAAATACATGCTTAGTCACATCTTCATTACATCCAGCTCCAGAGGGAAAAAAAATTGCTTTAGTCATCTAGGGTCTTCATTAATAAGGCAAAGGTGGATAAAAGTAACAAGGCCCCTTTCTTGAAGCAATTTAATATGCATCTAGTTTAAGGGCAAAAATATTGTGTTGTCAGACGACAGCAGCGTTTAGACTGTCGTTCTTGAAAAGCATACTAGACATGCTCTGCTGTCCCTGTACTATTTTAAATTAATAGAAATTAAATTTCTAACAAGTAAGAGATCTAGCTACAACACCTTTTATTTTACATGCCTTATTCTCACAAATAACAAAAATTAAGAAAGACCACTTTGAACACAATGCACAAAATACACCTTAGACTTGCAACGTTTTCTCAAAATAGCTAACTTGTCATCCTTTATATATAAAAGTCTGACAACATTTGAGGAAGTAGTAATTGGTATTTCACATACATTTCTGTGAAAAAAATAATTTCTGTTAAAATATCAAGTCTGGTTATTGGCAGCAGCTCAGTTTGATTTCAGGTGTTACATCTGCCATAAATAACTGCAGCAGTCCTTATTTTAAATCCATGTTAATCTTCTGAATCAGAAGCCAAGATCACTGGGAATAATCCCACTGTATTGATATGCTTTCCATTTGAACAGCTGAGCTAAGTTAAACACGGGGGAAGATGGAAAGCAGTGTTTCTGTTAAGATCCTCTCCTCATAGACCTCCACTTACAAACACTCCCAGCTCCTTCTCAGAAGGATCCCTATCTGCTCCCATAATGACAGCCACGAGGTCTTGCTAGTCAAATAAGAATTCCCAACTGTGCTTCCTTTACCCCAGTTAAAAGACTGTTGTCTTTTATTAATAAAGGAATCAAGTGGACATTATGTTGCCAACATGACGTATGTGAACTACAAAAACGAATGCTGGCACACTGTACCTAGCAGAATGAGCCAGAGAAAACACTACCTGCATTTTGTGATAAACAAATGACACAAAATAATGTGTTTAGAGTAGACCCTGGAGGACTTTCTTCCACGTTCGATCCTGGATTGAGATTAACTTTGAATATCCTGACATTCATAAACATAGACTTTTTTGGAGTCCATGGAGGACATGGAATTTTTAATGGACAATTTCCACACACCATTATTATTGTTTTTAAAATTTTGTCTGAAAGACTCAAAAGGAGAGTGAGGGCTTACTTACCACAAGACATTATCAACATCAGATGATCATGCAGTATTATATCCAATCCCAAATGAAGGCAAATAACAAACTGTGCATCATAATATCAGGTTCAGGACTGTATCAACTGCAAATTCAATTTACAGATTTATATGAAATAAAAGATTTAATTGAATGAAAAGACTCTAGACAGAAAAATGACCCAGCTCAGCAGGCACTTGCCTAATGAGTTAATTATGAGGGTTTGACTAGGCAGCGAGGCAGTTATTAACAAACTGTATTGACAGGCCGGTCAGCAAAGGTTGGCACCTGGTCACACCAAGGATCCTCACCATTCCCCTAGGGAATTTGAGGCTGTTAACAGCCCAAAGACAGAAGTGACCAAAGTAGGAACTTATCATGAAGGAACAAGACAGCCTCAGGAGGAGGAAGATTTGAATTTCAATGATGCTGCAGAGGAAACCCAACATCCAGAGTGGTTTATGAAATCTAGTGTGTTTCTCCATCCTGCAGTTTTTCTCTGTCAATGCAACTTAAGGACATCAGGTACACACAAGGACAGGCCCTGACCCTGTCAGTTAGAATAAGCATCTGTGACAGAGGAAGAAGCAGGGGAAACAAAACACCTTTCTCTGGAGTTAAACAGATGACATTTTCCTTATATTTTTATTGTATTCACTCTGGAAAATCAAATGCAAATATTAATGTTTTAACTATTTTTTCCTTGCTCTTAACACAACCCCAACTTAAAATTAGGCTGATTTCAAAATAAGCATCTAATTTTAAATTACCCTATCCCACCAACAAACTATTTCTTATAATCAAGTAGTGAAGTCAGTACCTGAGAAATGCCCAGCACTCTGATGGCTCTAAGATATACTAGAGAACGACAAAATACTTTTCTCCTTAGCTTCATGAGACCACTCTGAGGTCACACAAGCTGCAGGCTCTTTTTAAATGTCTTGAAGTGATCCCAGTTAACAGGGTGAACTCTTAGGCATGCTTGGCTAATGTTGAAGTGCAAGAACCTTTGTGTTTCAGGGTAGCAATTGAGGGGAACATGGCCTTTCCTTGAAAGATGCCAATAAAATTTAATGAATAAAACTCTTAAAACCTTTGTTGTCCCATTCATTCACACCCTCAGATCTGAAAAATATGGTACCTCTACCTCCCACTTTGTTTGATTAGAGGATACCTTTGCAACCAACCTTTCTCAGAGCTGCAGAGGCACTACTTCTAACACTAGAAAGGACTTGACTCTGACTACTGAATGCTGTCTTTTGACAACCATTTTCAGACCAGAATGAGGTCAGAGTTATTTGTATGGTCTCTTACACCCAAAGAATCATAAAATCCTCCCTTACACTATGTAATTACTGGTCTTAAAGAATTAGAAAAAGAAGAGCACAGAGATATTTGATTTGTATTTCCCAGGTATGCTATTTAATTTCTGAATGTCATGTTTAGGACACAGTGTAGAGTTTAGTATCCCTCTTCAAAACAGATGAGCCCTGTTCAAAGCTTTGCTGTTGCTGCAAAGTTCACAGTAGAGGACGACCTCTACTTGAAAGGCAAAAAGCAGCACAACTGCACAACTGAATACTTGAGCTAAGTTTCCTCACTGTTTTCAGTTGCAAATAGACTCCCTCTGCAATAAGACAATTCACTGCTGCTGAGTCTCAATATACAGTCACTTACAACCTAAAACAGAACACCAGACTGATGAAGCTTAAAACAGACAGACAGCTTTACAGCCCTCAGACTGAATCAATGACCCTTCAGAAAGGGTGGCATTTCAGTATGACTTTATGCTCTGCTACAAGGGTCACATATACGTGGGCAACACTAATGACTATCCCACAGAAGGCTGATGAATATGTTTGCCTTCGGTCCCACATTTTTCTCCCTCTGATTTCCTTAGCTCCTGAATTCTTTTTTAAAGCTGTAGCTAGCAGTGCATTCCCACATCTGCCGGTCTCCTTAAACTAACGATGCTGAAGCACATGAAGCTTTGCTTAGGCTGCAGTACCCTCCGTACCCAGGAGCTTCAGCTGCATCCTTGAATCCTCAGTGCCAGGGAACTGACAAACAGGAAGCATTCCGCCCCTTCACAGTGAAGAGTCTTCAGAACCTGTTAATGCTACTGAATACAGACGTTTGAAGTACATCTGAAGTGCATTATTTGAAGCTGGACTCTTCTCTGTAAGATCTGTCATATCTGATCTTATTTTAAATTGCAGCTCACAGAAGAGTGGACTCTAAAGACCTAAAATTAGCTAAGACTTAACACATTTGCTCAATCTGAAGTACACAATGCCAGTAACTACTCATGAAGCAGTCCTTCTAGTAAATCGGAACAGCAATGTCTTGTTTTCATATAGTTCTGTTTGGAGTATTGCTTTTCTTTTTCTATTCTATCCTGAAGTTTAGAACAAATCCGGATACCACATCAGTAGGTTTCACCAGATTGTTTTACCCCCAGAACATTTCTCATAACCAACTTTATAAACTGTCTACTAAAAAGCTTTTAGCAATGTTTCAGGATTTTGCTGTTAAAATATATCACATCTCATCTTAGAATAGCAGCTAACCCAAGAAAAGATAAAAAAGGTAACCATTCTATGCATATAAAAAGCATGTGAATGCTGTCAATATGCAAAAACTAGGCTAAAAAGGCCCCATCCCTTTCCCTGTTCCGAGTGACTGTGCTTGCTTATTTCTTGCCAGTGGTGTGAAACATCTGAAGCACAACTGGAACTCAATATTCAGTCATTATTACGCATGCTATATCATCTCATATCCCCATCCAGGAAACATTGCTATACGAACTGTCAAATACAGCATCAAGACCTTGGAAAACAGATGAGATCCTGTGGCTTTGTTCCAGAACCTTTAGAACCTTTATCTTTTTTTTTTTTTTTTCCACCAATCTATATTTATGGATTGCAGTGGCTATTACCACTTAATGGTTATTTAAGAAAAAAATTGAAGAGGAAAAAATAAGCTTATCTTTATAAAGACAGGCCTGTAAAAAGGAGCTCAATGTACTGTGCAGTAATTCCTCCACCATTAGCTGAAGCTGCCAAATCTTGCATGAGGAAGTGATATTGTTAAAATGCATGACAACACCCTCAAGCAACTTCCAGTCAAGTGAGATAAAAGTGATAATATTTTTGAAAGGAAAAGACTAGCTAAATCCTTGCACTGAGACTAATATCTACATCTTATCAGAAGTTGGTCCAACATGTACTATCCAAATCCCTGTTCAGGGATATCTATTAGCTGCAGTATGGTGCTGCAAGTTGCATTTTCCCAAAGCTTTTCAAAATAAGATGTCTGTCAAAATGTTAATCATCCAGGAGCAATACTTCATTCATTTCTACATTTAAAAACACAAAGCTAACAAACTGCTGCTGAACAAAATCCCTAGTACAAATAGTTTCAGCACTGTACTTCCTATTCTTTTTCCTATACTCCTCAGATCCTTACCCAGTGTTTTATTTTTTTAGATAGATTTTAGTTAATCAGCTGCTTTCTGTACAAGGAAATACAAGCAAACACTCTGTAATTAAACTTGTAGTGGTCATCTCCCCAAGTTCTAAAACGTCCCAAAGATAGGCTCTATTTGACCCCTTATAAGTTGTGTCAACGAGACCTTATAGGTTGGGGAACGAGATTCCTAACTTCAGTATTCCTTATTCCACCCACTTACCCTCTATTATAATGTATTTACAGTTCTGCCTCTAATGCCTGAAGTGCTGCAGACTCTCTTCTGAAGTTAAACACAAGTCGGGCATATAATTGTTGGAGATCCAAACCAGGATGGTTCCTGCAAGACCTTGCAAGGCACATGACAAACTGCAGCTTGGCCCAGCACCCTTCCCATGTGGAAGGACAGAGACTGAAGCATCAACCCCATCTCCATCATCTCATCTCAAGCATCACTCCCTTTCGTCTTCCACATCAAGAGCGCAGTTTCTACTCCAAATTATGTATATGATGACACTTATTAATAAGCTATTAACAAGATAGGTATGACACAAGATAGGTATGATAGGAACACCCAGATATTAAGGTCCTTGTTGAAAACTGTGTGTAATAGGACAAAGCAGCAAATAAATTCTAACAACAACAACAAAAAGGTCCTGTTATTCTGTGTGGCTGGAAGCAAAGTGTGTTAATATTAATATAAACATGAAAACGCGAGGTGCTACCTCGGCACAGTACAACATACTCAGTGTACAACTGTACACTGTTGCTAATCATGTTTCAACCTATCCTGTCTCTAAAGAATTAATGTTTACTTCATGGAGATAATAGGAAGACTGATAAATATTTGAAAAATGCCTTAAAGTTTTCCAGCGTAAAACACTGTACATATTTTTAGATACTAACCTAACAGTGAAGATGACAGTGCTGCAAAGTAACATTACAGTTTTCACAAGTTGTTTTGATTATCCATAACCTAAAAACAATTTTTTTTTTAAATACATGCATATGTCACTCACTCTCGCTAGATGGTGTGCAGTCTCAGCGAACACACCCACACTCAGAATCACAGCAAGAATTCGGAAGTGGAGACATCTCTTTCATGGTCTGGCAGCACAGAATTCAAACAGTGCAAAGAGTAAACATCTGCCTATCAACTTCTATCAGCAATGGTATCAAAAACAGACGGCAAAGGTCAAGTCAAAGTTTATTGACAATGATGAACTTTGACAGCCTCTATTAAATTACTTCTTCCTTTAAGGTGTATGTGATCAAAGCAGCAGAGAGATTTTCACTCAGTTCCATAACAAGCTATTTGTTGAGATTGAAACATCTGGTCAATATCTCCTAACACTGCAATTTCATGCACAGTTAGCAATAGGGTACATCTCTTCTTCTTACAGGGTCCATAAGGGTGGCACATATGGCTGATCATTTCATTCAAAAAGGATTCAATTTGAGGCATTACATACAATTGTCTCTCTGCTTTAGAGTATTTTAACTCTACCTACCATCGTTTTCCATCACCACTGCTGTCTACCCTCCGCTTCTGCTATAAAAGCTCACAAATATGACAGAGCACTTAAAGCTTAACAGCTTTTGACTACTGGAGTTAGAAAGCAGTTAAGGCAAGGGAGTCTTTAAAGTGGCAGGTCTTCATCTGTTGTCAAAAACTCCCAATACATTAAACTATTTACCATTTAGCAAAGCTTTAGTAATATGGATTGGAAGAGTAATTTTTGTTGTCAAATCAAACCCTTCATTTATGATGCATGCCTGAGCGATTAGAGATCATTCTTTTGCCTAATTTTTGTTATACATTTTATAAACATAACACATAATGCGTTACATTTCAAGTGGATGTGTGACAATTATAAGAACTTGACAAATGATAATCCTATTTCTGAATCTGAAATAGCAAAAAGACATAAAATGCCGTCTATCCCAAATGCTGAAAATGCTTCCCTTTAAAATTATGCATCTATGTTGCCACAGCAACAAGTAGTGGATAATCCAAATGTGTTTCACCCTTCCTGTTCTGAATCCCACTGAATCCCAACCTCCATCAAAGGAGAAAGGAGGGTTGGCTGCAAACATGCACACAGCAAATAACTTTCATTTTTTATTTAGTAGATATTTGATTGCTATATTCAGTCCCATACTAGCTCACTTCAGGCAATATTTGAACCTTAAAAAGCAGGAAGACACCAGGAAATCTTAGGAAGTCAGTGACCCTAATACCGTCCTGCCTACCCTGATGCCCATACACTACCATAACAGCATGAGAGAGAGGGAGGAAGCAGGGAAGGGAGGAAAGGATGGCTGAATTTCAGACAGAAAAAGCAGAAAACCCTCAGAGACCCCTTCACTAATGACACCAAAGATATTTGGGGTTTTTTTGGAGACTACACTGAGTTTTAGCACTGACATCTATGGTAGTGGTTTGGTAATGGTTCATTGTTTTGAACAAACAAGATATGCATTAAGACTACAAAAAAAAAAAAAAAAGGAAAGAAAGAAAGAAAAAAAGACTAGAATTATCCACTAGGTGCAGGCATTATTTTATGCAAGTGCCAGGATATGGTTAAACCTGTTTATAAGTAACAGGAACTTGTTTACAGGTTGTAACAAGAGCCTGTTGTATCATGCCACAAAGGCAGACATCCAGCCAGGAAGACAATCAATTTTCTGTTACTTGGCACTGATGGTATCAGTGTTCAAATTATGAATTTCTTAACGAACAGATTCTACCTACTTTTTGATAAGAATGTGAACAATGAAAGGTTCCAAGGTCCAAACAAGTTCTGCAGCAATGAGGCTGCAGTCATTATTTATTTTCTCCAGAACGAATAAAACAGTTTCTCCAAAAGACATAATGAGAAGTAAAATACAAAGCAAAACAAAATCCTGAGGTCTCCTTTCTAACTTCAAGACTTTCTCTGCAGGCTAGGAGCCCTCTGACTGACCAAGAGGAAACTTTAGAAAGGTGGCACCAGGTTTAGTCTACTCATTAGAAATAAACATCCCAAGATTGGCCTCTTCTCCTAGCAATTATCACATATATTCCAACCACCCATGTGGAAATGCCTCAAATCTAAGGTTCCTGGTTCTCAAGGAATAATTCCTCTTCAAGGAAAGGGAATTATGCCACACCTAAAAAATTACTCCCTTAGGACAGGCAAGGCTCCAGATACCCAATGGATTCTGTCTAACACGGAAACACACTGTGTCCCTCACTGACCGTGACAGGTACACCCACTGGGAACAGATTCCAGAAAAATAAATTTAAGGAGAACTGATAAAGCACTTCTCAGAAGTAACATTTAACCAAAATAAAGTTCACATACACATACAAAAATGGCTTCCATTCTTAAAAGTTCAGAAAGGAACAAGAAACTTCAGATGAAACATGTATTTCCACATTCCTTAATCACCTTTGAGCTTCTTATTCTATTACCACCTAACTCAAAAATCATCAATACGGGAGTTGGCTGCCTTAAGAGTACCACGTTTTTGTTGTTTCATGCTGTCCGGACAGACAGCCATCGCGGGCAACGCGGCCCATTTGCACAGCTCAGCTGGGCGGAAGGGCCAACGCGTCTCGGCCACGCTGGTCCCTGCGCGATCGCTGCCCTCGCGCGCCGCGCTCCGAGCGCCTGCAGCCGCCGCGCGAGCACCGCCATCTGCCCCGCGCAGATGCGCTAAGTAGGTCACATGCGCTGGGGAAAGGAGGTTTCCTCTGCGCGCCCGGCCCCGCGCAGGTTCCTTTCTCCGCCCCAGGACTGCTGGGAGGGAAATGCTGGAGCCTACTGCTTATTCAAAGCACTGTGTCTAATGCTTTTGCTAGCCACTTTTGGGAGAGGCGGTACGAGGTTCTTCCAAGATGTTAATATTATCCATTCACATAAATAAATGGTTTTTATTCCATTTGCCAACAGCTGATGCTGACAACAATTTGTCTGTCTTCATTACTTACATATATGCGTACTGTACTGTAGTTGCTTCAGTTTCTAAGAAACTTTTACTTCTCCTCCCGCCAAATTCATTCACAGTACTTTTAGATTTGCTGTAGTTGGACACAAGCAATATCTCTACCAAAATAATTTAGGAAAGCTTTTGTTTGCCGTATAATCTAAGGATATTTAATTTTGATTGCCAAGACATTAAAAAAGAACAAAATACAATTCTTTATTATAACTTATGCTTAAACAGATGCATTCCTTCACGATAATACTGATGTTTATAAATGAATAAAAGGAAATTTGAACAAAATATCCATGAGAGATTGCACGAGATTACATGCAGTTGAAAGCATAGTTTGGCATTAACTGAATTCCTTAGTGTGCAGCTGAAACTCAGAGGTAAGTTTAAATAATTTTCACAAAAAGATAACTTAGTCCTGCGCGCTCTCTAAAAATGGCTGCTTGAATTGATCTTCTCTGAATTCAGTGGTAGTTCGATACCTCTCATGGGCCTCCCATCGGTCTCAGCACCCACACCCAGGCCCTGTCTGGCAGGAGGGGAAGGTAAGGGAAATTTCACATTTACTAGAATGCTGGTAAAGCTCCGAAGCTACAGTAAACTTCAAAGTAGCAAAATAAGAACCAATGAGCTTTATATTCTGTCATCTATGCAACATTAATTTTTTTTTTTCAAAAACTTGAAAAAACTGACAGAAAAAAATCAATACAGGGAACACAAAGAAAAAGATACTTTGCTCATAACTGTACTGTCCTCATACAGTTAATTTTCTTTGAAAGTTTATTAAAATTGGGCAATGCGAGGTGTATTTTGAAGTTAAAGATTTCCTTTTTCAGATTCCTCTGAGAAGCTAGAAAGCCCAACAGACCTGATTGTGATCTCAATTAATCCAATTTTACATTCATGTAAATTTATTCATTTCAATACAGCTGTGAATGATTTATGCAGATGCAAATGAGATCAAATCCAGGCCTAGTATGACCCTCTATGTATTATCTTTTCATTTGGTACAGTAATTTATTTTTGATTTTACCTAAAGGAATACCTGCAAATATATGTGTGTAGCTTCATTATTTCAACATTTGAAATAACTACCGTATATCACCTTCTACAACGTGTGTATAGAGCCCCTACCTTACATAGCCTTGACCACTATAAGAAGGAAGGGGTCTGTATCAAATATTAGCTCTCAATTATTGGAAACTCCTAAAGGAATATCTCTTGATGGGTTTAAATTACAATTTACAAAGTGAAATATGGAGTACTTGGTACTTCTTTTCCATTACTAAGGAAAAACAAGACAAAATTGCAACCAGACTCTCCAAAAAGAAAACAACCTATATTTGTAATTAATTTGTAATTAATAGAACATAATTTCAACACCTTATTACCTTAGAGACACCAGACCAAATAGTTTCAAGCAACAAGAACTCCTAAACATCCTCTTTACTTGTCTCTTCAGATATGCTCAAGACCTGCCTGTCACAAGTGACAGAGAACCTTAAATTAGCAATGGACATTTCAGTTTATCCTCATGATCCTATTGCTAATAGAAATCTTTCAAATATGGCCAGAGAGAATACCTCCATGGCCAAAGTGCTATCTTGTATTTTCCAAATTCACAAATTCAGGATTTTCAAATTTATCCATTCCTGCTGTAGTTTGGGAGGCCTACTGTTAATCAAGATGGCACTTTAAGAGTGAAATGTCAGGGCATAACTTATTTTTGAGCAGCAAAAGTTGGAATGGCTGCCCCAAAATAGGAGCAAGAAGACAAAAAAACAAACAAACAAAACAAAACAACAACAACAAAAAAAAAACACACACAAAAGCCCGATCCAGAGCAAGGTCTGCAGAAGAACTGCTTTCCAAAATATACCACAAGACCTGCATGTTCCTACTAACATCATTGTCAATAACAATCAAAAAACAATGTACAAATGCCCATTATTCTGTGTGAGACTCTGTTCACCCGTGCATGTCATAGGGGATATCTAAAGTTATTAAGTAACAAGACAGAAATCTTCAGTTGTTGCACTGGGAATATGGTCACCTTATTAACCGTTACAAGATTTTTTTCCCCTTATGGTTGACTTCAAATATCCAGAATTATCTATTTCTCTTTTTAATAAACCTGTCATAGAATATCTCCATCCTAGCATATTTTACTTTCTAAAGAAGTATTTTTAGATATGTGTTATAGAAGCAAGAGATTTAAAATAGTCTGAGCAACAACATAATTCAATGATCTCTGTTGTCTTCTGTGCTGCTTTCAGTAGCACTGGGCAGGTCAATAACCCCGTAACCTGCTTGCACTGATGATAGACCATGCTGTTGTGAATCCTGAAAACCTAATGCATGAGACCTCAGATACTTAATCCAAAACCCTAACTGCATACATGGTAAATAATTTGGATTTAAAATTATCATAAAATGGCTTTGGCATTTTGAGTAATGGTTTTCTGTACAGCACAAAATCCACCATATTAAAATAAAAAGAATAGAAATGTACTTAATTTCATAACAAAGAAATAAATCTAAAAGTGAGTGAAAAATAAATAAATGAAATAATGAAATTTTGGGATAGTTTTACCTTCTCAAAAAAACATAACTGCAAATAATCTTAAGGATGTTTTCTAGAGTTTTTGGATGTTGTCATTATTGTTAGCTGTTCTACTAACGTTAATTACATCATTACATGATTTCCCATGGATAACAACTTGTAATTCCATCTACTTATTCTCTTTAGAGATAGAGCAACAGAGTAGATGAGGAGGCTGTCAAAATGATGAAATGACATCCAATGCAAATTTCTATTTGCAATACAGCATGCAAGATTTGGAAATGGTACTTAAAACAGAAGCAGCAGACTCGCTCCAGGCACTGCATGTATGCTTCAGGCAGTGAGCGCACGAAAGGATACCAGGACATTACAACATCTGAAGACACAACGAAAAAAATAAAGATTCTATCTAATCTGCATGGAGTAGAATCTGTCAGTAAGTGAACCAAAAGACAAACGTCAGTATTAATATCAAAACTCAGTTATAATGGGTATGAACTACCCTTCTTCACCTTTAAAAAAACACTACACCATTTTTCTTTATGTAAGAACTATTAATAAGATAAAAGGTTAATTCATTAGTCCTCATTTTTAATTTCCCAGAACAATTTTTTAAGTGTTTCATATTGTTTAAATCCAAAATCCAATTTTCTGCTCATACTTATGCTGGTGGAACCTGACTGATATCAGCAGGATTATACCAATAAGGATTAAAAGAGAATTTGGTCTTATTATCTTAATTCTGGTAGGTTACTACTCTTAGTACATGAGAATTCAAGACTAAGTCCTCAGGATACAAATACTTCACACTATCAGTGTGCTGTGGGGATATTCATTAATAGCTGTAAAGCAATTTGAAACTGAGCAGACCAGATCAGTGCTATGTGCTAAAATAAAATTACTGACTATATCTGTGATTTCAATGTCAATCTCATCATTTTTTATTTCTAAGAAAACATGAATACATTTATTTTTCAGTGTAGGTACAAAAAATCACATGCATTAAATCAATGAAATTTAATCTTAAAAAGAGCAAGCTGAAATTAAGCCAGATCATCCTGTTGTTATTGAAAACTATTTCTACAGATCCATTATTTTACCAATGCTGAACACATTTATTTCTTTTTTAACATGACTTAACCCACACTGGAAAATGGTGTAAGAATTTGATATGTTACCCCCAAGGTTTTATGATACATAAACTAGGTTTTTTAAAAAATGCTCTTACTAATACAGCAACATGTCTGCTGTTATTTTATGACAGCCTAAAACAAGATTAGAAAAATTGTTGGTGAAGACTAATCACAGGCCAGTAGCAGTAATGGCATTGGCCTCAGACAAGTTCTACAGATATTCAGGCTTATAATGCATATATTCTCATATTCACACTTTATGGTATCACATATCAATTTACAGGGGTTGCTTTATGAATTTGCTGAGGAACCAGCATAGATTGTACTAGAGTTTTGCTTTGTTTTAACCTTGAAAGAGTTTCACAGGAGCAAGATGACAGTCTTTCAGAGGGTCTGACAGGTATTTAAACAGTTACTCCAGATATTACAGATTATTTAGACTACGTTGCATTACATTACACAGATAATCAATTCTTCACTTTCAGATCTCACTAGTCTTCTCACGCAAGTGCATGCACATCCATTTAAATTCTTGCTATACAGATTCCACATAGAATCCGTAAAGATTCCAAAATGAAAATCTGTCGATTTTCTTTTCTCGTACTATACCTAGGGACCACATGAAACTTTCATGACTTAAAATGATTACTGTTCTATAACTTGATTACCAGGAGAGAAACACATGGTAAATGGTTAGCACTTGCCTACTTCAGAGGGCAGGTTAGAGATTAACCCCAATTCAGTTATTTCAAGTCAATCTCTTCAGTAGCTGCTCCTATTCCGCCCTGCTAAGACAGTAAAAAAAAAAAAAAAAATGCAAAGGAACTTTGTTTTAACTAGGCCATTGCTAGGAGCTTGCTGTTGTGAAGAAACTAATGCGTAGGCCTAGGGTGCCTAGGTTCAGACTGGTCTTTTTTTCAGGTTGTTCCTATGAAGAGGAGAAATTGTTCCTCACAGAGAGGATTCCTTCTAGATTTGGCAATACTAAAAACTCGCCCTTTGGCAACAATGATTTTGATGAGTTGCCTCCCTACAGCTGAGCACTAGCACTAGCATAGCATCGTTGGGGTTTGTTTGTTTGTTTGTTTTGTGTACATAAGCCAAAATACACACTTTGCTTTCCAGATCAAATTTTAAAATACCAGTCTATCCCAGTACTTGAACAGTTTGGAAGGCTCATGGCGACAAGCTCATGCAAACAATGTGGTTACAGTCATTCCTGCAATTAAATACGACTTGTACTTGTGTAGACACAAACTTTTTTTCTTCCCTCCTCTTTTTTTTAAACTTTTCCTTCACTGAGAGCCAAAAGTAGCATTCTTTAGTCCAGGAAGTGTATCTAATTTCCTTGCTAACCCATTATCCATTTTAACAATTGCTGAAGCCTGAACAAAAGATAACAATGTTTAAGAAACGAAATATATCAAAAGAGATATCTTGAGCCCTTACAGAAAAATGTTGTTAAAAAACAACAACCTTATAGCTATGCAGACAACACAATCAGAAGACATCCACGTAGAAAAGTTGCAAAAAACCCTTTAAGCCTCTCTAACCAGAGACTATACACATAGCAAATTCCAGATGTTTTAAAAAAAACTATTCAATTTAAAATAATAAATATGTTAATACGCAAGTTAGAGCTCAGACTTTTAACTCTTTCAAGAGAAAATCAAAAGCCCTCTTAAGCTGTTAGTCCACATCACTGCCTGTTTCTACCTTCCAAGCTTAGGGATCAGCAGACTGAACTTCTGCACAGAGGAAGAACTAAAATAGAGAAACTTCAAAGACAATTTTATAGTCCAGGAATGAATTTTGACGACTTACAGGATAACTTCTATTAGGTATGCAGAAATCATCTCATTTAGGGAAATAAGAGTTTAACTGCACATATGAAACTTCTCTTAACAGAAAAAGTGAGTGCCTTGGCAAGATGTAAACTACTTCAAAGTACAGAAGAAATTATAACTACTTACATCTACGACTGAGCATTAAAGACATATTAAGATCTATCTGCCTTATTGCAATAAACAGCTACTGTATGAGGAACTCTTTAGCAGAGGAGAACTAGTTGTTTGCTTACAAGGTTGTGAGTAATAGAGAAAGTTCATATAGTTGTTCTCCTCAGAAATAATATTGTTTTTCTGGCTGGCACAGTACATGACTCCAAACATTACTGTAGCTACTCGGAAAGCAATCTTGAATTGTTCTGCCCTGAACAATGCTTTGCTGTAAGACTCCTTAAACTTCTGTCTCCTTAAACTTCTGTAAGTAAATATATTTACCTGGAAGAAAACTGAATTATTGCTACCAGTAAACAAGGAAAATTTATTCAGTCAATTGCAATAATTTTTTCCCAGGCATGCATATAAAACTCTGCTGCATCCATCAAAATACAAATAAACATTGTCTTCAGTATAACCTTAAAACTAGAAAAAAAGGTCAGCACTGATAAGACATATGAAGCAATCTTCCATTTGCAAAATTTGGTAGTGAAAAGGAAAGCCGAAATGTAGTTCAAATCACTTCAATAAAAAAAGATGGCAGATAATAAACTGAATTTTACCATTTACTGCACTGTACTGTAACATACCCAAAAAAAAAAAAAAAAAAAAAAAAAAGAACCTGCTTGGTCAAATACAGCCAAAATACTGTTCTCCTACAACAAGTAAACACTTTATATGCTAACAGTATTATCTGTACTATTTATTGTTCTGATCACAATGGCTATCACAAGGATCTGTAAACATCACTTATGCCATGTATTCGAATGATGAAACGACTTTTTCCAAACACGCAGAGTCTGAACTATGCATCATTCGGAGGAACCAGCTCCTTACTTTGGCATCAACAGAAGCAACAGTTTTCTACAGCCAAATTGAATGGACCCAGTCAGGGTCCTGAAATAGAGCTGAAGAAAATTTAAGAATTCCAGTTACCTGTGACCATCTGACTCATATACAGCAAGCAGGAAAAAAAATGAACACAATCCTATCAATATCAAGCAAACATGTATAAAGGTTATATCAAATAACTCATGTAACTCATCTACTGCTTCAGACTATTACACCATCCTAGCTGCGGAAACAAACCAGATTTTTCTTTATAAAGAAGCTTCAATAAAACTCTCGTTTCACCATCTTTAATTGAACAGATACAGTTTTTCTCCTTTTAGTCTCACAGAATCGGTAATCATTGTTTTTTTCTGAAGACATCCAACCAATAAACTTTATAGTGGCTATCTAAAAATTAACAAATCTTCTAATAGCTCTGTCTTAGCAAATCAATAGGTTTATGAACAGTGCCGTGTCCATTGTACGTGACTGAAATGTTCTTTATACTCCTGGAGCCTAATGATCACATTTCAGAAATCAATGAACCAAACACAGTTCAGTTAATCTCTTTAAGTGCACTAAAGAGCTGTTCTGCTCCTGACATGCGGCCTACCTCCCATTAACATTGATGAGTAATGCATGTTTGTCTCAGTGGCAATAAGCTATTTTAGATACACAGTATAGGGACAAGGCAGGTGTGTGTGAAGTCCCTGTGATGACACGCTGCATTTCTTGCCACAGGGCACAGAAGGGCCCTATGGGGCCTAGGTTTCAGAAGCTGAACAGGAGCCACACTGGAGGTAACTATAAGCAGGCATTGCCACTCTAAGCAGCTTTTGTCAGCGATTGTCACTGTAACTGCCAGGAACTACCCTGGTTGCTTCTTTTGAACAAAATATCTCTTTAATCTGAGGGCCAATGAGAAAAAAAAAATGAAGAGGAAAATTTTTGTCCTAATAATGAATGTGTTTAGAAAACAGTACATAACCAGAACTTATAACTTTCAAGGAAAGGAAGAATCATAAGACAGGACAAGATTTCCCGGTGGGTGGAAATGCAATTCTAAGGAATAAATTAATAGCAAAATATACAGATACACGAATAAAAATATCCTCCAAACAAACAAAACAATCAGAGTAAAAAAATCCCTTAATCTACTAGATGGTGGAAAGAGGAGAGCTGCAATAATATAAAAGAAAGATGCTTTAAGAAACAAATTGACTAAACTGTCAAAAGATTCTACAAATGAAAGCCATTACATTTATGAGTTTGACCCTGAGTTTAACTTGGTTAATACAAGTTCATCTGCCACTTTCCTGATATTTTCTTTTCATGATTTCTTTCTCTCTCTCTCTCTCTCTTTTTTTTTTTTTTTTTTTTTTTTTAAATGTCCTCTGTCTAGAGCATGGGGAACAGTAAAGTAAAAGTTATAAAGTAGTCTGGGAATCTGTGGCTTTAGATTTCTTGGAGTTACCTTTTCTTTCTTTCTTTTTTTTTTTTTTAAACCCTAAAACATTTTTAAATACTTCATAAATACTGTGATACCTATGTTCAGTTTTACAGCTACACTTTGCATAATCTAAAGCTGATTTTTTTTTAAACACTGAATATAAAACTAGATTCCTTCAACCACAAAAGAAAAGTTTCTTTGAAAGACTGCCAAAAATACTTTTATAGCTGATATGTAGCTGACACATTAACCTGCTAAATGTTTGTGGAAGTACTAATGACTAAGCAAGGGATATCAAAGACAGTGAATAAAAGAACAAACAGCTGCCAGCACTTGGCATTCCATTCTGCTATCATAGTTAATATGATTGGCAAAGGAAGTCACACCTACTTTATAATAATAATACTACATTTGGCAAAGAGTTCTAGATGGAAGATTTCCAGCACTGGATTTTCCAAAAGGTGTCATGTGATTCATTAGGAAGATGAAAATAACATATACTACTACTACTGTAACTGCAATACGATTGAGAATTATTAAAATAAAGTGTGCACATAAAAGGCATTCACATCAGCAGTTGGCCAAGATCTATAATCAATGTTATTTTTACACTGGTATCCTTTTTACTGTCATTGGACTGTGAAGTGCTTGAAAGTATTCAGTTAAGGACATGTTACTATATTTGGTTACTTGGGAGGGACTCCTCAGATTCTAGGGTAGCATGAGAGTCCAATTTAAGTAATCCAGCCTACATTAGCAATGGTAGGGAACAGTGAAAATTTCACTTGGCAATCCACCTAAAAAGCATAGAAATTAACATGTTAGAGCTGCTTGCAACTTTGAAAACTCCTTAAAAAACCCTAAGGTTCATCACAGGCCAATAAAATTCAGAGTTTCTAAGTCACTTTTATTACTCGCTTAATCATTCTGCTACTACATTCAATCTAAAAACACAACATTATATTTAAGAAGTCCACTATGTCTCAGGTTAATTTTATTCAATATGCTGAACTTAATTGTATACTAGCTGAAACCTTCAACAATCAATAGAATTCAAGTACTGATTTTGAAGTGTTACTTTGAAGTGATTATTTTTAAATATGGCTGCAGAATAGGTAGGATGTTGTTGCCAAACAGTTAACAGCAATTGTCATCTTAAGACAACAGAAGAAAACCTGCCTTAAATCCATTGGAGTTACCAGAGGCTAAATTAGTCCAATATAACTGGATTAATTTCCAGCGTTTCTGATTGATACACAAAGCAAATAAACTCACAAAAGTAAATTCAATACACCAAAAGCAGTGAAGTAAATGAATAAACCAACTGAAATCCATGGTGCAAAAATTGTCTTGTTTCATATACTTAATTCTCAGCACTTTCCTGATAAAAAAAAAAAGTGCAGAATACATTATCTGCCCCCCCCCCCCAAAAAAAAATCATTCCATCATACTTAATTATCTCTTGACTTGATGGTGACCAGACAGAAAAGTAATAACGAGCTACATATATACCCATATATATTCCACCTCAGTGCTTATGTTATGTGTTTATCAGTGTACAAATTGACAGGGAAAATAAGATCCTCTTCAAAAGACACTTCATAATCCAACGTGTGTTACCAAAGGAAAAGGGAGACAGCTTTACTCTTTGAGCTTTACTCCAAGTTGTAGTGGCCAGTCAAGCGCAGGAAATGATACCTTGTCTAACGAAGATGTATTTGCATACCTAAGGAAATGAGTCAGTACCTCCTCTCATTAAGAAAAATGGCCAGACCATCACTTGGATAAGGAAAAAGCACAGAAAGTTTCTGGCGAATGATTAAATTTAGTCTCTCTGGAAGACTTCAAAGGATAAACTGGTTCTAACAATCACTCATCTTTGTGGAAAAAGCTGGCTAAGGGATGAGCAGAGCAATCTGATGTGCAGGTCTAGGTGATGCTGGCAGGAGTTAGCAGCTCCTCATCACTTATCCTGTCTTGTGTGACCTTGGCTGCACACTCCCACTCACCCCGCTCACACCAGCTCCAGTGCTGGTGTCTTCATCCACATGGATCCCCATCACTGGGGCTCTTCGTATCCAGCGACGGCTTCAGGTTTGCACTCTCACTTCACGTGCCTTTGCTTTCCTCCTTTACTCCACCACTCCGGCACAGCAATGAGGTTTTTGCTGAACATCGTGATCATTTAGGGTAGAAAGGCACACGATGATTTCAGTGGCTGCCACATTATCAGCATTTAAAAATAAAAGGCACATTCACCTGTTCTGCCAGCTTCACGAACATCATCCCAAATTGTGACAAATAGGAATATTTCCAGAGGTCATTACCTTTACTCTTAGATTTTTCTTTAAGTTTGTCCTAGGTAAACCAGTGAGATTTTACATCACATACTACTAAGCCTTTATCTTCACTTTCAACTATCTCTTTGGCAGTGCTTCCTTCCAAAATAGATAAACTGCAGTTCCCTATAGAATAAAAGCTATGTTCCAGATGAAAAACTTGATAAGCAGCAGAATACTATTAAGAAAAAAAAAAAAATCAATCTTTCGCTAAATCAAACTACCACAAACCCTTGTTTCCTGTGTCAATAAGAACACAGAAAACATTCACAAAGAGTTATCAATATGGCCACTGGAAACTTGTTCACGTGCCTGCTAGAAGAAGAAGGAAAATAATAGCCTTTTTTTTTTTTTAAAGCAGAAACTAACTACTTCAAAGACCCATGCCTTTTTCTCCTCAAAATTTATTGGCATCTATAAAAAATAATAAGATACAATAGATTACTGACTACCTACACAACAAACTTTTTGTCAGTGAGGTAGTAGCTTCATTAAAGAGAGCCTCAGAAGTAAATTTAGTAGATTAGAACTCAGGATACGTTCTGACTTCAAGGCCAGGATCCCATATCCATGGCTAGCTGGAAGCCACAGAACCTTGTCTCCCAGAAGAGGTTATTGGTTAGAAAACGTATCTTACAGCTTTGGCTAACTGAAAGTGGAACACAGTGGCCTATTCGTTTACTCCCCGGTCTGCCAAGTATAACTGGGTAGTTATTAGCAGTAAGTTCATGGCTAGATCATTTTGACTTCTGACTGTGAATAAGAAACAAAACCTGAATAAAATGTCTCCAGCAGTTAGAGTAAAACATACTGATTACTGAAAACTCATTTCGTTTCTTGCAACTTAGTGTTTTGAATTCACTTTTACTGTGAAGTCTTGCATATCCGAAACAAGAGTATATACCCCTAGTGCTATAACAATGGGTGTAGTACCCCAGTCCCAGAATACAAAAAAGTCATGAGTCAGACTCTAAACTTAATAGCAAATATTTTTAACTTGTCTTTTACAATCAGGGATGGTACTACATACATGAACAAACACATTTAAGCAAAAAGAGGACATGTTGCAGATCAAGACATGTGATATGACCTCAACATCATACAAGATTATGGACACTCTTCTGGAATTGTTGTATTAACATCTGGAGGTAAATGGAATGTGGGCAAAATGCCATGTGGGCTTCCTATGTCCACATTCAATAGATAATGCCAGACAAATCTGACTTTTTTTTTTTTTTGGTGTATGATAGATCAGGTCTTGACTGAATATCTGACAATACTTTACATGAAACTATTAATGAAGCTGAAGAAATGAAAACTAGCAGTATGGGAATTGAATGAAAGTAATAGGCAATGGTGCCTGGCAATGAGTCATGCAGAAACAGGAACAATCAGAACTCAAGCCAGTTAACACCGGAGCAGAATGCAGGATCAGTCCTAGGTCAGATCTTAAAAATAATTTACATTAATGGCAGGCCCTAAAGAATGTTTCCAATGAGATGCACCTACAAAGAAGCCCAGTAAAGAGGAATATCAGAAAACCCTCACAGAAGAGCCAAATGACTTCAAGAAGTATTCAAATGAAGAAACAGAAATCATAAGAAACATCATAGCATGAAGTAGAAGGCCATCCAGACAAGCCCAGTAACTACTTTCTCTTAATATAAGACAGGGTGTTATTTACTGGAGAAAGACCTTGACACATTCATGGACCATAATGTGAGATGCCTTAAATATATATATATATATGTGTGTGTGTGTGTGTATATATAGATATATATATATTTTGAACACTTTTAAAATATTGTTTTTCCAAATAAAAAAAAATCTGGTATAGACTGTGAAGCATTGAGTCTATTGTAAAAATACATATATATATTCACACACATACATGTGTGTGTGTGTGTATATATATATATATATGTATAAATACATCATTGTTCGGACAACTGGAATTTCTTTTATAGTCTGATCACTGTTTTCAGAGAAAACTAGTAAAAATTGAACAGAACAAGATCATCTGGAAAAAGGAAAGAGGAAGAGAATAGTTTATAATGGGATTTTGAAACACTGCAGCTTTATATAATGTAGTAAATTTATTTACCTTGCAACAGCTTTCCTGAAAAATCATAGGAAACCAATCTGGATTTGAGATGAAGTAGATAAATTTGTGAATGGAATTACAAAATATAATTGCCTGTAGCACCTGGAGAGCTTCAGGTCTGCAAAGCTTATTCAGTACTACTACTTTTTTTTTTATAAGATATGGATAACTTCATCACACCTCAGATTTAGTGCAATATATGCAGACAGCATGAAAGAATAGAGTATTAAATGTATATCACTCAGCATTTGTTATTACAAATTATTGTTATTACCCCACAAATGTGCAGCAATCTAAGCAGCCACAGCTCCAGACTGAATCCTGTCCTGCCTGTATGAAATGAAATACCACCTTCAGGCAATTAAAGTCCTACTTGAAAAGAGAATGCTGATTTCTGTTTTAAGTGAAGTTATCCAGAAAATTTTAGCCATAAGCACTTCCAAAGCAAAAAGCAAACAAACCACAGTCCACATCTCCTGTGCTCACAGAGCAGAGGGGACAGGATCTCAGCCTGATCACTTATAAACCTACCCAACTGCCAAATTATTTGCAAGTGCTCATAATATTCAGTAAACTACGCAAGGATCCTTGACCTTATTGTTTTAGCTTCAAAACAATTTAATATTTTGTATTCATTTTTAAGTGTTTTTAAATGTTTGCATGCAGTGCGATTTCTACAATTAAAGATAAAATCCTGAACAAATAAGCACAAGTTAGATTAGGATAAGTTTAAATTTCAAATGTAAACCCACAAATGTTAAAAAATTCACAGCAGGCAACATCTACCTCTCTTGACCTCTGATTCTTAAGATCCCTAAACATGAGAGGTCTGGTCTCTGTTTCTTTCATCATTTCTTACTTCATTCATCATTCTTGCATCATGTTACCAATTCAGCTTCAGTGCCCTACCAAGCCAGAATATCATATAACTTCTCAGCAACTGATTTTATGGCAACAAGCCATAATATATACTACTAAATAAATATTCAAGAACTATATTAATCAAGACCATTTTTATTTGCAGCAGATTACTAGGCCATCAATCCAGTGTATGGCTGTAATAAAGGATATATCACACAATCTATTGCATGGAAAAATAATAACTAGTCATTATCAACCACATTTCATATGCAAGAAACAAATTTTTATATATTACAATTTAAAACTATATGTTTTCTACTCAAATGCATTCAAACACAGTGCTCTATGGAGTCATCCTGTCTTCTCATTTGGCAATTTTACACTGCACTAAACTTCCTCTCTTGCGAATTTTAGCTGTCTACACAATATAGAAAATTGTACTGCTATTATCTTGAAATGGCAGGATTTACTTACACTTAAATATCTGACCTTTGCTGGCGATCAATATATACTATTTAATGGCTTATATCAGTGACATTACTTCAGGCAATGCAAATGGACAACAATGAAACAGATATTCAGAAAGATACTATGAAAATTCCAAAAAAGACTTGAAATAACTACTGCTTTACAGCCCTTTCCTGGAAAACACCTATTGTTTCCTCAACTTTAAAAAATTAAAATTAATCTCCCCTCCTAATCTCCACAAAACTTAGGAATTTAGTTTCATCTGACCCTTAAAAGACAAATAATCAGTTTCTGAAATACTTACCATGACATCTCCTTGTTATTGCACCTGAATTTAAAATCATAACTATTGCAAATAATGCTGGAGTATTCTCCTGCAATGTATGCTTCAAAGAAGAGTAATGAATGTTCTAGTTGCAGGGTTTTTTTTTATTTTATTTAAACACAGCAGTACGCGTAACAAATGTTTCATTTGATAAGATGCTGCGTGGAAATCTGTCCAAAAGCAAATATTTAATAAATATAGCTGAAAATGTACTGCAAGGCACAAGCAAAAAAGCACACACACATCTTGGGGGGGGAAAAAAAAGAACTATATTTAGCTTTTGGCAGAGAGCTATATCTCAGTAGTCATGGGACAGAGATATTTCATTTGAACTGATAACACCAGAAACATCTTTTCTTGACAACTGACATTTAGAAACTTATTTTGTGTGTGTAGTGATCTTTCGTCTCTATAACAATTCTCAAAGCCACGTTTTTAATCCATAAGAGAAAGCAACCTGACGTTTAAAAACACTTTTCTTCATCTGAAATTGCTTTTGTTACTGTGTTTTTCAGTGCAAAAACAGACCTATCAAAGTTTTTAAGTCTGTGTGACCGAATTGCTGAAGTTATGTATTAAACAAATTGGCTTAAACGTTCAAAAGTATCAGGCCAACTCCAGCTCTACAAAAATTGATTTGAGACAGAAGCGCTGAATGTCTGTTGTGCAAGCAAGGTGCTCAAAGGCTCTGTGCGTTCCTCTCTGAGTATTTAAACGGTAGAGAACATGAAATCTTTCATGAAAGGTTGCTGTTCTGCCATGCGATACAGTACGGCTGAAATGGACTACACCACTCTTCTATTTGCCACCAGGATACATGATTTAAAGAACAGTGAGCATTATTTCTCATTTAAATACATTCTGGTTCTTTCACGTTTAGTCAAAAAATCAGGTAAAAGCAGCCGCTTTTGCATCCAATATATCAACCCAACCTCAGGTGTTTTCCAAGATCTACAGAAACCTAGATAGTTCTGAAGATATTTGGCAAAGAGTGAGAGAGGAAGAGGAGTCAAGCAGCAGGGCTCCTCATATGCTGGTGTGGATGATAAAAAGGGAAACAAAGGTGTCTAATATCAACCAGAACCTGGGCTGAGCAAGAGAAGAGAAACAGGGCCCAGTGAGGGATGTGCTAGCCAGGAGGCTACTGCTAGGCTACATCTAGTCATCCTGATCTGGAATATTTGACTCTATAGATTTCCAGGAAGGTAGAAAAATGACATAGTTGTCTGTATGCACTGATAGACCAATATTGTTTTAGTTGGGACATAAAAAGCATTGATTTTGAGAACAGAAAAAAAAAGTAAATAATATTGTTTTCACTAATAATACCAAATTTAATTGCTTTTGAAAATATTAGATAAGAAACAAAATTGTCAAAACTGCATGCCACTGCCACAGGTTTTTACTGAATTACCAATAACAGACATACTGAGAAGGACAGCTTTGAAAAATTATTGCCTTCTTAAAAGCATAAAAAAAAATTGATCACTACTTACAGAGTGCTGAAAACCAACACAGTGCTTCACAGATAAACATTAACAGGATTCCTTTCCTTAAGAGCCTTTCCTTGAGCCTGAAGATTCCTTTCCTTGAACTCAAATGGGACGCACCAGACAACAATTAAGGCTCGTGGCAAGGAGCAGCAGGACCCTTGTTGCCCAGGCGGATGTGCAAAGCAGTGAGGGAGGCTGCCCCGCTCCCGGCGCCGCTTCCCGAACGCGGGAATCTGCCCTCTGCTATTGCTCCCCTGGCGCCACGGACACGCTCCAAGGCGAGGTGACACACCTGCACTTCCAGGGTGGCAATTGAGTAGTAGAGCCATCTGACTCAATCCTTTTAATAATGCAGAACACTGGAGGAAAAGACAAGAATTCTATAATTGCATAGAGTGCGTGTGTGTGTGTGTGTGTATATACATATATAGTATCATCTCAGGACAAGTAAATTTAGTTACCAAAGAATTGTTTTCAACTTTTGGCTGTAGTAGAACAGACTAAAAACTATTTAATGTACCCAAGGAGATCAATGAGAGGACAAATGACCACCATCTACATCAAGTATAGCAGAAGTACAACTACAACAAGAGAAACGGTCAGAAACAAATGACAAGCAAGAAACTGAAAAAGTCCTTGTCAGAAGACAAACATAGTATGGTTCTGTCAAGGGCCCTGAGATAGAGTAATTCATACAATGGGCACTTAGGGATAGCCTTCTGTCACTGGCTGCATTACAAAATTGAAAAGCAGGAAAAAATAAAATAAAATAAAATAAAAAAATCAAAAGCCAGGTATGAGGTAATAGGTGCTCCAGAAGTGAAGTCAGGAATTCTTCGGTGAAAATGCTGCAATAGAGAAAAATCACAAAAGAGATGCAACTTTAGGAAGAATAATTTAAGGGAGCAAGCATTCCGCTTGTCAAAATGCATGATTACCCCTCAAAAAAAGCAATAATAAGAACAAAAACAAATAAAAACCAGCTATAAATATGAGAAGAAATATAAAGCATAAAGGTAAAACCATCAAAATGGAGCAAAACCAAATCCTAGGCTTGAGCCATGAAACATTCATGTTGTTTGAGAAATTCCTGAATAAAAGCTGTATAATGAGATTTAGAATTGGTCCCGGCATATTTACATAACACCTGGGTATGTCTGTTGCCGTAATTTGGAAGCACAGTTTTATGGACTATTTTCAAACATTTTTGATGTCTTTCAGTAGTCTGTAAGGACTACTAACCAGAAAATCACTTCAAGTAATTAACCAGGAAAAAGAATATTTAGAAAGACAAGGAAAATATTACTTCTCTCTCCAGTCGCATTATTATAACATAGTTTTTTGTTTTGTTTTAGGATACAACGGAGGTGTTAAGAGTATCTGAAAGCTTTCAGACAATGAACAACTGGGAGTATTCTTAGCCACACATTAAGAAGTGCTGTTATTCTTTGGCATAAGGGAGAAAAAGCTCTTTTTAGGTGTCCTCATTTCTGGTCTATGAGATCTGAGAAAAGGTGTCCACCCACATATAATAATATCACAGTGTATAAGAACAACTAGACCACCGAAATGGAGCATTTCCGTGCAATCACCCAAAGATCCTCAATGCTGTCACTTACAACAGTGGGTGCAAAGATTAGGGTCAAGGTTAATGCACATAGTTATAAACTTGATACACTCCTTATTTATTTATACAACCTCCCCAGACAGATCAACTTTTTCCCTAAGATCCAAGAGAAAAGCATTACAAGTTTTTTTAGTTGAAAAAGGAAAACAGATCACATATGTATGAAGAGAAACAATTAAATTACAAAAAGCCTTCAATATTTCACTTGTCAGAGGAAAGCAACACCTATAGCGAGGGAAAAAGAACAAACGCAAGCTTGTAAAATTAGACAACTAATCACTTTATAGTGTGCCCTCATAAGCGTTTGCTCTCTTAATTATAGATCATCTGTTCCTCTAACAGCTTCTATTTCTGCAACTAGGAATTCAACAACATGAGGCGCATTGTTAACTATATGGATGGGCAAAATAAAATTGTAAAACAGGAACAAATCTGCATTACTGAAGCATGAGACTGCAATAATTAAGAGTAATGCTATCAAGTTATTTCAACATATTAGCTATCTAACTACAGCATTTAAACATCTAATCTCAGTGCTGTTGCTTTAAGCCATTCCATTTAAAGTACATCTTGCAACTTTTCCTTAAGTTTTATATTTCAGCATGGTACTATTTTAATAGTCTTTTAAATATGTCAGATAACAAATAATAGAAAAATCAATGCTAGAGGAAGAAGAATGTGCAGATGTCACTATATCTGCACTATTGTTCATCTACCTGACACAGGAGAACAAGCTTTTTGGTCTATGGCTCCAGTTCGTTTCATCTCAAAGAATTTCAATCCTGTAACTGCAATGTACCTTGCAAGAGGTAAAAGAGAGGTAACCAATTGATTTGGATTACTGAAGATTAATTTCATAGTAATCAATTCAATCAGATACTGAATATTTCATTGTTCTAAAATTGTAAGGGCAGGTTGGTAAAAAATAACTATTTTGGGATTCAAAATTAGTTAATACACAGCAGCGATCAAAGTCATGCTGATATCTGCAATGTTCTTTTAGTCTATTGCTATTTCTTTCTGAAAAGAAACATTCAGTATCAGTGAGCAAGTTTTCAATGACTTTTACATAGATTAATTGAAGAGAAGGTAGTATTTTTGCTAAAAGCAAATCAGTGAGACAAAGAAGTACATTTAAATGAATCACAGTGGATAACGTATATATGTATATATATTTGGAGGCACATTCATTGAAAATGTCATTTCTTTACATTGTTTAAACATGCAATAAAGGTGGGTGAAACAATTCAGCTTTGTTCCAAGAGTCTGCTTTACAAGTTACATAAAGTGAGTCTAAATCTGTCTCCTAATTGTAGCAGATGCAAAATTAGTGAAAGCTCATCCTTTACTTAGCACAGGACTGCCCCCATGTTCATAAATACTGGCTTCAAGTGACAGTTATATTATATAAAATTCTCTGTTGTAAGAATCCTGATAGAAGCCTCACTGTTTTTATTGGGTAATAAAATACAAGTCACTCTAGTGGAACCTTCGGAGGAAATTCTCTAATATATCATTAGTACAACCTCATAAACTAAATTGTTGATTTGAAAGGGGTACAAGGCAAATTCCATTCGTTTCCTGTTGGATAATTTACACCTAAAACAAAAGAAAGAAAGAAGGGGAAAAAAAAAAAAGCCTGACAGTACTAAATCAATTGTGTTTTTTTAGTTTTAGATATTTCAGACTGAAACATTCTAAATGCAACAACAAAACAACAGAAGCAAGAATCATTTTGTCATGAAAACTCAAATACAATGATTCTAGACAACACTGACCTGCAAACACACAATAAATGTGGTAGCAGTTCAATAATATTGCACTATGAGTTTATATACATGAACACATGCACATTTTAACAGGATTCCAAGATCCTGAAGGAGAGCTGGGAAACAGTCTCCGACTGCATCATGGCCACAAGAGCTTCCCAGGCGAAGCAGCAGATGGGGAAGTCGTGAGCGATCCCGACAGCTCCCTGTGCAGACATTATCTGAACCCTGGGGGAGGCCCACTGAAGTTTGGATAAATCCACTTGAATCACGATGGTTTGCACCCAAGTCTCCCTTAAATATAATCCAGAAGGCAATTTGAGCCCCCTACAGTTAAAACTGTGATGATACTTTACACAGGGATGTCACTCTGACATTTTGAATATGGAAAGTAGTACAGCCTTTTCAATTTGAGAGCAATTTTCTCAACATAAAACTAATCTTTTAAAGTACCTACAAAATTGTCTACATCCATGTTTTATATGATGTAATATAAGAATACAAAAATTAATGTAAAGCATTTTATTACCTTTAATAACTGCATTTATGCTTTCTGAGATACTGAACTACTGAAAATACGAAATATGAAAATATGAATCTCAAAAAAAATAAAACCTCCTAACTTTAATTTTACTCCAGTACCAAAACCACTCTATTAGAGGAACTTCTTAGCAAATTTGAGGGACAAGGACCAGATGATCTCCAGAGCTCCTCCCAATCCCAACTATTCTGCAACTCAATAAAATTTAGTTATATTTCTAAAAGCAATGTCACATTTGGTTTTGATTAGTAGAGAAAAGCAAAAAACCCGCTGTCCTAGCTGGGTTATAGACACTAATACTATCCCTAGGGGTATATCTTTCTTATCTTATATACAGTTATCATGTTTCTGGATTTGAAAACGCATTTGCTTCTCCTATTCGCTATAAAATTTCTCCCCTTTTTCTGCCTTTCCACAGCAATTTTCAACTTGATCTTTCATATTGTCAATTAAATGGGAAATACTATTGTGAAACTTTCAATGTTTTAAATAAAAACAATGCAAAATATTTACAGGCTAATTCTTAGACTAATTTATAAATACTTTTTTAAAAAAGTAACGTCCCCTCTGGAGCTCACACACACACCCACACATTCTTTTCCAAAAGCAGATAACAAAGAAAACCCCAGAAGCTACACAGGGATTTGTAATTCCCATTTTTTTAAACATCTCCAATACTTCTTAAATGATATACTGAATATCAGGGTTCTCTCAGTATCTTAAGATTGATGCATCATTTATTATATGTTTTTACTTGCATCTTGGCTATGCTCGGTGTCGATTAAGGCAGAGTTTTTATTTCTGCTAATAGATTTAGTTCATACTGTGACTCTTCTAGTATATATTTTGGCCATAATTTCTAAATGTCTTTACAATATTTTTCCCAGTTGGATACCACTCACTTTCTGCCTTCTCAGTAACAAGGAAGTATTTTGCATATACACGTGCATGAAATTTCGGAGTCTTCCCTTATTTGTCAATACTTCTATTCAGTGTAATGTATAGGAAAAATCTCATGAATAAGCATACTATTCCCCTCAACAAACAATCATAAATGCTTTATGGAGACTGTGGTATGCTCAGTATATATCCCTACATGCTTCTGGTCCTGATCCTGCTATTATGCAACATCCGCCATTAATGCAATTGCTTATGGCATCATATATTTTTTCATCTCACAATTAAGAAACTACTAAATACCCAGACACATTAATAACTTTCCCTCATTACCACACTGGAAATCATTCTTGTCAACAGAGAGTATAATCTAACATTGGATTAATATAGTGGAAAATTGCTAATCATACAATAGCATTTCAATGTTTTTACTACATTAGCAAAAATGATTAAGAATAAAATGCAAATAATAAATAAAACATGATTTTACAAGCAAGGAGAAAATAACAAGCAAAATGATGCACACAGAATGCTACCGTACCCAATAATATAAATATCAATTACGTTATGCTTCTGGCTAGAATAATAAATACTTCAGAATTGCTGGTAAACAGCACTTCTGCAAAATCAGATCTCCTATTCTGTGTCTTAAATAAAACTTTAGAAGTTGTTATGGCCTTTTCTATTGCAACTGAAATTTGAACAAAATGGGAAGTACTTTAAAGGTAAGAAACCCTCTCCAATTTTCTAAACCTTCTTAAGTACTGCACATAATAAGCAAGCTAGCAGTTCATTTCAAGTTTCAACCAGGACATCACTGCGTAATTTTAATCATCCTCTATAGCATATTTAGGCATTACATTTTCAATTTAGTGTGCACAAAATGTAAAAGACTAATGGGATCAAATTTCTGTTAACATCTACGTAGTTTTCCTGAGTACTCTCTAGTGTCCTGAAACACTAATTTCTATTTCATTGCAGGCATTTCTACTGTAGCATGCAAAATCCAAAAATCATGATAAAATGTGAGATTACAATACAAAAGCTTTTTCTCTTGTATCAGACTTCACTGTGTATACCTATTACAACCTATAAATCATTATAAATGGTTTTGTTACCTAAATAATCTAAGCATTTCCTAAAATTTAAAAGACTAAACTATATATACTGCGTACTGCATATATTTATATCTTTCTGTGATTTCTTTTGACATAAATAATGTAAAACCTTAAAACAATTTTAAGTAACACAACTTTTATTCTTTTTAACAGCAAGCAAGTGTTCTGCATTTATGTTCATAGACTAATGCAAGATGAGTTTAAAATAGTCTGAATTAATGGCAGACTTCAGACTTCACTATAAACATAACTTTAATAAACTATTGCAGATAATGCTGCTTTAGACCTTTACTCTTTTTATTAAGGATGTTTTTCAAGTATAGAAGGGAAATAAACACTGCAAAATGTTTTGTTTTCTAAATTCACAGAGAATAATAAATAAATTAGATTGAATATATATATATATATTCTCTTACTGACAGACTCTTTGATTATGTTAAATTGCAGTACTAATTAGGTGTGTTTCCACTTACACTACTTTACTATACTTCACTATAGTCCTCTGGCTTGGAGTCCGAATCATATTTTTGGTACTCAATTACTGCTACAAATTAACTCAAATTCCACAAACTGCCAAAATTGATTTTAAATTGATTCCCATTCTTAAGGAAACATCTCCTCTTCATAGCTAATTTTACATTAGAGAAGACGATGAACCAAAAATGCAATTAAATTTTAGTTAGTCTCTAACTAAATGATTTATTCTTAAAAAATAGGGTGTCCCTGAAACCAAGGCATATTACAGAAAGATGTCTTATTTTTGAACAGCCTTAAAGATACATTATGAAGATACACTGCTGATGAGGGAGACTTGAACATGCCCAACAGTTCTTAGTGAGATCCTAGGTGTGTTAGAAAATAGTACCTGGGTGTTGTTAAGAAACAGCATTCTGAATCTACGTTTCCTGTTTCCATTTGAACATTACTTACCCTGGTATTGACTATCCTTCATTCTGCTATCCATTTCCTTTTTATACCTTTCTTAAGGAAAGGTTAAAGAAGAAGTAAAAGCCTACCTTTGACCAAAGGCACTTTCCCTCCCTCCCTTTCAGGGGGAACAACTGTTTTTACCAGGTCCAACTGTAGAGCTAAGCATTTTAGAGGTACCAAAAACTCTTTAATTTCACCTCTGTTGCCTTCTGCACAGTCTTTTCTGAACACTTTTCTATTTTCATCTTGCTCTACACTTAAATCTACAGTAATCCAAGTTATCTATATTATTTTACTCCATAGAAGGTGGGAAATGAAAAACAGCATTATCATAAATAGCTACTGGAAAGGCATCAACATTCATGAGGATGGAAAAGCAGAAAAGATCTCAATAACTCAAACTTCAAAATAGCATGATAAAAAGTCTTGAAGCAAATAAACAAACACAAAGGTAAAATAATTAGTTGTGATTTTTGTATACTATTTTCTCCTATTCTTCCACAGTTTGTTGAAGTGAAAGGGTTCGCCTGTTTTTAAAGCTAATACATTTTAGTGCTTTCTTCCTGCCCAACAAAACATGGAGTACATCCACCAGGAGTAGCTACGTAGCTGTTACATGTACATATGTGTGCTTCAGCATAATTCTAAGCTGCCTAAAGTCACTGTTGATAAAGTTTTCTAACATATCATCCATTATTTTCTTCCTTTACATATCACCAGAACTTTACAGAAATCTGTCTCATTAAAAGAAAAAAAAAAACAGTTTAAATAGTTGAAGAATAGCAAACTAGCCATTAAAACCTTTACATTTAACATGCCTCCATGTATAAATTAACACTCAAAGATCCTGCTGACAGGTTCAGAAGATAAATACTACATATCATGCTTTTTATCAATGAAGACTGCTTTCTGACAGTCAGTGCTCTTGGGAGCAGTAATTTCCACCAGATTCTGATGCACTGCAGGTATTTGTCTCATTCTTATTTCTGATACAATTTGAACAAAGGCCTTAAGCAAAAGCAGGGCAAGCAACTGCTGTAAAACCCGGACACTTGTACCAACTTGGCAACTCCGCGTTTCCCTCTGGCAGAGAACTATAAGAAAATAATCTGTCTTTCCAATTCAAGTATTTATGGCCACATATAACTATGGTATCTATACAAATAAAGCTGTCAATGCAAATCACACTTTCTCCCTCCACCCACCCTCCTCTACATTCTGGATTTATTGTCACTGTTGTAAGTTTGCAAATGATTCAGAAGGCAATAAGATCTGAGGTCACTAATTTCTTTTGGAAGAAAATTGTGAGCTGATCAGGAGGAAAAATCTAGGCCACAACCAGAAATAATATAAAATGCTCATAAAACACTTTGCTTTACACTGACTTGACTCATTTGTCCTCTGTTAGGATGTGTAAGTTGAAGCACACACTGATAAATTCCTTTCTTCTCTCTCTGAATTAGACTTTCTTCCAGATTTTGCAGCTGTTATTTTTAATAGCTGCCCCATTTCTAAAGACGACAGCTGTTGTGAAGGATCCTCACTGCTCAACAAGGAGCAGCCCCACCAGGTAGGCCAGTCAGCACATGAAAGACTTTGGAATTCAGTACAGTTTCATTATGCAATGGGGAGCAAATGTAGTGTCCAGCATTAGAAATGAGGCTCTCAGCTTTCATTTGCCATATTCTGGACCTGACAGCCCTGTTTTAAGCCTTAGGTATTTTCCAAGTACATGGCTGTTGGAGTAAACAGGCCTGCAAGTCCCAAAAGGCAAGATGTGTTACCGTCAAAATAACAGCCCAGGCTGCTGTCAATAGAAGGCAGTTTAAAAGCTCTCTCCTAGGCTGAGGGACATCACAAACTCCATTCCATTTTTAACAAACTGAGGTATTTTGTTTTCAGTTACTTACTCTTAGCAAAGATTTCATCCTTCTGTTGGCATTATTCCTACACTGACAGAGTTCAGCCTCTGTATATTGCTTTTCATTCACCCTCAGATTTCTCACAGGCTTTTAGACAGTGCTCTCAGCATGTACTTGAAGGAGACATACAACTATTTCACGTCTGCACGCTGACAAAATTTGATAAACCCCTATCATTTCACATGAATTCTAACTACCGTGAAGAAGAAAACAGCGGTCTGCAAGACTGTCCTGAAAAAACAGCTCATGGAACAAAGATGCAGCTCTCCGTAAAAACAGCTACCAGGCTTAGATTGGTGATCACTGCCAGTGACAGCAGCAGTATGTGGATCTCTGAGCGGTAGGCCAGATAATCACCATGATTCTGGAAAGGCTGCCTCTCTCTCTCTCTCTCTCTCCCCCTTCATTGCTCTTTTGATTGCACCCATAATTATAAGGTCTGTTAAAAAGAGTGCTCACCAGCCATCAAGCATCTACCAAAGTCAACCTGACCAAAGAGCCAAGTGAAACTGGTCCGTAATACTGGCAGAAGATTTGGGAATTCCTCTTCAACCCATTTACACATGTTCCTCAAAAGTCAAAAGCTATTGTAGAAAGAGATAGCTGGAGAAGCAACAAGTGATTTTCATTGGCCTATATTTTTAGGTATTGATCAGAATTATAAGTTGGAATTGCATGTTACAAAATGGCAAATGACAGTGATGTGGACACAAACTTATTCCAAAGACAAAGCAGTAAAACAAATTTGAACATAATTACAAGGTTCTGCATTATATTTCTATCATGAAACCAATATTATCTTAATTTTTTAAATAAGAGAAAGATACGTTAATTTAGCAATGCCAAATTCAAAACTTAGTAGTATGAACTCTGACAAGCATCCACATGGATTGAGTCTAAGTAATAGAAATAGAGAAAAGTGGTTTTAGACAACAAGCCTGTAAAAATAATAAATGTGCGAGAAAAAAAATATATATTTAAACTTTCTGATGAAAGCATATATGTCCAGAAATAGTATATGAACTGCAACACCTTCACAGAGCCATAAGCTAACAGTAAGATTTTCAGTAGCCTTATAAAAAAAAAAAAGGTACATTTATAACAGAAAATATTAGAGATGTGCAAGAAATTCCTTATAACTAGATGTTTACTCCACACTGTATCAGATCATGTAAGATTAATTAATTGCTAAAGATACAGTTATGTATAGTTATGTAACTTCTTGAGCTACTAAGGATAAAAGGGTTCCTTGGCTTCCAAGGCCTGAGTAGCATGCCAAATTAATATCAGTGGAGCACAGGGATATATCCTGCCTTCTGAGACTGCCAAAACAAGCAGTCATTCTCCTTCCAGTATCAACTGACAGGAACAAGTTTACTAAATGTCACTGAATTAGTGGAGGGTTATTAGCCACTTGTTGCATGGACTTTGCTGTGACAAAGTCCTATTGCCATTCAGAGCATTAGAAGCCTGGAGGGTTCACAGCACTGGCACCACAGGGATGCTCTTCTATATCTAGCCCAGTGACACTTCCAGTTCTTTATTCCTCCAGAATATACCCCAGCCTGCACCACTGTGTAACTTAAAAACAAAAACAAACAAACAAACAAACGCACATTCTCAGCATTCTCAGGGTGACCATGAACTAGGGAACACAGCAATGCATCTCATGTACAGCACGGTCCACAAATTAGAGGTACAAACAGTGCAAGGGAAAACCAAATCCCAATGAGGTTTAGGTCAGCTCTTTCAGCTGAACATTAGCTTAGGTGCTAACTGTGTTTCAACTCCTTGGTTGCTTTTGAAAAAAGTGGCAAATGTTACAGCTCCAAAATATGGTGCTAACACAGCCAAGCAGGCGCAGAAGCTGAATCAAGCAGCAAGCATCTGAATTTCACAGCCTAAGGGTAGTTCCCAGGAGGAGCCAACTGCTGCCATTTGTAGTGTCTTCTGATTTCATATGGGTGATTGATGTTTGACGACTCTGGAACATGGAAGCAGTTTTTTTAATCATTTAAACAAATTAGAATTTTGGATGAATGAACAAAGGCTGCATACAGACTCCAAAGTGCATGAAAACGCATCAAAAAGAAGAGTTTGAAGGCTCTGTTTGAAAGGATTTAAGGGAATTGTGAGTGTACATTCTTTTCAGCCAGAAAAGATCATTCAGCTGCCTGTTTCTCCTAAGTGATTTTGGATGTTCTACATTTCAGTCCTAGTTAGGAGGCTGGCCAGGGACAAGACCCTAAAAAACAAGTGGATGTGGTTCTGGTCCATCAAATTACAAGTCCACTTGAGCAGCAGCCAACTATTCACAACATGGTTGGGATAAGCAATAGGGATAATATCTCACAATGCTTAAACAGTCAGCACGTGGCAGTGTCTAATTGACATTGCCTAATTAACAAGGCAACAGATTATGAAAACTGGCATTGGAGGATATTTGGCCATTTGAAAAAAAAAATCCTAAAAGCTCTTCAGAACTTAACTTTCTGACCATTCTGATATTCAGTAAAAACATGTTCATAGGTTCATGTATGTACACAGGGAGATGTAAACTGCAATACCGGAAGGTTGCCAGGGTCACTGTGCAGGAAAAGCCTCAGAAACCTGAAAAAGGGAGTTCCTCCAGCACGCTGCTGCGTAACTTACTCCCATCATGTACTTCAAAGCTGTACGAACAAAGTGTCAAATACCAGCAACAGGCCATAAGAAGTATGGGCTTCCTTCTCAACACTACAAGTCAGAGAACTAACCTTTGGGAGCCAAGGGAAGCTTGCTTAGAATTATTCAGAGTTTACCATGGTGGAAATGTGGTTCTGATGCGTTTTGGAACTGTTTCTGGTGACCATAAGACTTTCTAACTGACAGCAGTGCTAAAGGTCTAGTGATCTTCTCTAGGCTTTGGAAAAATCTAGAAAGGTCTCAAAAACACTACAGAATATTTCTAATATTTGAATCCAATCAGCTAAGGCATCATATCTAAATTTCCCAACTTGCATGTAATCTTCCTAGGATAAGGTCTGTCCTGTCCAAAGCGATGCCCTGTTTACAAGATTACAGGTTATATTTTTTAAAAATAAAGTTACAAGTATTTATTATAAATAAATTTGGGGCTTGAAAATTATTTTCAGATTAAACATGACCAGTGGACGAATATTTTTAATTTCATATCAAGTTGAGGTAATCACATAAAGGAATATATAACTAACAGGAAAAATATAAAAACCATGTCTCTTTTTAGAAACAAGCATGAATCAGTTTAAATAAAGGTTCTTTACTGAAGCATCAAACTGCAAGATTTTTTTTTGAAAAAATATCATGTAACCACAAATAACAAAACCACACAATAAGATAACAATAAGTATTGCAGAATAAAGACTATGAAGTCAATACTGTTTTCTGAGATGGATATTATAAAAACATTCTTGTGAAGTCCTAAGAGTATCTAAATGAAGTCTTCAAGAATTGTATCTTAAGATGTTTCCCCTTATCTCCCACTTCTACAAATTCAATGCAAAATGTGTCAAGGTACGTTCTTCCAAGTTTACACTACATTGCTAGTAGTGACAAATACGAAATAGGAGTTTAATAATTTTTTCAAGGATGAATGAGAGAGAATAGAGCTCTCTAATGACTAAATTAGATTCACAGTATAGCAGGGCTGTTAAATGAAAACAAGCTAGAAACAGCAGAAACTAAGAAGAACTATGCTGAGCATGAAGCATGTGACATTCTCTACCCACACTTTCAGAAAAACCAAAAGGAACATGTGCCACATTCGTGGACAAGGTTGTGCTGTTATTCAAAATTCAAGTTGTAAAATGCCATTAAGTTAGACTTGCAATATAAGACCAGCCCTCGAGTTGGATAAAGCTTCAGAGACCATACTTCTGATAGCTCTAAACCCAGCAAACTCAAAATTAACAATAGAAAAAAGCATGCAAATATGGCCTGGTCAGAAATACATACCCTGTCTGCACATGCAAACTATCTGTTTCAGATGCTTTGAATTCACTAGCATTACCACTAAAAGAAATCAAAAATAAAATACTAAAGAAAAAACACCAACACTTTTTTTCTCCCCCTTCTTCCAGATCAGTCCTTGTGGCTAGACAGGCACACAGACTTAATTAAAATTGCACAAAGAGGCTGAGGAGCAGTAAAATACTGTATTCACAAATCTGAATTTAGTTTGTTGGCAGAACTCTAAAACATTACATTATTTATGAACTGTATGCAGTTACATGTATGCATATTTTATAGATTTAATATAATGGATCCAATCGTTTGGAGGGATTGCAAGAGCTCAGATTAAAGCAAGATGTCACATATCATATTAGATATCAAGCCAAAATTTAATGAGACAAGTAAAGGTCAGAGTAGCAGCATGTTGCAATTTCAGCTAGATACCCCCACTTCTCCCTGTTCATGAGCATGTACCGGTAACTTCAACTTTAAAAACAAGTAAAACAATACATCTCTATGAAAAGATAATTCAAACGCCAAAATCACCAAGCTGGAAAGTTAATTTCTAAAATAGAAACTAATGTTTAAATTATAGCAGTTCAGTTTCTCATCCTCTCTACTCATTTATCAATGCATCATTAAGCAATTCTCAGCAATTAATGTCTGATAAATTAAAGTCTGATCCAGCAAAGTTGAAAATTATTGCAACTCCTTAACCTGTGGATTAAGCTCTTCAGTAGCCAAGTTCCTTAAATAAGACGGACATAAAGGGCACAGATAAAGAGAAAATTTTAAAATTAAAATATTTAGAAATAAAATGGAAAATGAGTCCTTCATGCACCCAAAAAAAAAATCACATATTTATAAATCAGGACATCTTTAGAAGAAAACCCTCTAGTGTTAACCTTCGTACCCTCTGCCCATTCTTTTTGGCCTGCCTCTCTCTTGAACAATTTTTTTTCACTTAATATTAAAGTCTAAGAGGAAAAGACATTTACCTCAACTAGGCTTTTCCTTAAGGCCTTAAGGCCCAGTGTGTTCTGGTTACTCATCTTTTCTTTTCCAGCATAAATTGTTTTCACCCAAGAAAAATGAAAAGCAGATTAGTAAACACGTAACAAGGACGGACCGTGAGACACACAGCATCAGAGCAAAATTGTGATTTTCAAACTGCTTTTCTTCTTCAGGTAATACCCTTTTTGTCCTTCCAGAAGAGTAATTTCCCGTTTTTTGGTACAAATTATTTCATCCCCCTAAACCCCCTTCCACACAGACTCTTTTCTGTCTCTGTCTTCCTCACTTCTTTCTGTCAGTATTTCTCTCATCATATGAATTAATATTTCCAAGACATAGTTCCCTGTTAGCTTAAGCTCATTAAAGACAGACTAAACTGCAATCTCACTTCTTTTATCTTCTCCTTCTAACGCGTGTTCCTGTCATTTCTAGAATACATCAGTCACTTTTGTCCCCTCCTCCTTCCCAACATGAAGTAGGTCGAGCCAAAATCATTTCAACTTTCTTACTCTTTTCAAGATCAGCATATGCTCAGGAGACTTGAGCATAAACATCCTAGTCTCACTGGCTTTAGTCAGTACTCTTCATTGCTTCTATACTGCTCTTGGTAGTTCCCTTCACCTTCTTCAGACTTTAAAAAATATATTACAGTTCTTTAAATACAGTTATGAAAACAATAAAGCATGTTATTTTAGAGTTACTGATGCTTTATCACTTAGAACCTTCTATCCTCTTAATTTCCAACTCAACGGTGTTCTGGAATTCTCATAGGTCCCACATAATAGGGGCTTTGGACTCAGCTTGGTGATTGCCACCCTGCCTGCAGGCACAGCTCCGCTCTGCAGCGTGCCGTGCTCTCACTTCTATTCGACTGCAAGACAAAAACGTCAAGATTCTCTCTAGTACCTTGCCTGTCAAAGTTTTACTTCAAAGGCTGTATTTCAGATCTTTCTTTTCCATTAACACTGCTAAAAAAAATCTAAATAATTCTGGTTTTTCACAACCTGACAGTGCTTCTAGTTAATACTTTGTACCCTAAACTCTTCATTTCCGCTACAGTTGATGCTGTTTTAAACTTTTACATCCAAAATACATGACTTAAGTTTCATTTTCTCCTCTTTTCTTTCAACTCACAGCTTTTTCCTATTGCTTTCTCAATTTTCTCCTGCATGATAAATAAAATATTTCTAAGCCTTTTCATTCATCTTAAATTTTTTTTTTTACAAGTTGACTTATCTGTTTATAAGAGTGGAGATATAGTCTTTGCTGAGTACATCTCACCACCTTTACAAACAGAACAGAAAAACATTGAAAGAAATACCTGAAATACACAAGAACATTTGACAGGGCTAAGAATCACCATATACCATCCAAGCATGCTTATGAGTTTCATTTTTCCATTTTTAAGGGAGAAAATACTCTAAATTCCACCGCCCCTTCTGCCTTTGCATATTTGTGTTTCAGCATAGTGTTACTCTTCTGACCCACAAGGATACAGATGATTTGAAACATAATTCAATGATCCTATTTATCAACTGCCTTTTTTTTTTTATTCTAATCATCTTATTAATTGGTCTCTAATTTTCCTACAACACATCTTAATAAAATGCTCTTTCCACTCAAAAAATGACTTTTGAGGAAGCAGTTGCCAGCCTTCGGAGGCTTCAATTCATTGTTCATCTGCAACCATTCTACTTGAACAGTTGAATTTCATTACACTCAATATCCAAAGGATGCCTCTACTCTCAAGAATTTTCAAACTCTCAAAAATACCTGGAACGATCTGAGTGGATACCTCTCACAGCTGTTGGCATATTATTCTAAGCCCTTTTGAACAATCTTAGAACAATATTGTTGAAATTATTCTTTCAGAATTTCTAGTTTTTAATGTGTAAATTTCAACTTCCCCCCCCATCCTCCGTTTTTTCTTCTTTGCTAAAACTTACAGACTAAAGAATTTACTTATTTGAAGATTTACAGAATTTCCTTTTCTTTTTCTCTCACGTCTCTCTTCTAAAGTGTCTTATTGATATTATGTTATTCATAGAAAACTGTTTGGAGTTTCAGTCCTAATTGAAACAAAACCTCAGCAATTGCAACCTTTCTGGAGACAAATTCAATTCCAGCTGTCAACTAGAGCTGAATAAGGCTCCCAGCTCAGAGCCAAAGCAAATGAAAAAGTTTAAAATCATATCGGCATAAGAAAGAAGCATTGATATAGAAGATCCTGTGTTTCATTGCTTCAAACTTCCTCCCTGCCATTTACTCATAGGTATGCCCCATGCACTTGATGGACTTATTATTTACCAACACCTTGACCACTAAATTAAAAGACTTACAACTATTCGAAATAAATTGGCTAATAAACTGCTTGAGACTATAGGGGTAATTTCAAGAAGAGATGGAGATAAAATCCTAGGCTCTTTGAAGAGTCCCAAGTTTAGCAGCTCATGTAGATTACCAAATGCCCTTGCTTCTGTACCTCTGAAATCTAGAGGCAGAAATTGAAGAGCATCATGACTGTGAACTAAAACAGTTGCAGAACTCTAAATATTTGACCTCTAAGCAACCATCAGGAAGCAAACAACAGGATTCCACCATGCCCACAAGTCAAGCACAAGTGATTCTAACACAGAATAAATACAACAAAATACAGAGTAAATATGATAAATATGATATGCTTTCCAGCTTGTCTGAAGAGTAGAAGTTCTTATTATTATTATTGGAACCAAAAACTGTACATATACATATATGCACATCCATATATATTGACTGTAGTTAAACAACACTTCAATTTAGAGTTAAAATGTCATATAAAACAAAATATGCACTTTCAATTTCTCTCCATTTTGAAACATCAAAAATATTCTCTTTGATTTAGAATTTAAGGAACATGCATAACTTGGTACAAAAAGCAGTCACCTTTTCTTATGGATGCTTGCAGCTGCTGGGAAGACATTTACATGGCTCTGCTGTTTACCTCACGGCCTCCCTGTCCTGTACTCTGTTCTCTACCCCAGCCATAAATGATATGACTCATCTTTACTAGTTTGAATTCAACTCTGAGACACTAGATGTGGTAACTCTTTAGGTAACCAGTGATTATTGCTATCATGGGCGGAAACATTGTTAAATTATAACTTAATTTCTTCCAAATGTTCATTTAGTGAAATCTGGCTATGAGTTATAATTATTTAGGCTATCTAGAAGTTAATAAGCCAATATCATTAAGAAAAAGTTATAGGTACAGCTGCAGTTTTAATTTTTTAAATGTAGGATTTATATAACTATCATACCATCTAAAAATATACATCCAAGAATATACTTTAGTAGTGTGATAAAACACCTACTTTAGTTATACATATACATAAAAAAATTAAATGAATGCAGTTCATTACTGTTCTCAATCATATTCACAGAAAAAAAAAAAAAAACCACACACACCACTATCCTTCTATTAAGAAGAGTTTTACAGTTTCATGAACAAACTTTCAAGCTGCTACAGGGTAAACGCAGTTAGAATCACAGAGCAATACGATCCCTTACTGTAGGCCTCTGAGCATACCTAGCTCCATCTGCCTTAAAACTAACTAAAATAGAAATTATGTTAAAAGAATAAAAATCGAAACCTCAAAACAAATCACGTCCAAAAAAAAAACAAACATCCTGTGGACAGCAAAATAGCAAGTACCCATAAAGAAACATATCAAGCCATACACAGCATCAAGCTGATTCAGAGTCAACACTTAGAGTATCTTGTACCAATAGCTATTTTTAAGGAAGAACAAACCTGGGCCACTTTAACGGAATTTTGGGTAGAGCCACCAGCATGATATTCTACTTTGAACTTTTTCACAAGTTCTTCAAATCTGTTAAAAGAAAAGAAGTGGGAAGTGAAGAAAAAAAGTTAAATTCTGCATTTTTTTTTTTGCTAAAGAAGATACCAAAATTAGATGACAACATTATTTGTAAACAGGAAATTTAGATATGTTACTTTGTGCAAGCTGAAATCCATTTAGACTGTGTCCAAATTACAATGCAAAGTGTACGACATCAGTTTGAGTCCTTCACCTTACAGAATAGCATTTAAATAGCAAATACATACTATCTGAAGCTTGATTGCAATTAACTATTGGGTAAATAAAATATATTATTGTAAGTAAAAACACATAAACAAAGATATTGAGACTCATCCCACCCAAGTAAGTCTAGAAACAGTAAGTCAAGTTCAGTGGAGACAAAGGTGAACCAGAACACATTTCCAAATCAACTAAACCCAAGCAATTGTGCTGTTTTAATTTGACATAAAAAAATACTGCATTGTGACAAATGACCAACTTTTATGACCAAATCGACTCGTAATGTGAGAAGAGACAGAAAAGACAGTATCTGTGGATGAGCTTTCAAATCTCTCATGTTGCTCTGTAAACATATTCCTTACATTGTTTCCGAAACACTTATTTCACTTGGCAAAACCTATTTCAAAGGTTTCAAAAGGAAACCTTTTTCTATGACAAAAATAGTAAATATGTATTTTCAGAGACAACATGAACTTTTATTTTAGAAGACACAGTGATGAGATTAATAACAGGTAGTTAAGCGGTTTGCTTGTTTATTTAGCTATCAGTAAAATACAAAAATGGACTTGTCAAAGACAGATAGACAGAAAAAGCAGTACAGGTTGACTTTTTCATTGCAGAAAGGTCAAAATAGGGTAGGTTAAAAAGTCAAAGCATTACTTTAATTAGGTACAGACTTAAAAAAAAGAAAAACAAAAACAAAAAGAAAAATATTAAAAGCCTAGTACAAAGAAGTAACAGCGATCCTATTTTAAGGGACCAGTGATACAGTAGTTTTACAAGTGATTTACAGAAATACAGCTGAACTCTATTTGCATTGGGGGATTTTTGCTTGAGGCTTCTTAAGGGACTGGTTTGCTCTACAGGAATGTCTTTTGGAAGCTTAATTGAAGACCTTTCGCCATGGGATACTATTGCTCTGGCAGCAAAGGGGGGTCTTGACCAGCCGTCTTGTCCTCCATCATTAGTAACTACGGGCCAGACTTGTGACATCCTCAATAAGCTGTTCCCATTAGCAGGTGGGCTCCACAAGGGCCATTATTAAAACCTTTTATTAATTCCTCTCCCTTCCCCCAACATGGGCACCTTATAGATTCAACAGCAATTACCCTATTGCTTCCGCTAACTGTTGTGAAGATATCAAGTAATATTATCAAAAAAGTTTTAGGGACTTGCTATGGTGCACTAAAATTTATACTCTTCTTTTAAACAAAGCAAATTGGCCTCAGAATTTGACACAGCGTCTCACAAGACAATTTGAATTTTTAAACATTACTTCTTGTGTCTCATATGGTACAGAGCAAAATTTTCAGATATGCGAACCTAAAATCTTTGAAATGTTTATTTTCTATATATCTTATCCTCTGTGAAGTCCAGCATGTGCCTCTTTTTCAAATGACTCATATATAGAAAACATATTGGAAAGAAGTCAAGGAAAATTTATGCATGTTATCTGCTACCATATATTAGGGTTTGTCAACTTATTCCTGGAAGATAGCATAGAGTCGGGGAACAAAAAAACATAAGAAAAAAAATGTTTTAAATCCCACAACATAATTTCACTATTTTAATAATAATAATAATAATAAACAATAATAATAATAAAAGAGCCAAGCAATTTAGCACCATCTCACCCTCAAGACTGCTAGCATAGCTTGTATCTAACCCCTGTGTTTCATACTAAAATGGTGGCTTTCATAGCGCATTACTAGATCTCCACGTTAACACAAATATTTAAAGGAAATACCTATTTTCATATTCGGGATTAAACTTTACGGTTAAGACCACCCAGATTGAGTTGCATGAGAGACTTTTCCTTGTCTGTGATGCATTTCAGACTTCTGTCCACAGCATCTCAACAACTTTTTACCTAGTCACAGGCTAAGGAAAAGAAAAAAACAAAAAAACAAAAAACAAGTGAAGCTTCAGCTCCACCGAGGCAGTCGTGGAAACCGCCGGGAGACAGTGCTCCAACACTGCATCACGCCATCAAGTTTTAAACTCACTGCAGAAATGAGTGAATTAAAAAGCAGGGCTAACAACAGAGCTTGTAGTCTTGGAAGGAAGTACTTGTGCGGGCAAGCTCAAAGGTTTGCTGTAGAAATTCACTGGCACATTTGGGGTTTAAAATGACCTCAAGGTCAACTCTAATTAATGGTATAGATTTGTCTTTGAAGTCATTTAAAGTAATTTCAGATTTTCACTGTTAGCAATGAAGCTTGCTCATTTAGACAGACTTATTTTGTTTCCAACATACTTTAATGTCTTCAACCTAGAAATTTTCTAAAACAGACTGACACATCAATTTCAGATGGAGGGGGAAAAAAATGAACTCTATCTGCTCATTCTCCCACGTAAACAAGGGCTTTTGGGACAGATTTGTCAAAGAGTGACTTGCTTATTTAAAAGGTTTTGCTTTTCAATACTGCTTTAATAGTAAGAGCATTTTCATTTCTACAGTACTTTCCTTTTAAAACGTTTGAATAATGACTACTCACCCTAGCAAACTACCGACGGGCAGGCTATTAGAAAGAACCAAGCACTAAATTACTGCATATGCTTTTCACAGCTATCCACACTACTAATTATCCACCAATTCCATGTCAAGCAATTGAAACCCCAAACGATAGCAAGTAGATGAGAAGGGGAAGAAAAAAAACTGCAACAAGTCTCATCACAATTGCTTCTCAAGCAATGACATACAAAACCATCATGAAGGAATTTAGTATTTTGGCAATATTTTTTATTTAATTGACTTTTTTTAAAAAAAAATACTGAGTATATCATCCATACAGTTATTCTGTTTTGTTTGTTTGTTTTTGTATATCAAGCATGTTTGTTGCTATTTTACTACATTTACCTTAAAGCATCTAGTGTTTTAATTGCCCGTATTATTTAGTGGCATGCTATACTTTGTATTAGCATATAGTACTAGATGACATACTTTCTCATCTGGATTTAGAGTTCTAACATATACTTCATCCTGTAGTTGAAATTCAGGAGACTGAACACATGAAAAGGCTGTTAGCTGAACTTAGGAAAAAAATACCAAACTAAAACTAGAAGCAATGCCTTGAAAGCACTGTCCTTTAAATCAAGATTTCAAGGTGACAGCTGAAATAGTGTAAAAAATAGCCTCAACAAATTATTCTACAATCATTTAGTGGAATAAGGCAAACAAACTATAGCCTGCCTTTCATTATTTCAAACTGAACATTAAAAGCCCTAACTAATTTCTTTGAATCAAGACTGTCACTCAACACCTCTAAGGGGCTGTTACATAAAATATTATGAGAGTTCATACAAATGCAAGGTAATATTGCTGACCATTTGCCACATTGTATCCAAAGGAGGATATAAATTGTGCTGTTTAATCCACAAGGGCCTAATAACTATGTTGCTTTGTAATGTAACCACAAAATTAAAATACCATTTTTTTTTTGTCTTAAGAAATGGAATGTTGATGGACGTTTTTCAAAACACCAGTAGAAGGCATGAGAAAACGGCCTGTCATTGCCTGACCCACACAGAGAAGATTCTCCTATTTCAGCATCTCCTCATAAATACGTGATAGGCTTTTATAAAACTCCCCATTTTAAAGGGGGAAGTTCAACTGTCAAAACTGCTCTGAGGCCTGTGTATGCCAAGCAGAGCTTCTGTGTGTGCTCCAGGAGCGAGCGAGCTGTTATCACACTTGGGAGAATTCAAGAAAATTAGAACCTTATGAGCTAGGCTGAATAATATGGGTACAGGTCCTGCAGTTGATGGCCTTACCAAGTATTTCTTAAGGCCCTGCTATACCCAGGAACTGTGACTGTTCTGTTGACCTAACAGCATACCATTACCTTAAATAACAGAATAATAAATCCAACCATCAGCACTATACAGAAGGGCCACTATTTTTGGTACCATGAATTTGTTGCCTGTATCATGGCATATTTCAACAGAAGCAAGGCTGCATTTACAGCAGCATACATTTTCAGGTGGGACACTGCTCATCAGCCTCAGCGTTGACCCAAGCTATGCTCGTGTTCTGCTCAGTTGCACTGGAGGCAATTGCACTCTTCATTGCCATTTTTTCCCTCCTCTTTCTATTTAGTTGCAGGATTGACTGCTAATGAAACTTGTTAGGGAAAGACACATTTTCTCAATATCCTCACATCTGAGAGAATTAATGCTTCATAAAAAAAGGTATGGAAATATGTTTTCTTAGAAGGTAACAAAATAACCTATTTTATAAAATAATTCAAATAAGAGTAAATTTTCACCAATTCCTAACAGTATGAGGAGCAGAGACCTATCTTAAAAGGCACTTTGAAGGGGATGCCTGCATCTTCCACGCTCCTCTCGGAGACGTCGCGCTGTTGCCTCAGCCCCAAGGCAGCCGCTCGAGTCTCCCAGGACCTCCTCTCTTCACGGTCCTTTCTGCGCTGGTGGCGGCTTCACAGCCCCGCTCGCCACTCCAACCGCGCACAGCCGGAGCTGACGGGGAATATCCCGAGGCTCCTCTGCAGCCTGGGCACTGCCACTCCTCTCCTGCAGCAGGGCCTTTCTCCGGGAACCTGCTTTACACCCAAAATCTGAGGCTGACAATTAAAAACCAACCAAACTGACAATTAAAATAAGCACATAAACTGTTCCTTACTACTACACCCAGACAACATAAGGAAAATGGGGAACAGTCAGATAAATTAATTCTGTTAAGATTTTGGATGCAAATTATATTTGACTACACACACACACACACACTAGCCAACTAAACTGCCCTATTGCCCTCTGCACACACAGAACAAAACTCCCAAAACTCAAAAAAGCTCTTTTTCAAGAGTAAAATGGCCTTAGAATATCAAAATGTAACACACTCATATATAGACTGCACCAGGAGAAACCACTTCTGATGCAGATGTCAGAAGCTACTTATCTGCAAGAAGTAAAGAAACAATCTCTTGTTTTTCAGCAAGGTGTGTTGCCCTGGATATCTTCTGATATATCTGCTTATTACCTAAGATCTGCTCAGCAGCATACATCAGCAGGGAGCTACACTTTAAAAATCAGCTGCCAAAAACAGCTAGAGAGCCAAAGGGAAAAAAAAACAACTTGTGCCCTTTCTGCTCTGTATGCTGGATAATGACAGCCTAAGCTTAAGACAAAAATCTGGTTATTTTGTATAATAATAATACAGTATTTCCAGTGGATTATGCACTTGGGTTTGCTAATACAAAAACCTTCAATAAATACTTAGATGGGTATAGCTTAAATACTCAAAAAAATGTTTCAAACATTTGCCTGTTGCAAACATAAGCCTGCAATTGCTTTGGAGGTGAGCTGGGAATAGGAAGGCAGGTTTTGTGGAAACTTCCAGAGGGGAAAGTTGACAAGGACTTTCAAGATATTAGATTAATTTTAATTAATTTTTAATTAAAGAATTGTAATTAAAGGCGATTCTGACACCCTTCCCAGATACTCATTTCTAGTTGCAAGAAGAGGTCATATTAAGACAGGGCTTTAAGTCACGTGTTCGGCTATGAGGAGTACTGGGCTAATATACTGACGAATTAACGTTTGATCCTTTTAATTGCATTTCTTTAAAAAATCCACTTAAATCTTCAAGTTAAGTAACCTATGACATGCCTATGAAGTCACTCTAATTTAAAGGCAAATCATGTAAGAATGCAAATATTTTGTACAACCTACTTCAAAAACACACACAAAAAAATCTCAGCAAAGCTACATAAAAAGTATCCAATTTAACCTCCAATTTTTAAAGAAAACGCTCCAGGAATAAATCAACAAAACAAGGAAGCAATGCCAGCCCTGCGACCCGCGTGCCCTGCAGAAGAAGCTGGGCTGCTGCCCATCACCTTGGCGGGTGCCTTCCAGCCGGGGCAGCCGCCCAGAGCAGCTCCAGGAAGGAAGCTGGAGCCCTCGAAAGTTCCGTCCTAAGGGAAATATTAACTCAGCTTTAAGAAAATATCTAGTCTCAGGAGATTCAAGCATTCTATTATCTAAGATACAACGGATATTTAAAGAGAAATTAAGGGGAGACACTATTTCAAGATGTGGTGAAAAAGTAATTCATACTTTTAACTCTAAGGAGCTTAGCTAATTTCTCATTCTCCGTTGTACAACTCAATGCTCAAAGCTCAAATCCTAAGTAGGAGAGTTTTATATATATGAATTATTTCATCCGTAGTCTTTTGACATATAAGCAGTCAAGACTGAGATGCAGATGTAATTGGTTGCTCGTGCTTAAAATTCTGCCTAAAAGAGGAAAAGCATTGCCTTTGAGAAATGAGGTACAGTCACCAAGGTACATGAGAAAACTTTTTAACAGCTGCTTGGCAATGACTGACTCTACCCAGAGCAAGTTCTCCTCCTTATTAGCTTGGCACAGAATTAAAGCGTTTGGAAACGGATAGGGGAGTAGAGGGGAAGAATAAAAAATGCCAAAAAAAAAAAAAGAAAAAGAAAAAAAAAAAAAGAAGTTTGGAGACAGGTTAGCACTGTGTATAACTAACAACAGAAATCTAAATGTGTTAGAAATTTGATTGCTACAATTGAAAATAGGAATTACCATATTTTTCTCCTCTTTTTTGATGAAGTTGAGAAAAGAGTGACTCTCCATGGGAGCACTTACTACTGCAAACTAGAATTTCACATAAAGTATTTTCCTAATCACCTCATCCAAACAAACAGCAAATGAAAAAAGCCAATAATTCCAACCAGGTTAGTATTATGAGTACCAAATGTTAATATATGAAAGAAGAAAAAAAATGCATAGGCAAATTGCAAGATTCATAGCTTTGAAATATTTTACCACAAATGTTAGCGAGGTTGAAAAAAATGCACTTAAATGTCAGTTTGATAAAAGCCAAAAGAACATTTTCCACATATGTTTGCATTTAGGCATATTGGAACAAGATGGAAAAAGTAACAGTCATTCAAAAGTAAGGTTAAAACATCAGCTTTTAAGGACTATGATTTAAAGACATTTCTCAAACTATTTTTTTTTTCTTCGTTTCTCAGCAAAGTCAGGCAAATTTATGCAAGTGTTCTCTGAAAAAAACCTCTTATTACAAATTATCTGGATATTTTCCCTTTCTACATTATATCAAAAAATATACATGATTATACCCAAAAGTGTTAGCCACCATGAAGCAAATGTTATTGTTGAAATTGTGAAACACTGAAGGAAAATGGAGAGTTAAGAAGAAAAATTATACTTCTAAATTATTAAAAGAATACGTTTCTATTTCTGTTAAGTACACCACAAACAAACACATTGCATATACACAGTATATTTGCGCACAAACCCTAAAATACACCCAACATACATGATTACTGTGTTATAGATCAAAACCTCTTTGTTACACTTCCCTTTCCTCTCTTAAACTTCTAATCATTTTTTTTTTTAATCTGAGAAAGGAACATCAGAAATATTATTAGGGAATTTCTGTCAATTCAGTAACTCATTAGAAGTTTACACTATTTTCCCCACATCATCTTTCTTTTTGGAAGATCTTCCAAAACATCAGCCAAGTCTCAAAAGATCTTCCCAACACATCTACAGACTTGCACAGTATCATTACAGAACATTGCAGGCTGAAATACATCTCGTCCTTGCATGTAAGCAGGAAGGATCAAAAGTCACTGGAAACGCAGAGAAGTATCCAGCAGTTGCCTTCAGCATCCTTGGATGCACCAGATGGTTCTGGAGCACCGAGGAACTCGATCTCTTCCTTGGTTATTTCTCAGTAGCATTACAAAAACATTTATGCTTGTGCCCTACCTCATTTGTGTATGTCTGGCATATGTATATGTCTGGCAACACATATACATGAACATTACTTAAAAAAAAACAAAAACCGAACAAAACAACAGCTAGAAAAGAGCATACCATTACTTCATTACTTATCATAAGAAATATGAAAAGAACACAAGCTTTCTAACCAGGATCTATCTGTAAATTTTCCATGTCCAAATTTCCTTGCTAGGTACCCAATGAAAGGACAAGCTGCTTTTCCAGTTAGATAGTGGTATGCTTTTTAATCTTCTTAACATCAATAACTTTGTCCTACAAGATGCAGGATGACATGTAATACTGAATGCTTTTGGAAATAAGACTAGATTTACAAAATTAAAAGCAAATTAGAGATCATAATCCTAATTATGCAACAATCATTTGAGACTGCATTAGAGGCTTCCCACTTGGCACAGCAGACCAGGTGTTAACTGTCAATACTTCTTTAGCAAATGCTAATTGAAGCTGCTGGTTCACAAGCAGAAACTTACACCAGCTCACATCAAAGTGAAAATTTGTTTAACTTAATAGAATATTTGCAAGGTGTATTTTAATACTGAAAATATCCCATCCTCTTTCAAGAGATCTTAGATCTTATCTTTGCCACAATTCAGGCTAGGTAAAGTTGCAGCTCAAATAATACTAAGCTACCTTTAAAGAACTGACACAAAGACACTCACACATTTGGCAGAGAAAAATATTTCACCTGTGAACTGTGCTGTAATTTTGTAATTTGTGCTTTTATCTCTAAAGACATCGGAAGAAAAAAAAAAATGTTACCGGTGTTAGTTGCAAAGTTTGGAATCTAATTCAGAGCTGGAAAATAACATGTAGTTCTGCAGAGACAGAGCTGTTCCTAAAACAAACTATAAGCTAATTACTTCCATATATCACCCAGATGAAGAAATAGTTAATCTCAGTACTCTTCCTGCCTATTAACAAAAAATCCAAAACAACAGTAGTTACTGCAAGGACAATCTATTTAAGTCATTTTTTTCTCTTCAGTAATTAAAGTCCATATCAATTTAACTATACTTCTAAAGCACGTATTTTTCTTTACCACTTTTGTTATTTTAAGTTATTAAACAGGTATTAAGTCAATACACTGGCTTTAAACCAAGAAAACATTAAAACTACCATAGGATACTTCAGCACTCCACTGAGCGAGCACAGGTCTACTCTAAGCTCATGCTAACTGGCAGTGAAACCAAAGCTGAGGTTTGAGTATGGAGCACAACTCCATACCAGCTTGATATTTACCAACAGTAAATATCAGTAAAAGAAGAGAAAGTATAAGTATAGAATGGAAGTAGTATCGGATGTATCAAGGTGACACACAGACTTGACACTGATAGTAGTCCTTAAATCATTTCCTGTATACAAAACCTTCAAAATTTCACAGGGGGACACTCAAGAGAGACACTAAGACCAGCACACAGACATAAAACAAACATGTTCTTCAGTAGTAACCTAAACAAGGAGATGGTTTATCTATGACTTGTTTTAATAAGTCACGTTTCCAGAATGCACTTATCATACCTCAGCAAATCAACTATGTTCAGAATTAGAAAGCAAGTACCTATTTTTCCCTATCTCTAAAAGGTGAGCTGTCTCCAATTAAGCTTTTCTAGAAAATGTTTTACTCTAATACCATCACTAGACTCACTAGACTAGTATTTGAGATTCTCATAAATACCTCAATATAATAAGAGTATGTGCCTATTCTTGCAGGGAGGTGATATGTCTCTATTTCAACAGATTTTCTATTGAAGTTTTACTTACTTGACAGAGTATCTCCTGCAGAGATTAGCCTATTATTATTTGCTATAGACCCTCTCGGAAACAAGAGCTGCCCATTTTCTCCAGATGACTCATTAGCAGGCACGACAGAATGAAGTGTTCCAGCCTGAAATGCCAACAGCTAAAAATAACTCATCCCACAGCCTATGACAATTCAGACCATCTCTTCACTCTGTAGGCACAATCTCAGAGGGTCACCTTTTGGCAAAGAAATTAGCATATGCAACGAGCAGCAAAAGAAAAAAAAAATTACGAGCAACAAAAAAAACTGCAGGGGAATCATACTGCATAAATCATTTTAAAAAGTAATATTTCAAGAAGCACAAAGTCTAATCTCACAGCAGAACAATAACCCAGGGACTGAAAGACCTCAACATTTGACTCGAACATGGCAACACCAAGAGGCTCCCTCTGACAAACCAGCCATTTTGAGTTCCCCTGTCTGCAGACAGCCTGATATTCAGTGCTGGTCTTCACGCTATTACTGAGCTGGTCAGCTGGTATGTTATACAGGATCACCTCAGCTTGCGTTGAACAACATTCCTAAAAAGCAGCACTTAGTCACAGAGGCTGTGCGTGAAATAAATTATCTCCTCTCCCAAGGAGACTGGAATAAAGGAACAGCAACAACAACCACCACCACTTATCCTCAGGCCTTCAAAAATTGGAAAAAAAAAAAAAAACAATCTTTATGAATATCCCAAAGCACAAGGAAAAAACAGTGGAAGCATATTCTTTTTGAGAAATGGGAACCCAGAAGTTACAGACCACTGAAATTTAATTTCTGCTACTGGAAGACCATTTTGCTGTAAATATTTATTTTATAACACAGTGGATAATCAGGTCAAAACAATCAAAATTAACAGAACCTAAGCAGCTGCAGTGTCTCACTTCACTCAGTTTTCCCAACACAATTAAGCAGCAATCCAGAATATTTAAGATGAAAGGCCAGTGAGGACTAGCATTCAGCACTAACCTGACACCCTGGAAAGTTAAGGAGCAAAGACCAAATCAGAAGTAACTGTGACTAAGCAGTTGTATCACAGGGTGTGGAAAAACAAGGTGTGTAGGTAATAGAAGATTAAAACTATAAAAAGGGTTTAACCATCTGCATCTTCCTGCAAAGGCTGGACTGGGAGAGCTGGGGAAGGGTAAGGGGATATTGTCCTGGAATGCAGCAATAAGGTAGTTGAGATGAAAGGTAAGAGAACATAGCTGTAACAAGGACCCCGACCATCAAGCCCCATTTCGGTAGCTTATCTTGAGAGGAAAAGCAGTTTAGAGTGATGATCAGAATGCAAGCAAGATAAGAGGTATTGAAACATGATGCATAAGAAAAGACTGAGGAAATTGAATTTTGTCTAGAAAAAAGGTGTCAAGAGACAAGATGAACAACCACATAGTGGCTCTTATAGAGAAAGAAAGCAATACTTCTTCAAATCCCTTGCAGCTCAGCCAAAATCAGCTTTACTTTGGATGAGATTATACATCACAAAACTAACCACATGTGGTCAAACATGCTACTTAGCAGAGGCAGAATTTCCTTCACTCCATGGTTCATCACTCCTTGCACCTTCTACTATTAATAGCACAAAAATTCCCACAAGAAAGAAACTGTTTTAACTATTGATTCTGAAGATCAGTTCAGTACTGGAGTTCATAAAGCTAATTCTGAAAGCTAATTTCTAAGCTAAATCAGACTGAATCGCCAAAGTATCGATACACAATTTGCATTGCTTATTGCACAAGAGAATGACAATATCGATTTTCTGAAATTCTTCATAAAGGCTTTTTCTCCAAGAAGTTTTAGACATCTAAATAGCTGCAATAATATAAAAAGTTGAAACTTTCTTATTTGAATAAAAATGCATGGAGATGGCAAAGGAGATTACAGTGCTTGCATTTTTTTAAATCATATTTTACCATTCCACCAAGCACTGTATTTATTTTTGGATCAGGTAGAAGAAAAAGCAACCTGATTAAAGGTGAAATGCAAACTTAGGTGGAGAGTGTTCTGATCTACATGCAATAGATGAAGTTGAGTTTACATAAAAGATAGTCCACACTTAAAACTAAAAGTGAAATAAAAGATGGAAGGACGCATTAACCAAGCAAATGTTATCCAAGTGCAAGTCTAAACTACAGAAGTGATCTCTCTTCTGAGGAGTTCCACAAAAGCCAGTTTTCCCTCTGGTTCCTTTACATGTGTTTTTGTAGACGCTGAAGTGTCAATGATACACAGATGGTTAAAGGTTCCTCCTCCACAAAGGGCTCTGGGCTGTCCAGTTAACTTGAACAAGACAAAAGGCACATCAGCACTGGGAGAACGAAAGCAAAATTTACTGTTTCCAAACCAGCAGATTTTCAGCAACTTTGGTTATCACAAACATGTTAGCTCCATCCTGTGGTTCCTTAAAACAGTTTCTATTAGGAAACGCAGAGTTGAAACAAACATTTTTGAAGTCATGGAATTTGACTCTCCAGCTGAAGTTTTGAAGAAAATTAATATCAACAACTCTGCTTCAAAACAGAATATTTCCAAGTAAGTCACAGAAGATTTAAAAAAAAAAAAAAAAAAAAAAAACACACAGCTGTTCAAGCAACCAAACTGCTACAATGAGGCCCCAAGGAAGCCCAAAGCAAGCCAACCACTTCTCCAAATGATAGATTCATTTCTTTAACCTTCTCCTTAATGAATAAAAGAAAAATGCTGCCAAATAAACAAACAAAAACCAAACTGTACCTAAAACTGTTGGAGAAAGGCTGAGGGAAAAAAATACATGCAAGAACACAGGAAAATACACCCTTTCATAGTAACTGTAGACATTCCAATATCAAGCATGATGAGAACAATGCAAGAATTCAAGCAGAGCAGAAAAACAGCTTGAAAAGCTAATCTGAGTAACTAGGCAAGGGCAGAAAAAAGAGAAATTCCACATGTAAATCTAAATATCCTGCAGGTAGATGAGAAAGTGATTTTAGAACATTGGGAGGATGTCAAGACTGCACACCGATTAATGTATGGATATGCATGAAATAAAATGACCCCTAATTTTATTGGAGGGAGGAGTAGAAGGAAGGAATGTACATATATCCAAAATGAATAAGTAAATAAAATATTGAATTCATGGACAAACACCTAGGTAAGTTGTAAAATAAATAAATAAATGGTTCCAAGCGGTGCTTATGGTTCCAAATAGTATTTGTTGGAAGCTGTGAGAATATGCAACAAATACAGTGATGCTTGCTGTAATCCTACCAATGGATTACAAAGATACGCACCTTGCTGCTAGTCTGCCAATAAAAACAGAAGCTACTTCTGAAACAGTGAAACCCTGAATACATTTCTCTTCATTCCATAGCCTCCTTCCACTGCAGAGCATTTATTTTTCATGGTCCTGGATCTGAGAGCATAGCAGTATACACGCACACACACACGCACACTTATACATATGCGCACACACAATTTTATATATATATAAATACATATATACACACACACATATAAAAATATATGTATTAACATACGATACATAAAATAAGCTTGAAGTCATAATAAATCTTCAGGACGTTAAATTCATGCTAAACTTTCTGATGAGATTTGTAGATTTTGAATCTCCACTAATAGAAAGTAGAAATCACTTTGTGTAGCATCTTGAAACCATAATTAGTTATTTCTAAATTAACAAGCATACATATTCACTTCCCTTCACAAATACAGAAAGTGACTTTTGATGGCTTCATAACCTGGGAACATTTAGCTTCTCCAAAGTAGAGTGAACCACACACCATAAATGTTCATTTTTGCTGAAGTGCAAGTTGCTTGCGAGGGTTGTTTTGCTTGTTTGTTTTTATTATAGTTTCCTCAGGTCTTAATGTAATCACAAATATCTGCAGTATAACAAGCTGCTCTAGAAGTCATGGCATTTCAAATTTTATGAAGCTATGTTTATTTGCCTTTTTTTGTTGCACTCCTCACTAATTATATGGTACTAGGAGGAAAAGTATAAAAAGATCATCCCAAAATCCTTCCTGAGATTAGAGGAGCCAAAAAAAGAGATTGGAACAAAATATATTCACTCTAGCTAGGAAAAACCCATCAGCATTACAGAGAAAATTACATTTTACACATGAAACATATCTGCGGGTTTTATAGAATAAAACAGTAGAAATAGAAATTTATCTGATCAAAGAGCAAACTGAACTAAGCAAGTTGCAGTACTTTTTCTTTTTGTATGCAGCATAATTATTTGAGCAAGAACACACAAAAAATCTACTAGGTAGATTAAGGCCAAGAATTAAAAGCAAGTTTAGATCTATTTCAAGTACTAAATATCTAAACCTAAATTCTAAACTGATTTTTATAAAAGTCACAATGGAACAAAAGTAGACTTTTCATTTTTAATAAATAGTTTGATATTATGATGAACTCTTTAATATGTTTGCCTGAAAGGGCCTTTTCCTAGTTTGCAGGAACAAAGCAGCTTTGAATTACAAACAATGCCCTGCAGTCAGTACAACTCATAAGGTATTAATTTACAGTTTCATCTGTGATCAGTTAAACTGTATGCGAAATCTTAAACATCTTTAAAAAAACACCGCAAATAGTTCAATAAGTTTTTTTTCAACAGCGCTTTAACAAAAACCATATAAGATTAACCTTTATTGTCAAAATAGAACCAAATGCAAGTTGTATTTAGAGACTGTATTTTAGTAACCAAACAAAATAGAGATGTTATCTTTCAATAATATCTAAGGATCGTATTCAGAAGTAACATGCTATAGTCCCCCAAAGTCCTTTATTCTGATTTTTAAGTCATACAAGAATTCAAAAAGAAAAACCAAACTAAACATAAGGGAAAAAATATATACTAGGATAAACAAGAATCGAAGGGTACGGGTGTGCATGTGAACCTAAGTAAAACAGCACATGGCAGTTAAAATCTAGTGGAAATTCATTAGCCTAGAAGCAGCATATTGTCAACTTAGGCTCTTACGTTCCACATCTTTTCCTGTGGTTTAAAAGCGACTGTGTTGTGGCTTCATGCCATGTTCCAAGGCACAGCTATAGCTGCAAAACTTTCTTTTGGAAGGAACAACTTAGTGCCGATATGTCATTGTGGTCAACTGCGAATACGGCTACCGGGAACATCTGGAAAAGTTATAATCTCCTTAAAACTTATATTGCTAATATGCTTTTATTTCTAAAGAGTAACCCTGCATAACTATAAAATTAAGCTTGCATAACTGTTGAGGACTGTGTGCATTTTACAAAGCTTATTCTTTCATAAAGAATGCATAAAATAGCTTTTCATTCATTCTAAAGGGAGATCATAACGTTAAGCTTTAAACAGAGGTCCATTATGAAGAATCTATATGAATATAAAATACCTGAAAATATAAGCAAAGTTATCCAATAGTCATCATAATTTACAGGCAACTAACATTCTTCCCACAATTAGAAGTACTTGTTCTGAAAACACAAAACTGAGCCATCAGTCCTAAAGGCAAAGTAGAACAATAAAGTTTTCACAAGTTTTTTCCTTCTATATAGAACTAGGGACATATACAAATAAGCATTTTTAAGGCTATTAAGCACAGATTGGGAATTACCTGCTGTATTAGCAGCACATAAATACGAACTCCTGCTGTTAAAATGCTGTATCATGTGCTAATTGCCAATGACTTGCAATGATGGCTACTGGGATGCGAGGCAAAATATTCTCCTGCACAGCTGTATGTGTGCCCACATACACGTGGGTGTTTTTAAATTACATGTATGTCTACATGTCTTTTTTAAAAAAATGAACTGAAATAGCTACCTCTATACAATTATAAAATATCCCCTTAGTAACAAGATATAACAATTTCATTTTGATTCATAAGGTTTCTTTCTCTCCACTTATAACTCTGTTCTCCTTTATTAGTAGCACAGTCAAAATCATTCATTAAAGCACAATATGCAATACATAGTATGAGACAGTTTACAAAATTTTGAGGCAGTTTACCCTTCCAAATTTATGACTCAGGTTTTATTTCTCAGGTGAGTAATCTATGCTAGTGTGGAAATAGTGGAACTTTGAGCAGGATCACTAAGGTCTCAAATTTCAAACCAACTGATATTGATTTGTGTTGTAAAGAAAAAACAATATTTCAAGTGTACAAAACATGTCACACACACACACACACAAAATACCAAAAAACCCACGATTCAAAAAACTCAGCCACTCGAAATTTAAGATACTTTCATCTCCATGTGGCTCCATACCTCGTGCACATAAACATGTATACAAACACATTATATATTTCATCTATGAACACAGAATTATTGACTTAACAGTATTTTGACAAATTTCTATACTGAAACACTTGAAAAAAGTATTTAAAAAAAGTATTTTCATAGAATCCCACTAAAAGGAGACCAGCTCTTTCAGTGGGAGCAAAAATTTTATTTAATAAACTTTATTTTCTTTAATCAGCAGCATTTTTGGTGAAACTGGTGACTGACATATCTACAAGGTTTATTCTGTCACACTACTGCACATAATGCAGGTTATAAATACCAATGAGAACAATTCACCTGCCTCTACAGTTATACCCCTGTGTTTTATCAATACTTTTATTCTACATTGAGCTCAATCCCTTCAATGGCACTGTTAGTGAAAATTCTATCAATCTGCAGCTAACGCTCCTTTTCCAAAGTGAGATTCCTACACAGGAAACAAATGTAAGTGTCTGTCATAATGCTAATATACTGCCAATAAATTCTCCTATGCAGCTAAACCCAAGGAAACGTTTCAAGGGTTTTTCAAAAACATCATTAACTGGATTTAAACATACTTTGACCTATCAATGCATTTAGGTATATTCAAGTAAGTTTTGCAGGTCCCTTTAAAGAGTAAAATGCATACTTGCTATTCTACTGACCTCAGTTTGAGCTATGACCTTATGGGAGAAAAGAGGGGGTGATTCCGTATTCTAGAATCTAGTCTTGTACAGGTTTTTAAATTTAACCTTATATTTTCAATGTGCTAGTGATTTTCAGATCACTAGCATTTCAATTCAGTTATCTCAGTCAGTATTTCTATCTGAATCATGAAGTAATACAGCTTTTAAAACCTAGCACAGCATTACTCTTTGAATTAAAAAAAAAAATATTACCTCCAAAGCATTTCTAAATTATCCATACCAGAATTTTTACATCAGGAAAATAATTTCTATGAACAACATAGATATGAGACAACTGTCTGAACAGTGACATCAGGGCAAATTAAAGCAGGTTAACCTTGCCCAGCTTTATAAAGTAGGAAAGCTGGATATGGACTTTCCTTCACTACTGTGAAGGTGCAGATTTTATATGTGGCTTGTTCTTCCTCAGCTGTCTGGAGAAACCCAAATAACCTCAATTTCTCTTTCTGAAAGCAAGTCTACTTTCCTCCAGCAGGAAAACCTCTTTCCAAGATCATTGTTTTCTGCACCTAAACAGGGAGAGACCCAGAAAGTTCATCTTTCATTTCCCATTCAGTGTAATGATAGATGCCAACAACGACAAAAAGAAATGGCATCAGTATAGTTACCATTTTCCATGTATTCTCTTATTCCTGTTTTCTAGTAATGTTTCCCAACAACTTAATTGCATTCAAATTGTCCTTTTGCATTTTCTGGAGCACCAAAGATCCCTGAAAATCATCATCCTGCCCTTTGACAGGCTATGCAGAGCAGGGTGCTAATCCTGACGTAAGACACACTCCACTTGAGTAACAAGAGCACCTTCGTAGGGATCACCGCAGTGGAGAAGGAGGCCTTTCTGGTTCCTAGCGCTCCAGCACCGCTGAAGCAGTTCAAGAGAAAATTTAGGATATGAAAGATTTCCGTAGAAAAAGGTCAATGCGGTCATTTGCAAAACAGGTTATTTCCAACACGTGCTGCTCATCCCTACCCCTCACACCAAGGCACAGCCCCCATAACTCCAGGTACGGACCACCCTTCAGGAGTGCAGCTTATTTAACACAGGTAGCCTGATGTGCGCCTTACACTACAACATGCAGGTAAAGAGACCAATGAATTTACGTCAATTAAGATAACAGTTTTTAGGCACAATTGTATCCTAAAGGTTGGCTTACTGGTAAGTTTTCAGATCTAGGTCAGAGGGCTGATAAAACCAATCTCACAATAGAGGTGATTTTATCTTTCAGAAGCAGCATTTACTCTGACCATGAAACTGCATCTTCATTAGTAAGAAAACTTTTTTATATATATAATCTGTTTTTCTTCTGTATTTTCACTGTTTATTACTGCTTTAAAGTAAGGATGATATTGATGAGTAAACAATAAAAATGTGCTAACTTTCAATAGGCCATAGTCTTTATTTTTCGTATTTTGTAAGAGCACTTGAAAACAAATTGTACAACTTGTTATCTGGTGCTCTTAACGATGTCTAATGTTTTGCATCAAGGAAGTTTGCAGAAGTCTAAATAGAATGACATAGTCAGCCCCTAGGTTTTACTCTTCTACAAGTGATGGCAACGTAACTCTTTCTAAGTTTAGCTGATGCCTAATCATTTGTATCATATTAGCAACGAGACAATTCTCTATTTAAAATAATCAAGACCAGCATACAGAACAACAACTATAATCTGCTTAAATATATTATCAGCTCACAAAATTAATCTTCTCTCAAAAAAAAAAATAGTTTCAGTTATACTTCCCAGTTGAAAAATAAAACCATTTGTAACACATTATTGATAAGAAAGCATTCATGTGAACACCGTTTGGCTTCATAATTTCTCTGTTTTCCCCCATTTGGGCACTTTTTTTTTTTTTGGTTAATATAGTAAATCCGTTGTATTAAATCCGAACTCAACTAATGATGCACTGTACCCAGCTAAGTAGAATTAAATTAGTGTATAATTGATTAGTGTGTAATCGGAGCAGAGCTGTAGATTTACCAACTTTAATTAGGATGGCTTATTACAGATAATTTACATTATCATTATATAAAATAGAAAATAGAATCACTTGGTTCATCAAAAGGCTTAACTTAAGATCAGGCGGATAACCTTATAGATTAGAAAGGCATATAAACTAAAGCCTTGCCAAGTTCTTTAAGACAAGTAAATCATAACAAGCTAAGTCCTCTAAGGAAGGGCAAATTGCTGATTAACCTTTTACCCTGAATTTTCTAAGTAATTAGACTGTTTATACTAATTTACTATAATAGAGCTTTCTAATAGAAGAGGGTAAATCTACAATGTTGCTACAATTAAACATCAAATCCACTTAAGTCAGCATACAGTAGTATCCCCAAACTGAAAACAGGAAGATGAGCATTATTCTGAAGAATTAAAGATGACCTTTAAAAGTGTGCTAAATATTCGTCTACTAAAGAGCCAGAAGGAAATAAAAAGCAGCATCTCAGCTACCAGATCCTGTCCATATTTTCTTAGGACTCCTTTAGGTGGTAGCGACAGGCTAGACTGTTGGCGGAACTGCACGTTCCCCCGAGTACCGTGCCATAGTAATTAGGTTCATTATCTCGCATGCTAACAACAAAGATATAAGAATCTAGTTTTGAATAATTCATACATTGTCAGGTCCCTCTATAATGTTCATTACTAATGATGGTACTTACAGGACAAGTTAGAACGCATTTTTTTAAAGATGCCCTCACTATGTAAACAAAGTACTTAGTCATCATTTTTAACATTCTTAACCATGAATGAATTTAGTAACGGTTCGAAAACACACACAAAAAAAGACACTTAAATATTTAGATCAATACTAAGAGAATGAATGAAACAACCAGCGGACAACTTCATAGATAAACATAAACCATGATTTTTAAGATATTATTTTTTAAAAAAAATTGACAGTAAATTTACAACAAAAACTCAAAAAATATTAATAAATGATCCCTTTTTCTTATGACCCTGCTTTTATGTGCTATCTAAGACTAAGGACATCTTTCTGATCATTTTTATTTAAATACTTGACATCTTTATCTTCCAGAATTGAAAGAAGCATCACATTTAAACCAAGTTATACGAATATAACTGACTGACTTACCTACTATAATCAATAATTACAATATTTTCCTCTTATCAAAGCTCGGTATATCTATGTTTAAGATTTTGCTTTCCATTTTAATCCACTTTTATAATTTTCTTTCATTATATTTGCTGTATTTAGCTTCAAAAAATGAAAGAAAAGCCTTTTAATGTGTTTCAAACATTAGTTTCAGATTAGAATCACCATAACTTGTCTAACAACCCACACATACTACTCCATTCTCTGAAATGAATGTTCTTAGCTTTGGTATCTTTAAAACAATAAGGTACAAACCTCCCACCTTCTCTCCCCCACAATCACTCTGTACTAATCACTCCTAATCATCCTCATTAGCTAACAATATTTCCCCTTTAGACATATTTTACACTTACATAGGTTAGGATCTTGTGTTGCCCTCTAAATCATCAGGTATCAAGACTATAAAGAAATTCAGTAGCAACGAAAACTTCCATGCTCAGCTGATATTATTTATCTTTGGTATTGCTCATTACAAGCACCACCTTCAGCACACCCATTCACAATAAGTAAACACAGAGTCAATCATCTATTTAAGGAATCATGGTGTTTCCTTAGCCTGTGTAACAAACGTGATCTTGGCAAAATGAAAAACCAAAAAAGGACAACACAGAAACAACAGTTAATTCAAGGGTATAGACCACCAGTAATACCCTTCAACATCAAGGAAATGTTTAGTAGAATCACTCAGTCTGAGGCTTCCTGAACCCCAGTATTTCCATGGACATCAATGAGGGATTCTACTCTGTGCACCTTCCCAGGGCTCCCTCCTACACCCCTCAATGACATTTAGTGTTAGCATCAGCTTCAGGAGATGTCACGATAAAATTGGCCATTCACAAAACCCAGGTCCATTTTTCACAGTGTTAAACTAAGATGAGGAACAAAAAGCTTGGTGCCAAGACATTCAAAATTAATTTGTACAAAAAATAATTAGAATTTAAGAGAACTCGACAGGATATGCACCACAATTTATGGAAGCCGGATGACAATACATTGGTTGAAAAGTTCAGTAACTTCTTATATTCTATTAATTGATTATTTGAGGAAACAAATATCTGAAGTGGTTAAAAATATTCAATAAAAGTATCATTTGATAATTGGTTGTAGACTTCATTTTCTACAATTTACACTTTTTCAACACTACTATACTTCAAGTTTGTGCCATTTCACTTAGAATTAAAACATGAACATTGCTGCAGAGCACATTTCAACATGACCTAACTCTGGAATTAAAAAGTTGCTCCCTTCTGGCTCCACAAAACTTGGCATAGGATTAGTGGTTTACATAGAATAGTAGCATCAGTTGTAAATGTTTAAGCAACAAGAATAGAGTTGAAATTTCACCTTCCACCCACTTTCCCCAGCTGTTGCATCTCAGGGTAACTTCAGCATCTTACACCTTTCAAACCTTCTAGCATATTAAATTTCAAATTTCCTTGCCTGCATCATGATCTTTTCTGAACACATTATAGCAGCACACCAGCTCATCCATTACAACTGAAAAAGCTTTTTATATAAAAGGGTTTATTAAATAGACATGATGCTTGCAAGCTGAAGCTTCAAAGCATACTAAAAAGGGAATGGAAAGAAATGCAATTATTAAAAATGTGTGAGAATGCGAACACACAAGCTTTAACAAGAAATCCAGAGATATGCGGGTATGTTTGATTTTCAGTGGGTTACAGTGAAACCATTCCCTGAACAAATTGTGATAGTCCTTTTACTTTTCTCCCAGCGCTTTGCATCTCCATTATCTACTTTATTATACAAGTACTCATGCTCCAGTTGGTCTCTAAATAAATCATCCTCCTCTAAGTAAGAGAAACTAGTTCCATTCTTAAGTTATGAAATTTAGATCAATTTTCTGGCACTTTAAATCAATGTAACTAATGGACCAATTTCAAATCAATTTGATGCATGTAATTTGCAATAAGCATGCACATCTTTCCTCTGAAAGGCTAACAAATGAATTTTACAATGACCTCACCATGATTACCATAGGAATTTAAGCAACTTCAGAACACTTAGCTATAAAATAAGAACAACTTAAACTTAGGATAATCTTAGCCACAAGCAGAGACAAAGAAAGCCCAAATGCTGCTCATCGACACAGTGATCCAAAAGAACTGTCAACCTTTCTCCTACATGGAAGTAGGTCAGGCTTTTTTCCAAGCCTGGTCTATGTACATTTCAATTTATGTCAGTATTTTTCCCAAGTTTAAGAATGCATCAATTTCTCTCATTCAACAATTATACAACAGCAATGCTCACCAGAAATTCAAGATTTAAAATTACTTGAAAATATGGCGAATGTACAAAACAAACAATAGCACTTCAGACAGAGAAACAAGAGTCCCCAAAATTAAAAATTCTATAGGCCTCAGTTCCAGACTCTTGAGTCTAACTTCCAAAGAGAAGACACAAAACCAAGCCCAAAGGAATAGGCTGGCATTCCATCAGTAAAGGAAAATTTGAACTTGAATTAGCAGGTCCATATCACATAAATAAAAAATAAACGCAAAACCTCAAAGAAGGCAACACATGCATCATCTAACAACTCCCTCCTCCACCCTGTTGAAATTCACTCATCACTTTTTATCTTGTATGTGAAAAGTTCTGAGGGCTGCAATTCCCAAAGCTACTTATTTTATTCAGGTTTTTGGTGGTACAAACACCAAACTATTGCGTTTCTTTCTTTTGCTGCTTCCTATCCAGAGGGAGTTTTTTCCCCATGTTCCACTGCTATTTAATATCTGTGAACTTCTTTTTACTTAATTGATTTTGCAAGCAGCAATTACTCTGACATCTAAGTAGTGTAACTGAAATTAAAAATACGAATGATACAAGACAACTGCAGCAATAGTAAAATCGCTGTAAAAACACTTGTGCTATTGGTGCCATGGCATATGAACCTGAAATCTCCATTAAAATGTGATGTTTTTAAAGCAGACTATGCAAAGACTATTCTTTTTCCGTAGCTTTAGTGATGAATAGCCTCACTCTCCAATTATTAAAGGCAGCAAATTATCTCTAAATGGCCAAAATGAATATATAAGACATTAGGTAACGTACATGGACTATTTGAATTAATGCACAATCCTCTCTATAACCAAAGGCAACCACAGATAATCCATACAGGTCACAGAACATGCAGTGTACACACCAAAATCTGCAGTTACCTCCCCGCTTGGTGGAATCCGAAGTGTGTCCTTTACAGAATCAAAATCCAAAAAATGTCAAGGCTGCCACAGAAAGCAGAAGAGGGGGGAAAATAAAATAAAACAAAAATCATTGAATGACATAAAAATGGAGGAGAATAAGGACATGAAAAATGCCTTTCATCCTGCAATAATCAGAAATCCATTAGATCTGGGGAACTCCACCGTACTTCAGGAAACACAAGAAAGCCAAAAGCAAAGCTAAGACCCAGGCTCCATGAGTTCTTGTCTGTGTCATTTCACATTCTGTGCTCCACTTCTCCTTCGGTTCATGAATAAGATATGCCCGTCAGGCACAGAACATATTGGACTACCAGGAGCAGCACAGCGCATCTTGCCTTAAGTACTGCAGCACTAGGGGCAATACTAATTACAATTAGTATTATATCTAGTAAGTTGAAGAGATGTATACAAAACCAGTTATGCACGTGAAGGGAAGGTCCTTCCTAGCTACTGTAAGCAGGCAGTGGAAGAGTTAAAGGGTCATAGGGGTACAATAAAAACATAATTCAAACTAAATTGAACATAAGCTAATATAGATCAGCATATCCCACATTTTTTCCCTATCAGCTTTTAAACTGGTATTTTTTATTTCCAAGAAAAAAACATAGTACTCTCTTAACTATACCTTTAAGGCTCAAGGTAAAACTTAGATTGAATTGCACAAAAGCTTAAAGTTAATAGGAAAGTTAATGGGAACTAACAGATGCTGCACCGACAACATATTTCCTCAAAATAAAATATTAATCATAATACACTATACTGTTGCTGAGAGTAGTCAACTGTTACTAGTCCTACAAAGTTAAACAAAGAAAACTTAAATTATCTGTATATAGAAACATCCCCAAATAAGCAAACACACATTGCTATCAGTCAGCACAAGCATTTCAATCCAGCCCTGACCTTTTCTTATCTTTAAATCCCACATCGGTTTGATTCTTTTCAAAGCATGCAGCGCTGAACTCTTTACCATGTCTTCCCTTGTTTAATCTTCAGAGAAGATAAAAGCTTCTTACAGGCATTAACCACTATGAGCTTGCAGGCAGCAGTCCCATATTTAAAAGGTTGAACAATGCCATCATGGCTATCCAGACACCTCGATGGACAGTGTGTTGCCCCAAGAGGTCCTGGGGGCTGCAAATAATTATATACAGAGACAGCAATATGGGCGATACCTGCTGACAGTGGTGAAAGTGGAAGTAAAACCAGTTGAACAAGTGGGAGATGAACTACATCCCTGGGCCTTCACTATGCAGAGAGGCTTTCCTCTTGGTTAGACTTGGGGAAACTTGCCTGGGACAAGAAGAGGCAATCATCCCCTTTCTAGATAAAACCAAGCGAGGAAAACATCAGTGAACTAGCAGTCAGCACTGCGTGTGCTGGCGTAAATAATGCAGCCCAGCAAGCAGAGATGAGTTCCTAGGATCCCACACGCATGACAAGTGCTAAAAGAAGCCCCTCGGAGCAGCTCAGGCCTGACTCCCTACCAGGGTGACCCAGACCCGCAGGAACCCAGGTAGGCACCATGCCTGCGGAAGCACAAAACTCCTCCTTGCAGGAGCATGGACACACTGCTGCCGTTTCACTGCAAAGCCCAGGGAGGAGGAGATAGGGCTGCAGCAGAAGCTGCCCCCAGGGCATGCTACTAAGAGCAAATGACTTCCCACCCAACCAGGACCAGAAAGGGCCAGGCTGGGATGCATCTCGCATCCTCCAAGGGCAGGTCTACACGCCCGCCTGCCAAAGCTACATTTGCATAACAAAACAACAGGGAGAACAAGGAAGTCCATAAAATGAATGCTTAGTTCTTCTACAAGAAAAGAAAACATGGAGGACAACTTGGAAAGCTGTAAATACAGCCCTCAGGCTAACAGAAATTTGCATATTAGCATATATTACACAAAAAAACCAGTATTTTTAGATTATTTAGATATACATACAATACTTACTTGCAGATATTTCTTTCTATGATAAACACCAGTTTCACACTTGCACTTAATATGATCAAGTGTTCTTCATTAGGATCAAAGTTCCCTCAATTCAGACAAAGTTGTTTTAAATAACGCCAAGTATTCAGAGACAAGTCATGATGTAATAGGAGAAATTTACATACTGTGTTCCCTCTTACTGTGGTTTGGGAGTTTTAATGCAAAATTTAACATCTGCATATGCTTTCCCCGCCCCAGCTTATTAACTTAACAGGAATTTAACAGGGAAAAATAATTTGTTTTATAATTGTCAAGATACTAGCTTGCAGGATTTTTCATCCCTCCATCTGAGCAGCTTGCCAATTTTAGCCTGCCTCATTTAGATCTGAGTTTGCCTGTCTCAAGCTCCCATCCTGCTTTAATCTTGGTATGCTTCTATTTAATCTAAATATATATATATATATACACACACACATATGTATATATATATGTAAATAAATAAATCACTATTCTGCATTTTCTTCCCATTGACACACAAAGTTTGTTGTCAAGTCTGGGCAACACCTCTAACACTGAAGTTTCTACACCAGAGGAGGAGGATGGCATATGAAGCAAGCTGGTTTTGGCAGAGCTCCAAGGTTTTCACACTCCTCTTCTACTTGTACATTCCTCTCCCCCACAGAGAAAGGTAGAGCTCCCACAGACAGAAACCAGTCATAAAATGACTGAAAGGTGACAAATCGTGGCTCTTCTTGCAGAAGAAGTGAAAAAAAAAAAAAAAAAAAAGGTCAAAAATGAAAATTAACTTACTTCCCCCTTAGCTTTAATAAGGGGAACAGCTGTAGTAGTAAGAATCCAGGATGAAAAGAAAAAGAAACAGAATATCAGAAGTGCAGTATTACAGGCCTCAGCTTTCCTCTTTTAAAATGCACCTCTTACGTATTCCCTCTCTTGAAACATAGCAAGTTTGATCAGGATCCCAAGAGGCAAGGCAGAGCAAAGAGGTAACGTGCAGCACTAAGGCTAAAGCCTGCGAGTTCTAAGTGTTTTTACATATGGGGATGAATCAAGAAAAGAAAGTATTTTACTAACAAACACAACATCCAGACCCTTAGTGCAAGGCTAGCTAGACAGGAAATATAAAATTAAATGAACACTGGAAAAAGAATTGAGAGAAGGAACATTAAAAATCAGAGAAGATTCATAAATCTAAGGAGTCACTGGACCCAAGCGCATGAGTCCTTAACAGATGGTATCTTTAAAGAATTCTCTTTATTTATCATAAATGAAACTGGAATGCTCTGAAACAATATCTGTTTATGAAACCTATCACAACTACTGTACATTACACATTTAAAGAAGACATACGCTACGCAGTACCTGCCGTAATCTGAAAATACTACTATGTCTTGGTTGTTGAACACCCTATCTATATTCACAGTCACACTGACTAAAACATGAGTTTGTGATGTGTTACTTCATTACAGTCAGCAAATGAGTCTCTAGTAGAATGAATTTAAGTGACACAGCCCCATGATAGGCCAAGCACGTGAGACTACCACCGGGGAGGGTACCTGTGGTTTCGTGCTCTTCCAGAGAAGCGGTAATTCTGCTTGGCTCTTCCATACAGAGGCTGGCGGGCGCAGCCGGCGGGTGCGTGGCAGAACGTGATCCTTCTTTCCCATGCACACCTGGTAACGGGACAACGCCAGCCCTCTCTACGCTCCCCGGATTGAGATGGGACCGAAATCACATTCACAGCTATCATGGTTCACGGATTTCATTCCCATCACTGAAACCTGGTTTTTATTTACAATTCATTTGCAGTTCTATCATATACCACAAAACTTGAAAAAAAAATCTACAGATTCATACGTTTAGCTTCCTCCACTGATAAATTACAAATTATTTCATAATGACCCAACAAAAAGATGGAAAACAAATTATGATCAATGAAATTATGAAACATATTAATCAAACTTAATATTATATATAATATTATAACATATTATATAATATTATAGCATATATTATATGTTACGATATATGTTATATAACATTATATATATGGCACTTTCCACCTTCAACTACAAAAGCACGTGTTCTTGTAGATATTTTATGACCGCAGTTTGTTCTCCTGAACGGTTCAGTTCCCCTTTGTCATATCTTTTCAGATATTCCTCTCAGAAATAGCTTCTCTACCACCCAAGCCAGCTTCTCACAGGCTACCTTTGCTCTCCCTTTCCCCCCAGGAACTCTGTTCCTGAGTAAAGCTCTAGGAATAGAATTGCCTTCTTTCTGTAAGAATTTTTTGACCACATTCTTTATTTTATAAATTCATATTCTATAGTTCCTTTACCAACAGCCTTAGTTTTCCATCCTGCTCCTGAAATCCTACCATTAGCTTCACCCTACAATCATCCTACCTGCTTGCCTAGGGATGAAGGATGGAGGGTTTGTTGATCTGGGGTTTCCTGGATCCTGGTTGACACTAGGTAGTACCACCCAAGGCTGTCCAAGGCAGCTAGGCACCAAGCTTCCAAGAGCAAATAATGGCTGAGTCCTACTCACCTTCCTCACCTTCATGTTTTCCATTACCAAACACCTCTAGTTGATGATCACCCATCTGTGCATAAAAGGAATTTATTGCCCTACTCTTTTTTGCTGCCCTATCAAATACAGTCATGAACTTGTCAAATGAGCTTAAGAATTACTAGATGATAGAAATAGCATCGCTCAATCAATAACAAAGCTAGCTACAAACACACAGGACGGTATCTCACTCTTTTCTAAGGTCCAGGCTGACAAGAGCAATATTCTTCTTAGGTTCTGGAGATTTTTCTTCTTGCTCCTCTCTCCCAGGCTTTAAAAATATATAAATATATATATTACTCCAATTGTTCTAGACTGATCAAAATATCTGAAAGAAAATGGAAGGGGCAGAAAGAGCGAGCATAACAAAAAATAAAACATTTTTAAGCCAGCTAGCGTGAGGATTGGAATACATTTCCCATTGTTCACAGTATATCTGAAGATGAATTTCAAAAATTTCTAAAGCCATTTTACCTCTCACACCTCTAGCCTACCAAACTGCAGTCTTTAAAAGAAGATATACCTTTTCAAGTAGTTATTTCTTGAAATGCAAATTTATATGGAGAATTAATTCCCCCCCCTTCAAAATATGAAGGGCTTTCGAAAGCTGATTTACCTTCTCATTTATATGAGGTAATGCAGCATATTTGCATAAAACAGTCAAAACTTTTTTTTTTGTAATGGAATAGGTAGCTAACTATGTAACCCCTGCTGCTTTAAAAGACAGTCCCCTTGTTAGGAAAGCATTCCAAGTGACAGTTTCAGTAACTCAGCATCTCTCTCTGGATAATTAGACATTTTATGAATATGCAGATTTCACAGAGGCTGGTTGGCTCACATATCCCTTTCCTTAAGGGGATCACCTTCCATAAAAACAACTGCAGTACAAATCAGCAGGCTGTCCCCCAGCTTGTATTAAACGTTCATCTGCAAAGCTCAAACACAGACCATACCAGAGAGATTTATCCCTGCCCAACCTTTGCAAAGGTTCAGGTTAAGGACAACTCCTCCTCCATCAGTACCAGGACCTGTATCCACAGGATTTGCTCGCAGCAGATCTTTACAAAATCTTTGGGGAAGACTGAGGTAAAGACTTCATGTCATGCACATGATCTGAGCAGCTAGGTTAAGTAACATAACAACAGCACCATCCAGTGGCAATAACTTGCCTTTAAAGAAGCTCATTGCTTTCTTCTGCGATCTTGCTGGAGGGAATCATGCAAACCAGGTTCCGCCTGTGACCAGAGGAGAGCAACCGCATTCTGAGAAAAGGTGATCTGGGAGGGAAAGGTGGGACTAGCAAGGAGACTGAGCAAGCAACAGCATTAACAAGTAATTGTGCAAATACCAAACTCTGCGTATCAGTCATGGATTTCCATACTTCTAACCTTTATGAGATCTGTACTGCAAATTTGTTTCTGGGCCAAAACATTAGAGTCACAGCATGTTGAAAATGTTTTTTTTTTTTTTTTTTCTAGGAGTCTCAACTTTGTTCTGCTTATTGGTAGGACTGATTTAAAATCTTTTCAATATAAACATTACTTTTATTTTAGTCTGTCATCTGTATATATTTTTGGCTTATTCTCTGCTCTCCTCTCTTTCTTTTTTAATTCATATCTTACAGTTATGTTCCACTCAGTTAACTTATTTCCTTGGAAAACGGAGCATTTGGGGTTACCAGAGGGATGATCTCTACTTGTGGTAAGCAGCTGTACCTGTTAAAAAGCTGAACATCAGATCATGGGCTGGGGGGGAGAAAGCAGAGATGGTGAGAGGGCAGGCAGGAGGAAGACTGTACCCCAATACCTCCGCCTTCCACCAACCGCAATGAGCAATCTGTCAGAAACTACAAAATGTGTTTCTTAAGCATGATTTCTAATAAAGCAATAAACCAGGAAAGACAGACCTAGTTTTAAGGATATTTTCAGGGCACTTTTCTCAGGGTACAGAAGACAATAAATGAACTGAGAGTTATGCTGTTTAGTAGTCCAATGTCTAACCTTTAGCACTGGCACATCCTTCCAACATAGGAAAGACTGCTATAAATGGTACCAACCATTCACACATGCATTTGGACAACTATGATTGCATGATTTTCTTTTCACTGTCAAGTGGGATATTCACACACTAGAAAGTTTTAAGAAAGCCTGCTGCTTCAAGAAATTCCCATAGCTGCTGTTGAGATTACAGTCCAAGCCGATTCTTTTTTAGAATTCAGAAATCCACACAGGAGTCTGCCAACAGAGGAGAATGTTATGTTTATTCAATCTTGAAAACAGACTTGTTTTACTGTTACTGAATGCTAGAAATGTTAGCTGAGTATATATTATCACCTACTTTTTAAAAGTTACTCAAGTGATTTCAGAAGCAAATGATAGTACCCCATCCCATCTTTCCCCAAAACTATAGGATAACTTGTCACTACAGTTTAAAAGGGCATTATCTATTTTAGTTCAATATCCTATTTAAACTTTGAACTTGGAGCACCCAATACCTTGTTGTACTAATACCGTATTTCCCAAGATACTTTTTCCAATGTAGTGGAAGATGCTCTGCCTGCCTGTCTTTGACAGGCAAATACACGGTCTGCCCCTTTACTGACATAAATCAAAGACAAGCAGAATAGGAGGAGAATGTGGGTTAACCATCATGTTTGGGCCTATATGAGAAATTAATATGTGAACAGAATTAATACCCTCATATCCTCAAGGTCTGTACCATCCTTTAAGGGCTCCGTCATTTCTTCCCTCACAACCAGAACCTGCTGAGTGGCTCGGGAGACAAGGCCAGGCCCGGATGCATGCACTGGGGCAGGATGCTGAAGGTGCCCGACTGGCCCAGGGAGCTGATCTCCATCACACCCACACGCTCCCGCACCAGCTTGAATAATGTATGTTGGCTTCAGCTGCTCAGCAGAGACACTGGCATCTGCAGCTGCAACTGCACCAGCTGACTCGGGCGACCAGAAGGTACCACGGAATGAATCCCTTGGAGCAGCTGCGCTCCATCTGTGATCGCTGCTGCGGGGACAGGAGCAGCAGTGTGTGTCGGTTGCTGTTCCTGCTTCTTGTAAAGCAAGGGCATCCGATCATACAGCCAGTGTGGTGTTAGGGCAGGAACCCCTTTTTGGAATAAACAGATGGCTTCATGTTTAAGGCATGCAATTCCTGACTTTGCAGCAAGTCCGCCTTTCATTTCTTACCCAACTACATTCCCTGCATTCCTTTGGCCTAAAATTCATAACATTGGGATCTTATCTAACACAAACTGCTAGGACAAATCAGTGGAAATGTCTGAGGCACTCAGACACAGTGATGACTGAGCTATATAAGGATGTAGATCAGAAAAAAAAACACTTACTTCCTGGTAAAACTGCAAGACTATTCATGATCAGTAAGAAAGCAAATCAGCTTTACATGAATACACAAGTTGACCTTCCAGCAAGTATAAAACCATATAACCATAATGGATATACACACACACACACATTTACACCAGTTAGTAGAAACTGCCATGTATACACCAAATAAATCAGTGAATTTGCAGTGATCTCTTCCATCACACTAATACAATAGTTAAGTCTCAACGTTTTCCTCACACAAGAGGCTACTCAAGCTATTTACAATTTTTGCATCTGGAAACACGTAAATGCACAGAACCTTGCCCTATCTCTGTTCCTATTCATTCTATATTCACCCTCTTAATCCAACTCCTCTTTCACTCTTCCTTCTCCACTGTCCAATTTACTTAAGGTCACACACTCCATGTTTCCTCCCACAGCCTCTCTGCCACTCCATGTTCTTACAGCAGATTTGGTAGAACAGGAATCACCTGAAAAGAACCAGAGTTGCCCAGTTTTGTACCACTGTCTCTCATAATAGGAAGGCTCATGCACATGAACAGTTCTCAAGCTCAACAACAGTTCTTTACTTCTAAAGTAGTAGATGATTCACGTCTTCAAAATTGAAAATTCTGAAAAACTACCTTCATCTCATGGTTCTCATTAAACACAAGGCAAATAAGAACAACTCAGTCCCCCAAGAACAACAGAAAACAGCAGTCATTCCAAAAGAGCAATTTTGAACTCTCTGCAGCCACATTAAAAGTTTGAGTCATCAGTAAAGATGACATTTTGGGGAATTAAACACACAAAATTATTTTACCGTGGTTTTTATGTAGCATAATTGGTTTATTGAAGTTCTTGAGTTATCTGCGTGGTTTCAAGCATCTGCTTTCTTCGCTTGAATTCATTCAGGAGCAAAACCAAGTCAATGTAGGGCGCTAAATAATATTTTTTGAATTAGAGTTAATTTTTAAAGTAGAATATTTACTCTTGAATTACCAAAAAAAATCCTAAATATAGGAATAATAGCCTTAAAGTTTATTAGTCCTTTTTTTCTTAATAAATGTGAATGTTAACACCAAACTAATTTTTAAATCCAAGCCATAGCAAGCAGCATCTCCAAAGTCACAGAAAAACCAAAGTTTAAAGATGAATATTTATGTTTCCAATACCACTTCTCAGAACGCTGCACTGCCAGCTTTGAGATTAATGAGCTGGAATTTGATGCCTTAGGATTTCCACACTGCATATGGTGAGGCCACATCTGGAACACTACGTATCATTTTGGGCACCATATTTAATGGAATTGCTGAAACAACTGGAGGGAGTCCAGGAGAAGGCAGTAAAGCTGAGAAGTCGAGAAGATGACAGCCACTCAAAGAGACATTTTTCTAGTCTACAGAGAGAGAAAAGGAAAGAGTAGATAAAAAAAAAAAAAAAAGGCAGCAGTTAGAAAGGGAACAATGTGTTCTCTGTGTCAGTGGAGGACGAAACGGCTAATGGCACTGAACTTCACTGAGCAGATTAAAACCTTGATTTAGAGGTTTGTGTGGGAAACGTAGTAGGGAAGAAGCTGCACACCAGTCCAGCCTATGCAGTAGGACTGCAGTGTCTCCACACGGCATCTTACTATTTCCCTCAAAGCCCTTTAAAAAGGCTAAACAAATACCCGCCAGGAAACACTAAGATGCATTTCCAGCTGGACTGGAGGAATGAAACTAAATGATCTCTTCAGGTTCTGTGTGAAAGGGAAGGCAATTAATGGAGAGCTACGACATTATTTTCACACTGGCCATTTAATTTTCTGCTAGATGATCATCTCCTTTAAAATATGAGGCTCCACTGTACTGAGCGATAATTGGTACTCTTGGGGTTAAACTTAACCCAGAAACAACTGAACAGGAGATAAAGACTTATCTATTCTTTCAATAGTTGATAAACTTTACAGCTTATTATATTTTTCTACTTGAGGAGCTTAAATCTGCAAATGAGGCTATTTTTGAAGCTAAATTAGTGATGAGAGGGATATTGCATTAGCAGCTTTGGAAACAGAAGATGCTTTTCTTACAGTGGTAAAATAAGCATGTCATCATTTGAATTTCTCATGTGGCAGTTCACAACAGTCTCACTGCAAAAAAAGTTATAGGAGAAAATTGAAGTCCTAGCAGGAGAGAAATATACATCACAGTTTTCACTGAACAGCATACCAATTTTGGGAACAACAGTACTATACCATAATGCATCTCCTTATCTAATAAAGAACATATTTAGGAAAAACACAGCCATTATAGCATGATGATGTATCTTATAGAATTATGAAGAAAACACAAATTACATTTTTTATTCATTATAAACAGAACACACACAAACCCGCACAGGTGCCATCAGGAAGTTTTATTTTTTTCTAAATAGCCAGAGTTCACTAAAACTCAGAGCTAGTTTAAAAACAGATACTAAACAAAAGATGTTTGCTTTACAAGGTTCAGTTATAGCCTATCTCCTATTACAGTAAAACTTCTTTTTTTTTTTTTCCTCCATTAAAATGCTAAAATGCTGAAAATTTAAATTCACCATCAGGCCTATCAAGAAGATGAATATAAGCCAAATCATGAATTTCATGACTAACTTGCTCTAAACCAAGCACGTATCTATACTATTCCCTATTTTGCATTCTCCAGCTCTTAAATAATTATATCGGCCACTTGTGTAAGCGATTTTAAAGCACGCCACCTCAACCAGATTATGCCATGAACAATATTTACCTGTGTTTAGAGAAGATTAAACTATTTTTCTACGTTTTACAATTTTAGTTCACTAACACATTACTTATCCTTGGAGAATCTGAACACCAAAAAATTATGAAAGACAATATTTGCCGTACTCAGGTGTATCTGTAATGTTCAGCCTTAAGCAACATACTCACTTTTGTACTTAATATGCAAGAGAATATATATTTATTTCCATCGTAGTTAATTTATCTGGATAAAAGCATTAAGGCTTCTGCTCTCAAGCACAGAGGTCTTTAAAGAAAAATGCAATCGCATACTGTGAAATACCTCACAGCTTTCAACCAGTTTAAAATTCTTAAATAAAAAAAAAAAAAGGAAAAAAAAAAAGCCCACGACAGTCTCCAGTTAAGAACCACAAAACTAGCTCCTACAGAAAGCTCCACTTCGTGACAAAACCAGCACTAATTGTGTGCCCTTTGCTGTGCTGTCACCCTTCATGGACTGTCCCATCTGCATTTATGGAAGCAGAAACCCCAGGGGACAAAGAACCTTTCCAGACATTTGTGAAGCCCTGGCTATGAGCCATGTATATACATAAATACTTAATATATACACATATATACCCTATACATATTAAGTAACAGTAGTTGTGATCAGCAGACTCACTATATAAAGAACAGCTAGGCAGCACAACGTCCATCCAGCCATTTACTCCCACACACACTTACAGACAGAGATGTTCAGGGTGTAAAAATGGCTGTGCAAAGGGCAATTCAACGCCATAAGCACTACTGCTAGAGCTTCTAAAAGTTCTCCAATTTGAAACCAAATTGCAATTTGGAATATTCCAAAATATCATTCCATTGAAGGATCATGTGATACCTCTGCTGCACCATTTATAATACTGTAGCAGTGAAGAAAATAGACCATACAGGTCCTTGGAATTTTTTTTTTAAAGGTACAAGAGTAAAAATTAATCTATGATAAAGTCACAGAAGAAAGGTAACAGTAGGAAACTTCTGAAACTGGATTTGAGCAAATTAAGTTTCTAACCTCTAACAGCTGTTTTCAGATCTTTTACATTAGCTCCCGCCACGCATATAAATTTTATAATACATAGAGATATAGTTTGGATTCTCCCTCAGTTTTCACATCCATCCTTCTTTTTCCCTTCCAGACTTTCCCTTACTGCTACCATGAAGGCACCGCACTGGGCAGCAGGCTCAGATAAGCAGCTCATACTACACAGCCAAGTTCCCAAAGGACTTGAGCCCCATTCTCTTCTGCCAGCCACAGCTATAAACAGAAATTTTATTTTCTGTCATATCAAATCACCAGCGTCACATAAGAATGAAACATCACTGGCTTACAGGAGCTACTTAACAAGTGATGCACCTCAGCTTTCTACAAAGCTAAGAGAAAAGTCTTGATTTAAATATACTACATACATTAATACCTACACCAGGTAGCATTATAATGGTGTATTACAATACTATGTAATTAGTATTGGTATACTCTATATATACTATAGGTATATGTATAATTAGTATTGGTACATATAGTAATGGTGTATTATATCTACACCATTATATCTACACCATATCCACAATGATGTCAGAGGCAGGTGGCTTAATTAGAACATCACATTGAAATAGGAACCAAACTTAAAATATTGATCCAATATATTTACCACCCGGGGCAAGTAGCCCAGGTACTTCATATAATCAATAGCAAAATGCAAAGTGGAATAATGTATTATAGTCAACACTAGCAATTTTTCATTTTAAATTTAAGTAAATCAGAGGACTTTCATGACAGGAAAAATAAATAAATAAATACAATTTAAAAATTAACACAAACATAAAAAGGAGAGTTTATGCCATAATTTAGATCCTTAATTTTTGCAAAGTTTAGGCAGAATTGTCTGCTGGAAAAAAAAAAAGTGTAAGATGATTTGTATAGCACTAACTTGCCTTGGTGTTGCATTCAGAAGGTTTATAAGGAATTCATAGGAAGTGTGAGAGAAAAAGAACAGAGAGGGGAAAAAATGGATGGATCTGTAAAAATTGTGTAGATAACCATAGATTAGCTTTATTTGTACATGTAAGTCAAGCTATAATACACATTACAGAAAAGAAAATAATTCCAGAGAAATCAAACTGCAATTTTAAATGGTTTCTATAGAGGGAGCCAACAACTCAAGGAATAAGATTAATGACAAACATTCCAGATTAGCACCAAATTCTTTCCAATGATCAATCTCTTATCACATTTACATGTATTTCAAATATCTGCAGAACACGCTGCAGATTCTTAAACCACAGAGGTCACAAACATTTAAATAATGTTTACTGTCCTTTTAAGTCCTCAACACCATGTCAGAGAATAATCAATGTAAAACAGAATTTATATTTGCTATGAGGGAAACTAGCAATTTAAGAGGCTGATAATTCAAAATTATTTTTAGCTTACTGAGAAATTGATATTTCACTTTTTTTTTAACCTCTAAAAATATTTTTAATGACTTTTTTCCACAACATGCATTTTATGACATTTTTATTAAATCAGAAAACAGGTCAGTATATCAGCTGATCTAAAAATTAGGAGAAAACCTAAAATAAATCTGTGTAAAGATCAGAAGTGGTGAGCTTTTGCATAAAGCTGCACACTCAGTTAATGCCTTAACATGAACAGTTTTCCGCATTAGATCTTTACCAAAACCTTTTTCATATCACTTACTGGCCCACTCAAAAGTAATTACGAGGGAGTTACTTATATAAAGTAACTCAACAGCTTTGACAAACAAAATGTCTGTGACAGATCCATGCACCAGCCCAACAGGACAAAAGTTGTATTGTCAGCATAGGCTGGGCAAGTTAATGAAAAACAGATCTAAAGCTGATGATTTTTTATGTTTTAATATCTTTTCCTCAAAATCTGTCTTCCACCTTTTTTGTTTTTGGGGGACAGGAGAAAAAAATGCTTTTGTTGTTATCCATTTTAGGGAGACTATATAGCAACAGAACACCAATTCCCCTAAATAACCTATATAGAAGGATTTTCAAAGTATTACTGAAGATTATCTACACCCTCTAGTGGTACAAAACACTGTAGTTTGGCTGATTCCAGCAACAGGACATTTCCTGTCTCCTCCTTCAGCTAATTTCTAAAAAATGAAGTGTTCAGTCATGAACAAACAAAACAATTTATAAAACTAGCAACCCAACTGGAGTAGGTCTAGCCATATCAGGGACTGGATAAACAACGTGATCGTATTTTACCTCAAGATGAGCTCACCGGGGTCATTTCTCATCACTTGCTGCAGTCAACCTTAATTCATTCTCCGCAAAAAAATTCCATCTGGAACTGTAGTTGGAAGATCACACTGGGCAACACCACACGCACACACACACTTAAAAGACTAAGTCAATATGACCTCAAAGTCACTCTGACCAACTCTGAGAACTATAAATAGGAGCAACTTCTGTAAGACAAACCACATGCAAAGAATCAAGAAAAATATTTTCATTGCTCTTAGACTCTTTCTTTATTTACTGTTCTTGGACGGAAAGGACATGTCAACTTAAGGCCCCCATCGACTTTACTGGCTCCATTTTCCTACAGCAACCTTTGAGGATGGAGGTTTGTTGGTCATTTTTTTTTTCTTCCCCCTTCAAAGTCTCCAGCCACAGATGCACATTTACCTTGCAAAAAAAATCTGTGCAAACTGAAGACATCACTGTTCACCCCATCTTTGTTATTTCGTTGTATTCTGATATTCTCTGCTAGAGATTAGCAACACCACAGTAAAAACAAATATGACTTCATCTCAATCCCTGCAAAGTTGTCATGCTTAGCTTAATCAACAGTGAAGATATTTGTTAATTTTATAGTGAAGTAGACTAAGAAACCTTCACACTTCGTGTTGCTGGGCTGAGCTGCAGGACAGTGATCTCCACCTCACGTGCACTCAGGACAGGTATTTCCAGACAACAACGTACAGTCACCAACTTGTAACTTTGCTGCTACTGATTTCCTTTCTGATACAAAAACAAACAAAAAAAGTACATACTACTAAAGAGAGAAAATATCAGAAGTCTGCTGCAATCCAAATGAGTAGGAAGCAAAAGGAAAATAGTGATCGTTCATGCTTCAGCTCTCAAAATAGCTTTCTAGTATGATGCCATGCGTGTAAGCCAACCCCTGCCTCTCAGAAGCTCTTGCCTCACTACATAGTTAAGATTCTAGGTCAACAGCATGAAGCCAAGTCAGGGAGCAGCTTGCCTAATTTTTTTTTTTTTTTGAAGATAATACATCCATTACTGAAGAAAATATCTATAGCTGTTCTTCATAAAAATGTACAAAAAAGTGAAAACTGCTAAGAAAGCAAAAGCCCTCTGATAGTCTGGCAATCACCTTAGAATTATTAGATGAAAAATGACAAACTGGTCAGCTTTGTTAGGTATGTCAATTTAAAGCTGCAAACATTTCAGAAATTGGAAGATAAAGTATTTTACACAGAGGGATTTTGACACTAAAATAAATACATGCAGATACACACCTGATAAGCAACTTCTCTGTAAAAATTTGTTTTTAACTGCAGAAAATATTACAACATATTCAGAAGAGCAGCTTATAAGGACACTGAACTGGAACACAGATCTACAGACAATTAGTCTGATGGGAAGTTTAGTCTTCCACCATTCATAAGAACTGGCATTTCTTTTAAACACAAAAGTTGACCTAAGCATTACAAAAGCATAGTCACGTATCTAACAATACACGTAAATTAAATGAAATAATTTAGCTGGAGGGACAGAAAGTCCCCTGAGGTTCACCACTCTGTTTAACCTGCTCTGCACTGTATCTTTAGGACAGTTCACTCAGGGCACAACACATCAGAAAAGCTCCAAAGGCCCCTCTGGAGACAGCATGACACTGGCCTGGGAGAGTTTTATCCCTGCCAAGTATTCAGTGACATTCAAGATGCCAAGGTCAAGAGCAAAAGCACCTTCCAATCCTCTCATTTTAACTGACAGAGCATAGATCATTTTCAGAGGTACTGTACTGGTAACAATGAAAAGCCAGAGAAAGGTTTTGTTGCAACCAAGTCCTGTAAGGCAGTTTAGTTTTACTAAATTTTCTTAATTTCAACATTTCATTTGAGCAATAGTTGTCATAAACATGTCAGTAACTAATAGGCAATTAAATAATCAACATGCAACACACTTAAAATAGAAAAGATCAGCAAGTATTTTAATGTTTGAACTACTTCGTTTGAAGTACTTCACATTAAAACATTAAGTTTCATCAATGTGTACTACATAAACAAAATTTGTGTACACAGCACAACGTGTAATGTCATAACGTGTATGTCTTCTAATATACATCTTTTAACTTGGGCCTGATTTCCTCCCCCACAATACTTCCAGCCTAAGTCTTTTTTAATAGTCTCATACATGTAATGACTTAATGACAATTACGCTGTCCGCAAATGTTCTATTATTACAGAGAGCTCTCTAAGTAAAACCAAACTAATATATTTATCAAGGGCAACTGCTGGTGCTTACCTTTGCCTGCAGCAGTAGCACTTTTCATGTTACAGGTACATTACCATGATGTAGAAACATAAATGAATTGACCTTTCCATTCTCACAAAGAACACTGAAATTTTATTTTGCCATCAGTTTGATCACTAAGACTTTTAGCACACACTTCCATTCTCAAATAAATGACTTAATTTATGACTTAGAGAATTAATTCTCTATCAGGATTCTTTTTTACAGTTTGAAATCTACAACCTTATTGAGAAATATCCAAACCTTCAACAAAGAAAAACCTGGCAGCTATAGATATTAATTTGTCTCAAACAGTGGTTTCATTTCACATGTGGATAAATTACTTAACGCTTTTTTTTTGGATGCTACAAAATGATTCAAAATAAGAGAGACATCTAGTATCACAATAACAGAAACAGACAACTAAAAAGCTTTAAAAGAGCTAAAAGGTTAAAAGAGAGAAATGTGTGTGTTGCTATATTTAAGCATGTAAATGGGGACCACATCCCCCAATAACTTTATCTTAAAACTGTTATATAAATATTCCACTAGTTACTATGGAAAAGACAGTGAATCAACACAATTATGTAAGGGCTGACAAGTGAAACACTTTCTACATTATCTTTAAAAAAAGGGAATTACATAACACAGATTTGAGGGATGGCAGAGGACCCTGAAATAGAATATTTTTCAGGTAGTATATGGAAAAGGGTGAGTGAATGAGGTTTCATGCACTGGGTGTAGCTCTTCAGCCAGTACCAATAATGTGCAAGAATTAAAATGAACAGTAATGACAGAGACAATTACTTCACATTATGAAAAGCTTGAATAGCAAGAGAATTTTTTAAACTATATCCTAAAACGAAAAGTATTGTAATAGTGACTTTACATAACCTCTGCCCTTACACATTCAAATGAACAGGAATGGTCCAATTCTAGTCTTTGTATGCTGTTTATATATAAAGCTATAAACAACGCTTATATAAAAAGAAAAACTGTTTAGTGAATGCTTTCCTTCTCTTTAATAGCAGTGATTCTGAGTAAACAAATGAGTTATTACAGAAAACAGACCAAGCTCAAGGAAGTCTCCCCCGCTTTCAAAACATGTATACAATTCACAAAGTCAGCAACTAAAAGTTTCAGTTACTGTTTTAAAAGTGACTATAACTGAAAAAAGAACATGAGTTAAATAATAAAGTAGGTATAGTTATTAAACTCAAAGTTTTCTCCCTCATGTCTTGATAATATTGACTAGTATTAATACTTTCCCTTTTTCAAATATATATCAACATACTTAGGCATACTATATTTTGTTTTCAATTTTAATGCTGTAATTTAGTAACTAATGAGTCAAAATAAAAAGTAAAGATTATCTTGTCCGAACACGGAGGTGGCTCCAAAATAAATGTCATATTGATTCACTGAAGGTTTCTTCGGCAGCTTTCAGTGGTTTGCCAAGGACCTAAAAGTATTTCTAATACTTGGCTTCCAGAATTAGAATATATTTGAAATTCAAGCTTACTTGATATGGGCATCTCTTTAATGAAGGAACACAAATATTTAAGGTTTTAATGTTTAAGGTAATAAAACATTGTAGGATTGTAGGTAATCCAAACATTGTAGTTGGATTACCTGTGGCTATTTCTATTTCAAGACAGAAGAAAGAGCCATTCAAAAATTAAATACATCCACAATAGATTTTTTCCCCTCCATGAAGAGAACTTTCAGGCTACACAGACTTGGCAAAAGAGAAAATATTTTATTATAATCACTTAGATTTACTGCAGGCAAGCAGTAAGGACCAGGGTAACAGTTTTAACACACAAAGCATCAATTAAAATAAATACTCAGACATTTAAAGTGCAAATGAATAAACTGCAATTAATAGCACACCTCAAAAAATGAAAAAAATCAGGCTTTTATTCTTTGAAATTCATTTGCTTTTTTTTCTTTTAAAAGGAACTCAACTGGTTCTCAGCCAAGTTATGCTATTTGTATTAATTTACAGCACATAATATTAAAGAGCTGAAATATGTTTCTAAATGCACAAACCTTCTGCTCCAGACCTTAAATAAGAAGTACATACCTTAAGTATACACATAGAAAAGTGAATACATCTTAACATGCATATATATCAGTAGAAATATAGAAGAGCTTACAATTCTTTGTGTTTCTCCTCTGCCAAGATTTGGTCATTTGGCTTCAGCCCATACCTTGGAAAAAAAAAAAAAAAAAAAAAACAAATCACAAAACATGGTTATGCCCTTGGAAACATATCCATAAAAAAGTAGTCTTACACTATTAAAATCGCAATTTTATGCTCAATTCTCAATTTACACTTCAAAATAAGAACACTGCATTCATCACTTTGCCCTCTATTTTTATTCCTTTCTGTAGGCAATTGAAGAACAGGAAATTAACCCTCTGAGAAAAGATAACGGCCACTAATTAAGTACAATCAAGTTATGAGACTGATAGGTTTTCCACCATAATATCATGCTGGGTTACACCTATTTATCCACTTGGCTGCTAAATGCACCAGAGTTACTTTTTACCAGGATACAGCAGGATCCATTCACATTCTCCTTCACCCCATGCATCTTAGAGGCTTCATTTGCAATTGACTCAGTGTACATCCCTACATCCCTTAGTTCACCACAGTGGTCAGTAACAAAGATCACCTGGTTTAACTGCCCAGATGCCCAGATGATTTAACTTCCCTGTTTACCATTTTATCACACTTCAAGTGACAATTTTTACCTGCTGCACTTATCTTGCAGTTACTTCCAGACCAATGTTTTCTTCAGTGAACAATGTCAGGCCTGGCACTAGTCTCTCCAGAATGCTGCTACCTCACTAATTACCTCCACTAGGCATGTCTTAATAACTACTTTATTGATAGCAACTGGTTAAGTGTCAGGAGAAGAAAAAAAAAAAAAGCAAAGCAAGCAGGAAATCAAAGGACACTAATTCTTTTTATGCAACTTGTAATCTCTCATATAACAAAAATCACGGACAGACATGCCCTGCTAATGTACCATCCATTACGTGGAAGAGCTAATTTTGCCCATTAAAAAATATCTGTGCAACGTTAAGCAGAACAACCTTTCTTCACCAAGAACACTAGTGCATGCACTGCATGCCTTTCCAAAGGCTACTTGAAAGCAAGAAATTGGGGTGGGGATGGAGGAGCCAGTTGCTACTTTTGAGGTTTGCAGAAGGATTCTTTCTGTGAGACAAACTTTACCTAATCTTTTCTATTTTCTTCCCTGTTGCAGCCTGAAAAAGGCACCTTTAATTTATCAGATACTCTTCCTTATCCCCGTAATGACGAGATGGGTCATCAACTTGCCAAGAAAATTGCCTCAAAGGAAGATACTTGTAGAGCTGAAATTTTTATTAGTACTTTCTACATTAAGATAGGATGCATATTGCATTTCATAGACAGTTGCTGAAGTATTTCACACATTTAAATGCGTAGCTAACATACTGAACAGCTCTCACATAGTATTGCCCAACATGTGTTTCGTGGGCAAGACTGACGCGTACCAGTTGGCTTTTCCTAACTGATGAGGGTTAGGATTGGAACAAAGAATTTATTTAGCCAGACTTAAAAGCAAAAGCAGAAATATATATATATGTATAAATATACACACACACAATCTAAATTTTTAAAATAACTTTGGACATTTGAAACTATCTTAGCAACATATTGCACATTTGGTATACTGTATTATTCAGTTACCCATGTATCACTAAACTACTGATATGAAATTCAATCATGCTATAGAAAAGTGGGCAAGGCAGCTGGAGAGACTACGACTTAATTTTTTGCCCCGCCCTGTGAAATTTCAATACATCTTAGCATGAAATTATTTTCCATTTTAACTATCCAGTGCATGCCAATTTGGGATAGGTACAGTTTGGAATTTTGCTCTAATCTCCTCATCACTGCTCAAGATTCTATTTCACAAGCAGGACACAAGAAACGCAGATGTGCAATGTTCTCCAGCAATATGGTAGAGAAGCGTCCAAACAAACTGTAGTATGTTTCAGAAACGACGCATTTAAGCCCTTTGATGCGGCCTGTGCAGGCATTTAACCTACTGCGATGGTGGGCAGCGTTCCAGGCAGCAGCTGTGCCCCCGGCTGGGGCAGCTGCAGCGCCCGAACGCGGCACCCGTCCCCGGCCCACTGCTGCTGCACGGCTGCGCGTGGCCCTGCCGGCCCGGCCCTGCACGGCTGCGCACAGCCCTGCCGGCCCAGCCTGCTGCTGCTGCACGTGGCCCTGCTGGCCTGGCCCTGCACGGCTGCGCGTGGCTCTGCCGACTCGGCCTGCTGCTGCTGCACGGCTGCGCGTGGCCCTGCTGGCCTGGCCCTGCATGGCTGCACATGGCCTTGCCAGCCCGGCCTGCTGCTGCTGCTGCATGGCTGCGCGTGGCCCTGCCTGCTGCTGCTGCATGGCTGCACGTGGCCCTGCCTGCTGCTGCTGCACGGCTGCACGTGGCCCTGCCGGCCTGGCCACCCCAGCGCCTTCCCACAGCCTCGGAGACCATCTCGGTCGCCTTAAAGCTTCTACCCTCAGAAGACACCACGGTTCTCGCCAACCTTCTTAGGGCACACACTGGTGGTCGTATCACTTTCCAAGCACTCACACACGAGGTTATCATCTCGAAAGTAAGCTTTACAGAAATATATAAACTAGCTTTAATGTTTGCTTTTCATTTTGTATGCATACTAGAGTCTAATCTCAGCCCTGACTTGTGCAATGCACTTGAAAGATCCTCCTAAAAATGGTGCTGCTACAGCCCTTTGCTTTTTCGTTTTCCAGCTCTCAATAGCAGAGACTAGGAGACTAATGTGCTTACTTTGCACTCACTGTTTTTGCAATTAGGCTCTTGACGGAAGAAATAGCTCTAAGATACGGTCTCCTTCAGATAATAGTCAATTTTAGACAGCCTTAACCAAATTAAAAACAAAATACACAGCCTACACTAAATATGTTCTGTATGTGTAAAAACCCCACATGAATATCAAGTCCTGATCTGCTCCAAGAACCTGAGTTTCCTGAAAAGCTGGTGAAACTCAGCTGATCTGAGGCCGAAAATAAACAAGTCTGGTGATGAGCAAACAGGTTTTAAAACAGACAATAGAACTGACCTCTTCAAAGTTCACTTAGCTTTCAAAATGCCCACCAATCTAAACAAAAACTTAGATATTCAGATAATTGCATAGAAATCAAACTAAAAACTGGTACATGTGTATACACTGCTGCTTGGGCTGCAAAAGCCATGTTGAGGTTTCCACAGGGCAGACTACAAAGAAACAAGGTGCACAAAAGCATACACAGACACACACTTGTATAATATTTTCATGAATAGTTTCAAGAGTACTTGTGAGGGAACAAGGAGCTAAAGATAAAAGAATATTGCTGAATTAATTGTTAATTTAAGCAGTCAGGGAAAAAAAAAACACACTATTTCAGCAATAAATGGAGACAGTAAAGCACCCTAGGCAGCTAAGAACATATGCACATATGTGTGTGGTCCTTGTTTGATGTTCAAATACGAACTTTGCCACAGTACAAAGCTTAGCCCTCTGTATTTGGCTAACCCCGCTCCCCTTGAGATGAACTTGGGCTTTGCTGATTCCCATGTTTACTGTACTTGACAAACTCTGCTGCAGATACTCTTTTAAGTATTTCCCAGCTTGATTAAAAATGGCATGTATGGGAGAATAGATTTTCAACATTTTCTCCCAATGCTGCAGAAAAATCATCAAACAACAGAGTCTGAGGTTCCTGGGAAAGATTTAAAGCACACAGGCTTCACTAACTGGATGAAAGGGAGGTAAAACTTAGATTGTAGTGGTCTACACTTCATCAGTAGGAAGGCGTTTTAAGGCAGAGCTCTGCAGAAACCCTTCTTGGGTTTTCACAAAGCCATCAAGAAATCTTAAGGACATCCGTGTATAGTTTTCCTGTACTTCAAATGAATCAGAAAGCATTTCCAGAAGAATGATTCAGCAATTATGTTGCTTGAACTTTAAAGTGATTTTAAAGCTACTTTCACTGTTCTATAAAAAGAAATGCAACCCTTTCTCTTTCTTTTTCTTTTTTTTTTTTTTTTTTTAAATAATTAATCTTATAAAACTAGGACAGGAAGCCTGAGGGACATTGGTGCATTCTTGTCCATTTTTTGGAGTGTAGCAGCCACTTTTTAAACAAATATGTTAATACAGCCAACAAGATCTTTCAGGTTGGAAACACATGTGAACTGCAAGAGCAGTGCATTCTCACGAGCACTTGCAGACCAGCACACATGGACAAGCTCAAGAGAAGCTCCAAAAATATGTTCAGCATAACAGATTTAAGAGGGGGATGGGATGCAGACAGAAGGTCACCCTGTTTTTTACATTTCCATGTGTGACTTATAGCATCATTACTCATTCCCTGTGCGAACTGTTTATTCCATTTTTGGGGGTTTGATCTGCCCAGAGAGAAAAAGGCAGCAAGTGAACTGGTTTTCCAACCAATACTACTTGAAACACAGAAAGTTTCTGACAAGGCTAGTATTACTTGGAAATTTTAGGAAAGTCTAATATAGCGTCATATTGCTGTCTACTTTTATTTATATATATATATATATATATATATATATATATATGAGCCCTCAAACATGGTATTTAAGTACAAGATTTTGCATGCTATTCTTTATCACTATATGAGGTGCTAACGTCTGCATATTTCCTAAATCAAGATGTAAGCAAAAAAAACACAACCCAGGCCATACTTTATGCATCCATTTGACAGCTAAACCCATCCTGAATCAGACGCAAACAGCTAAACCAAAAGGAAAGCCTCACACAGTTGGCACCAACATTCATCCTAACCCAAATATTATCAAATTTTCAATAGCCAGCCCTCCAAAGGGCTTGGTTTCACAACTAGAAAGTCAAAATCTCTTCCCTGACTTGCACCATGTTTCATCACATTTGCTGTTTTATTTCTTCTGAGTTCCTCTCTGCTGCTTTGTTCCTCTACTGTCACCAAGCTCGCCTCCTGAAAGGCATCGCTCTTCCTTTTCCCCCAGTATTTCATCTCCCAGGCAGACTCTTCCCTGTTCTATCAACAGGGCAGCTTTTCTCCTCTTACCCTTTTGCATTCCTTTCTTGGCCTCAAATAGACTGCAAAGTCCCCTGACTCTTCAGCAAGGACTTGTCTCCAACAACAGCTGATCATCATCCGCTGTTACTCCAGGGTGACTCTGTATAGGCTAAACAGGCTTAGAAAAATGCCTTACTGAATAGATGACAAATACAAAATCAACTCTGAATCATGAAGATTAAAGAGGAATTGCCCATGAAAGTACTGAAATCTCAAAGAGAATTTGCTTCCTGAGCATCTTAATCACAAAAAGAGGAAACTGCTCAGAAGTCTTCGCAGACGCTCCTCTGAAAGCATCTCAGGGGTGTGGGAGCACGTGCACCCAAGACTGGCTTCTCAATACCACAAAGTTAAGATGCTTCTGTTTGAAGATTGTTGGAAATAAATGACTTATCACAGTTATCAAAAAACACTCAAGTCTAACCAGGGGCAGGGGGGAAGTTTGCCCTTGCAGAGAATTACTCTGCTTAACAAAAAAGAGCACCTTCTTAAGTAAGGATTTAAACCCAACAACCAATCATGGTTATTTCATTTATAAAAATTTCCAGACTTAAAACACTACTTCAAAAATAGAAATAATGTCACTGAAGCCACATCCTGAAGCATTCAAGGAGGAGTTTCTGGTGTGGTCATTTTTCCAAAGTGAGGTTTTCCCCTGTTCCTCTGTGCTGGTATGACTGGAGTCCTATTCGGACTGCACGACATCTTACATAAAAATAGCTGGTTTTCAGAAAAAGAAAAAAAAAAAAAAAAAAAAAAAAAAAAAAAGCTTGAGATTTATGGCTGAAAGCAATGCCCAAAATACTACCAGAAAGATTTTTCACTATAAATTTAAAATGGAAGACTGGCACAGGGGAAAACAAACAAACAAAACATATTTTGATACATTTTTCAATGTCATATATAAATTAGAAGAATTTTGCTTCCTCAATTTCTTGCATGGATATGATAACATTAAACATTATTAGGCATAGTTTTTCTGGTGTATGTCCATGTCTTCCCTCTTGATTGCACACTTTCCTAAATAGCTGTTTCTAAATTATTTGATGCAATAAGGTAGACTCCCCACTAATATTATGCTAGGAAATCAGGACTTTAAGCAGCTATTAATATTGTAAGACAGATTTAAAGAGCTTTTGAAATTGAAGTCAAAACAATAATAGGTTTAAATGATTAAAACAGATTAAGAAAGCCAGTAAAGTTCAAAGCTTGTTAAATACCAGTCTGAGGAAAACTATGATCATTTAATAAGGTCAGGCCTATCATTCTAGATTGACATATAAAGTAGTGGCCTTGTCATAACGAGTTAATGATAAGCTAGTGAGACAAAAATATAGAGTGTCTAAATACTTACAGTAAATATATAAAGGGAAAAAAGTTTTTGCAATAGTAATTTTTGAAATATTTGACTGCAAGCACCTCAGTCTTATTTTCATTTTAAACTAACTTCCTTTTAAAAGTCATCTCACAGTCTACATTTTGTAGAATTTCTGTACAATTTGAGCGATTTCTGAAACTGTTAGTGTGGATTCAGTACTCACTACCATGACGGCATTTATATTTACTTTTTATAATTTCATATAGAATAAAACATTATTAGCTTTGTACAGAACCACAGGCTGTTTGGCCTATATAAGAATTTGCTTTACACAAAAACTTGAAAAAAATCACAATGAAAAAAGACAAATGTGTACATAATCTCAGTAATGAACTGAAAGGTTCTTGGGCATTTTTTTTTTCAAGTTAGCTGTGATCACAAGCTGTTTTCACCTCAAAACTTATTCCTTGGACCAGCTTTTATCAGTTGTACAACAGATCCCATCAACATGAGGACTGAAACTCCCCAGACAAATACTTGAACACTGTGCAAGAAAGAGCTCTTCTTGACAAGGAAACTGTAATAAAATATCTTTTAGGAAAAGTAGAGTAGTGCCGTCGTGGATATGACCTATAGACTCTGCTACCTACATCTGTAGGTTATTTTAATGATATATTCTAAATAAAGAGTTTGCATGCCACATATGAATAGCACTGGAAGCTACTCAAGGGAGCTTCTTGAGGCTTTAGGCTGAAAATGGATCTACAATATTACTTTTGAAGAGAAAGCACACTTGAAAAGCCATGTGAATTAGGTATCTAGATAAAGCTTAATAGACTCTATTGCTCCAATAAACTACAGGTTAATTATCTCAAATAAATAATAAGGCAGTAGCATTACATTACTACAAAAGCTTACCAACAGTTTAGGCTTCAGCAATAAGAAAAAAAATAAAGAAAATAGAGCTTCTAAAACACAGTTATTTCAATATTTTCTAATAAAAATACTTCAATAAAATCAATTAATGCAATATCAGTAATATCAGTTACTCTGCACTTAAGAAATCATAAGCTATGAATCAGTCCAGAAAATTACCCCCAAGTACTAAACTCCCCTAAAGGAGAACTGAAGCTGTACCTAATGTTGACTGCTGTGCTCTAAAATGTCATTTAAGACATTCTTTATCTTAAAAGTGCTTTTCATAGAGAAAAATTCATACAGTATTTAATCTTTTCCTTATTCACATTATACCATATTTAAATCCTACAATAGACTGCTTGATTTAGAAACTATCCTGAAACTAACAGCTGAACTTATATCTGTCAGAAGATTAAAAAAAGCTTACAATGAAGTCTGTTTTGCTGTTATACAACGTAATGGATATCTTTCTGGTTGCATTGCTAGGTTAGGTGTAAGTGGTGTCAACTCCAGCTTTCTGCTGCAATCTAAATGAATCCCTAGGCTGCCTCAGGAGAGCTTTCTCCCTCACCTCCCTCCACACAGGAGCACTCACTGCAGGACAGCTCAGCTTACAGCTGCTCAGACAAAGAATCACCAAGGCCTTCACACACCTGTAAATGTTTTCCATCCTTACGACGGTCAAAGTGACCTGTACAGAGACAGGTGTTGCTGTTGTGAAATTCCAGCTTGCTGAAAGTATTTATGTAAGCCACTAAAAGCATTATCATTATCGGAGGGGAGGGAAAAAAAAAAAAAAAAAAAAGGCAGCAGCTCATGGAAAATGGCAGACAAGGTTGCTTTGCTGCACTGAAATTTTTAAACTTCATTCTAAAAATGAAGCAGCATCAGGGCAGAGTTTCCAGGAAGACTCCCTGCAAGCTGAGCTCCTTGTTCTGCCACCACCCGAGGGTCAGACACATGAGAACAGCAATTACGGCTTCTGGGAAGAAGCGATTCCTCCCTTTTCCCTCTGGCCACAGCTGCACCCTTTCTGTACCTTAACTCTTCACCTGTGGTGGCAGCTGTGACCTCCAGCACAGGCAGCTAGGGCTCTGGCAGGAGGAAGGACAGTTCTGCCATTTACCGGCCCAGGTTTTCACTGGGGTTGGCAAACAGCTTGGTGCCAGAGCCCACAGCCCCAGGTGGTGTCTAGAGTGTTTCTAATCTTGTGGATCAGCAGAATAATCAAGGATCTTTCTCCCCAGCTTGGCATTTAATATGAATTTACTAGGGCACCCCAAACTAGCAAGGTGTTACCTCTACCTCTAAAAGTGAAAAATTAAAAACCCACCCAAAACAAAAAAAGCAACCTGAATAGCAGGTTTACACTTCTGCAGCCCCCGAGTGTGGAAAAGCAGGAACACCAGTAATTATGAGGAGCACAGGCCACCTCCACCCTCTCCCATGACCGCTGCTGAGACTGTAGCTCTAATCCTGCAGGAAGGAGGAGGACGAGGAAAGGAGAGCACGGAGCAGGCCAGGACACGTTCGCGGGAAGGAGGCCGCAAGAGCAGCGCACCAAGGAGCAACAGTACTATCCATACCCCAAAACCTAGGTTATGTCAACACTCACATGGCATTTGCAGAGTGTTTAGGACTAACATAATCAAATAACCTTGATAAAAAGGGCTAAAAAATGAATATTGAATTTTAAGAAAGGGAGGATGGAATCTGTCTTGTCTGGTGAAGAAAAGAAAAAGTGACAGCAAATTACCTGACCTGAACAAAGCAGAACCAACCAAACACTAACGAATACTAAAATGCATCTAAAAATCTAATTTTAAAAATTGAAGTTTTTAAAAAACTAAAGGAATTGCAAAGAGTTTTCAAATGTTACCATTAAAAAGTCTTCTCTTCAAGGACATTTAAATGACAAACCAAATCATCTGTATTTAAAGAAAAGCCTGACAAATTATTGTTAACTTTTAATTAGACTTTTCTAATCTGCAGTTCTAGAGTGATACAATACTACATACTGCAGCAACCAGAAGCAAGTCTTTAGCCTTTCCTGCACAGGGGGTAGCTTTGGTTTGGAAAAGCAGGCTAGGAATGGAAAAATTAAAATCACACCTTATTATCTGTAATTAGAAAGAATACCTGCCCCTATTTCCAGAATTTAAATCATGATTTTACCTCAAGTATTCTAAATAAAAGAAAAATACATTCTTGTAATTGTATGAACAGGAAACTTTAAGATGGAAAAGCTTTCGGGGACAAAAAACAAGTACCACTTTCAAAGAAAGCTTTACCATTTTGTTTTGGACCAATTGAAGAAGTGGAGAAACACAGACTTTTTCAAAGACATTTTCAGAAAGTCTTTTTATCTAATATTTTCATTACCTGCTTAAAAACAGAGAAACTTATTTCATCCATAGTTCAAACTTATTTAATTCAAAGACAGTTTAATGGCTTTGGGCTTTTTTGTTTCTTGCTTAGTTGGTTGGTTATATTTAAACTAGGCAAAAGGAATTCATTTTAAAATTCCAGCATTTCCTTATGTGCCTTGTAATAAACTCCAAAGTTTTCTTAAGTGAGTTTTTATTTGAGAGTGAAGGGAGAGTACAGATTGTGAAGATACAGTCTGAGTGTTGTCAGCAGACACGTGTCTCATGGGCATTCTCTAGAGAAAAATTCATCCAAGAGCCCATAGTCTGCTAGCTTGTAATTAAACTAGCAAGCTTTGTAAAGAAGTTGAAAAATAAAATACTTTCTATGTTATGATTTGCAGTTTTACTCATTAAGCAAACATTTAAAGAAGTGAAAACACCTAATATATAAACAATAGAAGAGATGGCAAGAACTGGACTTTCATATTCATGAATGTTTTACATCTTATTTTACAGGTATATACATAGCTATAAGTTCAGTGTACTCTGAAAATGTCACAATACTTTCAGCAAAACTTGGTCTTTGCACAGGTGGGTTTTCAAAATGGAGCTGAACCAAAATCTTTCATTCATTTAAACTGAACCTAGTTACATAAACACAGCAGAAGACACGATCAGGCTTGTAGGAAAGAGCACAACAGCTCTAATTACATTGTTAGGCATCCTCCCAGATTTATAGGCACGTTAGTATTGAAAGGTGCCATGATTCTCCTGTTCTTGTAAGCAAAAGCTGAAATTTTGTAATTTAAGAGCAGTCAGATGATGCAATTTGGCTGAACACTATCATTAACAACATTTTATGCTCAGACTCTAACTGAGAGAAGTTGAATAGAATTCCATAAATACAACTCAAAACAGAGGGATAATAAAATCTTGAGTTATTCAGCTTTTCTAATAAATGAGTCTATGTTACAGAAACTATATAGTAGCAACCTTTCATAAGGATTAGAGAAACAATGGAACATTATAGCAAACTATCTTCCAAAAAAAGGGCAACTTTTCAGGGACAACAGATTTTTAAGTTATTGCTCTGTACTTTCAGTACTTTCTGCATTGTACAGACAGATAACTCCCAACTCAAAACAATACTAAAAATGTGTTAATCTGTCCCAGAGGGCTGACAAAGCACCCAAAGTCAAACTAAACACATGGAAGATGCCGAAAAGGCTTAAATTTGTACATCTTGCACATAACCTGGCAGCAAAATCCACACCTTGGACTTGCAAACTCTCTACACAGATGCTTCCTAGCACAGAGTCACCACCACCTTCCAGAGTCCTCCCGCAAGGTCCTGCCCACATCTGTTTGAGGGAAGGGCTTGCTTTGTATTGAAGCATTAGGATTATTTTGAGACCTTGGTTTGGGGGAAATAATTAACAGTGTGAACAACGTACTTTGTTTTTTGCTATAGAACATTACAGTTCTATACTGAGTTAGATACCAGCTGAAGGTGACAAGCGAAAAATATGGAGAACCATACATGGCATAACGGCTAAAGCCACAGATGCACAGACCAGCTTAAATTTAGCAGAAGGAAGCAGATGTTTTGCGTTTTGGCTGGTTATCCATTTTTATCCTTATTTATAATTCAAATTCTCACAAGGGTAGGAAAAAAAAAAAGACCAAATGTGCATATCTCCTTCACTTCCATCACAGCAAGTGAACTAAACATCATCAAACAAGGAAGTTGAATTTACCAGATATCAACATCACTCTATAGGTGAAGTTTATGCTTTACTAACCTGTCTCCCATCAACAGCATTTTGCAGTGAGGACAGGCAAGGAGTGACCCTGCCACAGGGTGGTGTACAATGAAGGAGGCCCTCAGCATACTTGTGAAGTTACAGGTCAAAATGCTAACATTTCTTTACTATAGCAACCCTCTTTTCATATATTAATCACCACTACCACCCAAAACACATGCACACTTAAAAGACCCCATTCAACTTCACACTTCTTAAAATCTACTTTTCAGCTAGGAGTGAAAAGAACAAAAACCCACTACTTGCTTCACAGAGTGTGACTTGTGTATTTACAGAGCTTCAATAGCATTAAGTGACAGGGGAGAGAATTAAGGAGCAGATAATACTGTGGTGAATGCCATGAAAAACTGCAGATCTTTCTGAGTATATTCAGTGAAGTCGTGCAAAGATTTTGGAAGCCCTCTAATTTTAAGAAAAAAAAAATCCTCCATATAAGCAGAAAAATGACTCAGCTGCTTTACAGCTGATAAGCAAATCAAATAGCATTCCTGAGCTTAGAACTCTGGACAAGGACACTGATCAGCAAGTAATCAGCCTGGGCATGTCCAATACAATGGATATTGGCATGCAGATGCCTAAGGTTCATAAACATGGCCTGCTTCTGAGATCATGGCTCTGTTCAAGATTCAGAACATAAAGTGAAATACAGCAGGTAAATTCACACGCTGGTCTGAAAAATATGGCACACAATTTCCCCTCTATCTCCACTCCTTTTAAAGAGCATGGGCTGATAGATATTACACATGGTTATATAGAAACTGGGGATTACAAATAACATATCCTTTTTACTGGTCAATTAAGGAAGCTACGGTTTAGGTAAAGTTATAATTCGCCCTGAAAATGTCTGCTACTTTTTCTCTTTTTTCCCCTTTCAGCAAGCATATACATACTAGAGGATTAAAAGGTACTTTTACCGTGTGAAAAAAGACAGAAAAGCTTGCACTCCTGGTATTTCCTCTAGAAAGAGGTTCAGGAAATCAAGGACAAGCAATGGACTCTATCTGCTTCAGGATGGCTCTCCAGCTCCGTGAGCAAGAACTGAAGAGGTTTTGGATATCAGCAGCTTTCATCATCACCACCAATATTGCTCACACTGTTTTGTTGTCTCCCTGAAGAGAGATAGGAAGCGATGACTGACATTACCTGACAGAGACCTGAGCTCTTCTGCCAAGCTGCTGATGTGGCCTGGAAACATAAGATGCGCAAGTCCTGCTGTGATGTAAATTAAGATCACCTCTCCAGCAAATGATCTAGGAAAGGAGTAATGCCGCCAAAACTCATGCAGAGAACAAATTAAACCAAAACACACATTAAAAGAAAGAAGAAGGGACTATTTTAACAGCTCAGTGCCACAACAACCTCAGCACTGCTTGTTTCCTTGAGCCAACACTGCATGGCAGCAAGCTGTTTCAGGTCTGCCAGGGGTAGGATTGCTGGTGTACTGGCTTTCAGATTTACTTCCAACATGTAGCAGAACCACTTCAATATTGTTAAGAGGACTGAGACCTCCAGCATGGTTTCATGCCGTTTCCATCTGCATTTTGTTTGTTAATTGAAGCTACAAAAAAAAAAAGGCGGGGGTGATAGCAGGACTAATTCCCTTATTTCACTGAAAATCTGAAAATTATGAAATTATGATTAAATTTATAACATCAAGTCAAATCCTGTATTCACCATAAAGATAATTCTTAAAGCAGTGGTTATGCAAGAGAGGAGGTCGAACAAATAAAAGCAGCGGAATAGTTCAACATACAAAATTCTTACAGGTGCTCAGTTCACCTAAACACTCTTTCCTCTGGGTTACTTTAAGCCGGAGCCCATCTGGTCTGATGGCCCCATTAGAGGCGACCATGCAGCTGAAGATGTGAGACCCTGGCACCACAAGGCTAACTGACCATTAACAAGGTGCCAAGCACTGCATGGCTAGAGATGGATTTCCTTGACAAGGAAGCCCCCGGAAACCAGGCAAAGCAGCAGCTCCACATTCTCTGTTGATCTCTGGCAGCTTCAGCTATGATTAATTTCTGTCAAATGCTTCAGAGACCTGGAGCATCCATGCTCTTGCATCTCTGCAGCATTTGAATCTTTATTTTAGCAGTTATCTAAGCTAGCTTTGCTTTTTTATCCACGGTCTCAAGAAACATGGGATTTGGTTCCCATTTCTGAAGTAGCGCAGGATTTATTTTGCCTTATTCACTTGTAAAGTTGGACTATTATAAACTAAAGACTAAAAGAAAAAAAATCAAGAATGTGTGAAGAAGGTCATCAGGCTTCCCAGTTTCCAGGTTCTTATCAGTCATCACACTATCAGCTGGTCCCTTACACAGCTGCTGTTGGAGGACAGCTTGCATTTTAAATAATGCAATACTTTACAGCAGAAAATGCCCACCGAGTATATGCTGTTCACAAAGATGGTTTAATTTGTCTGACGGGACTCCAATTTAAATATATATGACTACAGATTTTTAGGTCGGTGAAATTCTGCAATGCATTTTAGGTTCAGTGAAAAGCATCATGGTAACAAATTATTAGGATTAGCTGGGGAGGCTGGATTTTGTTTCTTTACTTGCCTTAAGAAATATATTACATAAATATGTGTCTGTTCAGAGCCTTGTTTTCAGTTTCTTTCAGTGAAAACATATGACCAAATTAAATCAGAATAATTTAACTTTTCAGAAATCAGGGCTTATTCTCAGGAGTTGTAAGTTCCATATATTTTTTAAAAGTTAAACACACCATTACAACTTTGTCTTTTGCCTCCAATTTATGACATTCAGACTCTCACTTAAATCCACCTTTAAATAAAACTCGAGTGTAAAAATACCTGCTGTGAAACAAATTATGCCTCTTATTAACACACTAAAGCCAAATATTTGTGGCTGACAATGCACATATTGACAAAAGCTCTGCAGCTGTTCTTTATTCAGTGATAAGATATCTATTTTTGAACCAGCATTCCTATTAGTAACTAACTGAATAAATGGAGGAAAAAAAAAAAAAAAAAGATTAACACTCTGAACATAAAACAAGATTTGTGAACACTTTGAAAGATGAAATCAAATTATTGATCGCTTAGTTAATATTAAGTAGCAGCTGGAGACAACTTAGCTCATGCAAAAGGATTTAAAAGCACAAATTATGTTTTACAGCTCTTGAAAAGCCACATCTCTATAAACTGACCAGAAAATGAGTAAACTTAACATCACCAGCCACATAGCGATTCAGTCATACGGTTGGTAGCAGAACAACCAGGCTCAAGCAAGATAAGAGACCACATGATAAGAAGTGGTCCTGCTCTTGACTGATAAATTGAAATAAAAACGAAGATACACTTGCATAACTTCTCTTAGCATGTTACAGAAATGGCTTATTTGCCCTAAAGTCATCACTGGAGAAAGAGGGGGGAAGTGCTGTCATAGTATAGTAAGAGTAATGTACAAATATTCTTATGAGCATTACCTACAGCATGCCAAAATCTTTGCTAAGTCATTAACTTAACATTTCTGTTGTTTATTTCATTGGGCCTTTTAATGGTTCCTTCCAATTAAGAGCTAGGAAAAACAGCATGCAGACACTAGAATAATAATTGCTAGATAATAGATAGCAAAAACACAGCACAAAACCACGGGAGTTGCTACCTGACAACAGCAACAGTTTCAGATAGCAGGAGCAATCAAGTTACTGATATAACATCGGCTTCTTTCAGTAGAAGGCCCCAGAGAGGATGGCAAACTTTGCATGATCCAAGCACCCAGCCCTGTATTGATTAGTTGGCTTCGTTCTGGAAATGAAGCTGATGAGAAGAGCAAAACCGCAGGACTTACTTGTCGAGGAAGTCCTTGTCCACCACGGCACAGATGTCAAGCAGAGGATTTCCCATTCCAAACAGGACATTTTCACTGCAAGACAATCAATTATTTTCAAGTTAGTTTACTACTGCCTTATTGTCCCGCTATAACACTGTGAAAACATTTGTTATTAGGCAGAAGAGTTTTTCTCGAATCCAGCTAAGGCACACACACACATTTTGCCTCGGGCAGTAGTGACAACCTTCCTGGCATATCAATAGACAGTCGGATTCAAAGGAAGGGCCCCTCTGCGATCAGCGTCTGTGACTATAGGGATGAACAGAAGCAGTCGAGAGTGTATCAGGGTATGGATTCTGTTGAACTACCCGTCACTCAGAAAGGGAAGTAGAGCCACGTGCCACAGTGTGCAGCTTTAAAGAACTGCTCTTGGGTTGTGATACCAGATTTTAGACAGGGGGAGCATCAGACCAGGCTATAGAGCTTCCCTGAACAGACTCAGTTGCTAGGTTTACTGTGCAACTGGCCAACAATTAGTGATTTAATTCTGTTTTAACAAGCTGAAATTGAGAGACTATGGAGTCTGCATTGTCAAGTAGGCATCTTAAACAGCATAGCTCTTCACTGGTAAGAATGTCCATACTTGCTTTTTAATCAAATTGAAATTCACTACATGACTTCTGCCACTTCAAAGCAAGATTTCAGAAAAAGACTGGCAGCAATGCAAGAGATCACTTCAAAATTTTGTAGATTCATTCAAAAAAATCATGTACTTGGGTGATTATGTAACAATACCCAAGAACTAAGTATATGGCCCAGTGACAAGCAGCAACAAATGCATCTGTCCTCCAAGGCTGCATAAAACTGCGCTCAAACCCATCCCACTCCTTGTTTAAACTAACATCTGCTGGCTCCAGCAGGCAAGGTGAGCACTGCTCTAGCCACCAAGGTAACGCTGATATTAAAACCACCAAATGTGCCATCCTCTCTACTTTAGTTACCAAGTGTTTGCAAAGAAAACATTTTAACAGTTTCTCCCTTTCCCATCCTCCACAAAAATACTACTGCAGCACTACAGTCTTCATAACCCCAGGCTCAAAGCTAGAAAACAGTGTCAGCTGAAATTCAAAGAAAGTGAATGAGCTTCCAATTGTTTTGGCCTATTTAGAGTAAGAGAAATGTTCTACAGACTTGATATCTGCCTGCTAAATTATGTATTTCATTAACTCCTACCCAGCAGGATAAGGAGAAAGGAACTCAACACCAGCAGAAAGGGGATGCAGAAAGGGAACGCAAGCTGAAAGCTCAGTCACGTACTTCCTCTCACAATTCCTACACAACTCTTTAGTTGGCAGCAATTTGTCATGTCTAAAGCTTTGCCAAAGGTATACAGTCACCTCTTCCTCTTTAGGTTGTCACATTAGCCTGCAGTGAATGCTAAATACTCAAGGCCAGAAATGAAGAAGTGGCCAAAATGATTCACATCCCTGATACTAAAACACAACAAAGCATTTTTAAGACTTTCTTATTGCTGTAGCTTTAAAGACAGGCCTTGACAGCATACTTCATTAAACAGACAAGTTAATGGGGAAGACGATGCTCTCTGAAAAAACAGAAGCTCACCCATATCCAAAAGAGAGAACGTCTGCTTAATAAAAACCTTCGGGACTCTCTAAATATTTTCATCAGTGTGAGAGGAAGCACTGAACCTTTTAAAAAGTTATATGCAATTCAGTTCAAAATAACCACATAAGTTAAATATAGCTAGAGGAAAGGAGCAGGGAGAAAAAGATAACAGTTAAAAGATAACATAAGGTAAAGGGGATCGCACTCAGAGCCCCTAGAGAAGGCATTCCCTCCGCTTTAAAAATGACTCCATGAGAAGTAGAGCAGGAAGAACAAATGAGTCAGAATTTTTCAAGTGTTGAACTTAAATTTGTCCTAGAATGTATGCTGTTGTATTCATGCTTATCTGATTCTTATATTCTGCCAAGATTTACATATCAATAATATTGTACTGCATGATAGCACAGCTAACTTCTTTTATACTAGACAAGAACCAATGTTTAGGTGTACGGTGTACTGACAGCCAGCAGCTGCACTGCAAAAAAACCTCGGAAATAGAGCTGGCACGCTGAGATCCCTACCTATAGGGAAATTACCTTGTTCAATTTAAAGAAATAAAAAATAGAGACGCTACTGAGTATTTAACAAGCTGTGAACCACAGAAGGTACCGGTCCATAAGGCTGAAGCAGCACAAGAATTTTGTACCGAAGCTCTGCCAAGCTGCTAAAACGCATAGGAGCTGCCCTTGCATTACTAGCAGCATGGAGGAGCTCTTCCAGGGCAGGTCTTTATGTCACATGTAACATGTGCAGGTGCTCTAACCCTAAGTTCTTCCTTCTCCCACACCTCCTTTCACATGTGCTAGCTGCTGCAGAGCCATGTGTCACCTGGGACAGGCAGCTTTAGAAGTCAACATGGCTCTTAGAGGAGCTATTAGCCATGGGAGTTGGGAGCCTTCTGAATACGGTTCACATTGTGATCCGAAGAATACAGTGTTTGCACTGTTGAAGAGAAAGGCTTTGATCTGTGAACCCTTAATGCGTTCAATCTGGTTAAGCTAACCAGATTGGCTACATCTCATTACAGAGCACATCGCCCTCGGTTCCCGAGGGGCTCCCTCACGCTATCGCTCGCTGCACGGTACAGGCGAGGCACGGCAGGACTCTGCTAGAGGGGCGCTCGCCCCTCGCACAAACAAGGAAAAAAGAAACACACACACATATGCTCCATAAAACCACGTACTGTAAAAGCACAAATTACAAATAAAATGTAGGGTCTCGGCAGACACTAAAATTACAAAGCTCAAAAGAACCAGCAAAATTAAACTGCTACCTTTTTTAAAAAAAGAAGAAGAAAAAAAGTTTAGCCCTTTCAGCAGTATACATGAACCAACACCTTGCAACTGGCTTTACTATTCAGTCAAACCAGACTAGACAAACAAGTCTCACATATTATTTCCAGCTAACTATATACGAAACACTGCAAAGAGAGCAGCAATAGTTTCCTGAAATGCAACATTTCACAACACACCGGTTAGTCAGGAAACACATCCCTGCAACAGATGCAACGTGAGCAGATACACACCGCAGCTCCCCTCGCTGCGCCGAGCCCCTTCTCCCACACCAGGTGCGGGCAGGGGCACCACAGGACTCGGGAGCCGCGTCACGGCCCCGTCTGCTCAGCCCGCTGCGGAACACGTGTCGCCCCAAAGGGCCAGCAACAGGTTCTGCGCCTCCACCAATGAAGGCCACGGCTGGCTGTAGGGGTCCTGGTGCATGTGCATATAGATATTCGTATACTCATTTGAACATGTTTACATTTAAAACTGACGTAATTCTTCACCTGCTAACTGGCATTTTGGGACGAGATCGCAAAGACCATTATTTTTTCACAAATAGACAAAAGTGTTTCACATATTACTATAAAGTAATGAAGTCCAACCAAACTGAAAGAAGGAAAAAAAAACAAAACAAAAACAATACAAGCAAACAAAACGCACCTCTACCTCCAAGTATTTTAAAAAAGGAAACAAAAAATAACCCCCATCAGTACTGAGCTACTCTCCAAGCATTTTTAAAAAGGTCAACAAAATTAACGGAGTGTTCTTGAAAGCTGTATCCAAAATCATGGTTATACATTAATAATTAATAGTGTTAGACACATTTTTTAAAAATCCAGCGTGGTTTCAAGCTGGCTGCTGCTTGCAATACAGAATCCAAGTATCAGACAACCGCGTTATCATCTCACACTGGTGTGTGCTTCAGTGGAACAGCAACATCAAAATAGCTGTCAAAGCATATTATTAGTTACTGGTGTGCAGACAGAAGAATTGATATAGTGCTTGGATAGCCGAAAAAAAAAAACAAGTCAATCCCTCAACAAGCAAATCACATTTTTTCCTGTTAATTGCTGCAAAAATAATCTTGTCTACCCAGTGATAATAAACAGCAAAGTAAGCTAGGTTGGTAAATTCACTTTTTTACTGGACTCTAATAGCTTCATACTGCTGTGTAGCTGCAACATACATTTCACAAGAAATTGCTGTACTCAGAGTAATTTTACTGTCAGAAAGCGTTAATAAAACATGACTCAGGCGGGTTAAACCGCAATGCATGACAGTCTGCTGTTTGCTTGGTCTTCCCTCTGTGAAAGAAAGGCATTGCCTCATGAGGTCTGAAGTTTTAATATTTCTGTAGAATTTGATCATGCTGCATAATTAAAAGCAAGGCCAAACAAGACACGTTCTAAGCCTCTTCCCAGCATAGCCATTCCAGTCAGGAAAGAACCTAGTCTACCTTAATTGCACAAGATTCGAATTTAATTAAAAAACATCTGCACATGCACTTAAAATGAAACATTAGTACTCTGCTAACGGCGCTTGAATAGCTGATAGGCCCTTGACAAGGACCATTCTCCTGCCATACCTATCTATGCAGCATCAATGTAAGCAAGTAAGATGCCATTTACTCTTTACCACAGCTTACCCACCACTAAAAGCACTCGAGGACTATTACTGCATGATTCTTCAGTTCAGACGGTTTCCTCTGCATCACTAGTCAGCAAACCACTTTAGTACCATGGACCTTAAACATACAAGCAGCTAGCAGACCCGCTCACATGCCTGCTTTATTTAGGCCTTAAGTAAAGGTAATATTTGGCTAAGGAGTTACATGTTGACACACTGTTTCGGAGGAGTATCTTCAGGGAAGATTTCAGTCTCCTGCAGCGATCCGTTCACACGCAGAAGCCAAGCTTAAAGCCCCAGCCCTGTGGAAATTGGGTTACCATGCAGAAAACCCGCTCCGCAGCGACTGCGCTCCTTGGGCAAGCGGATTAAGGTGGCAGTGGCTAAGACATCGTTCCCGCGATTTCCCGGAGCGAGCAGGCTGCCCGCCGTGGCCAGGGGTGGCCGGCAGCCTGGCGCACCACACTGGGATGCTGGAGAGAGGGTGGGAGAGGATTCGCCAGTGATAGCCAAACTCGGATCTATAGATCCAAGAACTTCAGATTTTTTAAAAAAACAGACTGAAGGAGGTCTCTAAGCCAGGCAGGTCAGTGACCCGTCAATACCAACCCGCTCTTAAACGAGGTGTTTTAAGAGGCTGATGGGGTCGCAGCAGCTCCCCTCGCGCCAGGCAACGCTGCCGCTGGTCGCTCTTCACCCCGCGCTTCCCATTAGGCTCTCGCAGCCGGAGCTCCCGCAGCCGCCCCGAGCGCCGCGTCCCGCCCGCCGCTGCCCCGCGGCTCCCCGCGCCCGGCGGGGCGACACCGCGACGAGGAGGGGCCGCCGCGCCGGGTCCGGCCGCGGGGCCGCCGCTCGCGTGGCCCAAGCGGGACGGCGGACGCGCGGCAAGGACGGCGGCCACCGCTGGCCACGCCGGGGCGACCGCTGGGGACGCCGGGGCTCGCCCACCTGCCCGCGCCGCCGCCGGGACCGCGCTCCGCTCCGCCGGGGATGCGGCGCTCCGCGGGCGGGCGAGGCTGCGCCGCTGCCGGGCGCGGGAGTCCCGCCGCACAGCGAGCTCGCTCTCCGCGCGGGGGAAGGAAGCCGCGCGCGGGGCAGCCGCGGCGGAGCGGAGCGCACCGGGCTCCCGCCGCCCCCGCGAGACGGCGCCGCCGAGGGCAGAGGCACATCGCGCCCCCGCGCCGCGCGGCTCGGCGTTACCTGAGGGCGGGCATGGCTCCCGCGGCGGCGCCTCCCCGCGCGGTGCCCGGCGGCGGCAGCACCCGGCTCCCCCGCGACTGAGCCGCCGGCCACGGCTCGGCCGCCCACCGCCCGCCGCGGCCCCGCCCACCGCCCGCCGCGGCCCCGCCCCGCCCCGCGCGCGCGCCGCCATTGGCCGGGCCGGCGGCGGGGGCGGTGCCTCCGCCGCGCACGGGAGCGAGGGGCTCGCGCCCGGCCTCGCGCCCCGCTTCGGGCGCGCCCGCCCCGCGCCCCCGCCGCCATCTTTGTTGCGGGCATGGAGAGCCTGCCGCCCACCGCCGCCCCCCTCCCGCGAGGCCCAACCCCGCACTTGTGCTCAGAATAGTAATTAAAAATATCTTTTTCTCGTTAAACCGAGGCCGCGCACGGTGCACATGCCCACATTAAAGATGGCCAGGATGGCAGTGTCCCTCAGCCCTCGCAGGACCATGAGCGCTGCTGCAGCTCCTAGGGGTACCCCAGCCATCAGCCCTGTGGGCCTGGCGCCACCAGCTCCCTGCCTGCCACAAACACACTCAACAATAGAGAATACATTTTAATTTTTTTTATTTACGTGTGGGATGAGACCCCAGCACTACCTGGGGGGACTCCCTGCAAGGCTCTTCTTGCAGCTGTGGCACCAACATGAGCAGCCATCGAAGGCCAATGCGCCCCTCCGCCGAGCCGCACGCCACAGCACCGCTTGCAGCCAGCCCTGCCGAGCCTCCACGTCCCTCCAAAGACAGGGTTCCTTCTTCGGGGGTGCTGAAGCACATGTGTGGCATTAGCCTAACTTAGGAGCCGAGGCCGAGCTGTGGGCTGGCTTGCCTTCCCCAATGCCAGGGTTAGCCTCCGCTTGCAGAAGGCAAGCCTGTCCCTCGTCATCTACCTTGCTTCTTCTCCTAAACCACCCCGTTAGAAAGGAGAAGGACCAGTAACAGACGTTTCTTCACTCTTGCTGTCTTCCAACCTACTTGCTCTTCATTTGGCTGTCAAAGTTACCCAAGCAGATTTTGGCACTTATATAGTTAACTTACCAGCACCAGAAACACTGATTCATGAAAATGATGTCAGAAAGGGTTGTTTTTGCCAAAAGTGAATCTGTTAAGTATTACTGTAGCACCTCTAATCCACAAACAACAAAATAACTTTCTTCTAGTCCTTTCACACATGAAACATTAAAACTTTGTAATTTTCTAAGCATGTGTTTATCAGCCTCAAATCTTCTTCTATGAAATGGGAATATTGTAGTCTGAGAAATTCAGGCCAAACTTTTCAAATATTGGGTGATTTTAGATATGCCTGAAGACGCCAAAAGTTGCAATGTTCAAGGTTGTCAAGAAACTACAGTGACGCTTAAAGATAACTCAAAGCTGAAGGTGAGAAATAAATCTCACCCCACACTTTTGAACACACACTACAACAGGTCCCCAAATCCTGATGGAGGATTTTCAACAAAATGTAAATACTGCATTTGGACATACAGTAACTATAGCCTCTGATTAGTGCTGAATAACAGAGTACTCCTAGTTTAGTAATTTAATGACTTAATTGACATCGTTAAACTGCCAAACCCCTATTTTATGACTGAAGAAAGGAAAAATTCTTAACACATAGGCAAATATAATTATACTAGTAACACAACTTGATCTTATTAGCCTCATTACTACATTTAAATGATAAATGAATTTTAAATGAATTTAAATTGAGAAGTAGATTCCCTCAAAACAGGTGGTTTTAACAAACAGACAGGAATATATGAAGGAAAATGGATGTAATACATCAACATGACTTAAAATGACAGCGATTTGTAACATATAGTAATTTATACTATCAATATTAAGGGAATGCAAATGAACTATCACCATGTTCCTTTTATTTATTTATTTTAATAAAATTAAATGTCTTTTAACAAAATAGCCTGTGTGATATCTCAACAGCACTTGTCAATAGCACTTTATAAACTTACAACTATTCCCAGGCGTATGTCAAGCAACTATCTTCTTATAAAAAACTTCAGACTCTACTGCTATTCATCTCCTCATCACCTACTGCTACTGGCTTTTTTGGTCATTTGCTAGGAAACTTCCAGATTTGTTATACATAGCTGGAACAACAGCAATCAGGAAAACCTAGGGCAAATGGTCTTTCATATATTAGGATCATTCATAATAATGATAATGACCTCCGTCTATGGCCATCAAATCATGACGACTATGCCACAGATTCAACTTGCTGTCACATCAGATATGTTGTAGGTTACTGGGGTTTGCAAAGCCTCCCTAGGACAGTCTGTACTTGCTGGGCAGAGCAGCTGAGCTGTGCGTTTTCAGAGGTTTTTGTTTTGGCAACAACATCAAGAATTACGGAATTCACAGCTTTTTTTACAAGTTTTACATCTCAAAAATAAGATATGATGGAATTTAGACATATTTTCTCTTGGCTGCTTCTGTTATTATACTGTATGGAAAAGATCCTCATAACCTTATCAGTTCCTTTAAATGGGAAGAACAATTACTCCTCACTGGATTTCACTAAAATGCTTGCTTTCACCAACAGTGTGAATTAAAAGCAAACTCTGCCACATGAGAATGCAAAAACTTTTAAAATATTATTTTATTGATGTAATCCATGACACTATACATCTTATACATCTGTAACGTTTGCATCCAAAACACGGTTAGTCTAGGACTTAGCCTGGGACTAATATAGTGTATTCCATACACAGCATTCACTATTAGTCTTCTAGATTACAAAACAGAATCAGAAAGTTCTTCATTGACCCTCATTTTTCACACAATGTCTTCAATGTACTAAATGTCTAAGGTTAATCTTAGATGAGCTGCCCACTTCTCTCCTTTTGCAAGGCAGGAATGATCTTATCCATCACAGCCTCCGAAGACATAAAATGGGAGCAGTAAGCATGGAGTCCACAAGTCCTCTTTCAATAAGAGTATTTGTATGTATTTGCTACTAAAAACATCAGTTTGTTTTGAAATTATTTCTATAAAAAGAATTTTGTATTTTTAAGTAATACTTTTCTAATGGGTCCATACAAGACAAAATTACATTTTAAAATTCCATACCATATTCCTATTTCTTTTAGAGCAGTTTCACCAACCATACATCTGTAATAGTTAAATAGAATCTATAAATTGAGTGATATCACTATGTCTTCATCATATCACAGATATGCATTTTTCTCCCCATTGTATTCTTCCTCTATTGTATTCTTATTGAAGTCGAACAGTCTAGTCCTTGAGACAGTAACAACTGCTGTGTGCTAGTGACTGCGAAAAAAAAGACAGAAAGGAAGATAGAGAGCTCAAGCAGGAATCCTCCACTGGAAGTGGAATCCCAGGCAATCCAAAGCCAGCAAGTAGCTTTGTGTCCCCATATCCTTCAGGCATGCAACAGCTCTAACCATGGTCAGTCATTACAAAAATGATTACAGTTCTAGAGCAAAAGGGGAAAAAATCCCTTCCCCTTCACTGAATTGTAATACTCAAAGACATCTCTCCTTCACATAAAATGCTTAGATATTTATTACATAAATAGAATTAGTATATAAATTAAAATTAAGAGGCAATTTATAGAAAGATGAACGGCCTTGAGAGAATGTAGTGTTCAGATTGTACTGCAAGTTCAATTTACTTTTTTCAAGAGGATAAGGTTTTCCAACGTTTTGCCAACATATACTGGTTAATGACCTTTTGAAAGCAATGTATTCCCAACTTCTGAAACTGTTTTTGTGAAATATCTGTGTATAATGTCTATGTAACTGATCAAATTCAATATCACAACCTCGAATTGCAAGCCAGAGTTTTGCTTCCAACAATTCTACATCAAATATAACTCAGCAGCAATATAATACCCCAAGATGGTACCCTACATAAAGTACATTTAAACTATTTGCCATTACAATTGACTGTGTTTGACACACTTAAGCCTCCTTTCCAAGTATCTTTTGTTTATAAGTAAAATCAGTAGATCTGAGCAGATGATCAGTTATATGCAAGTTGTTTCATTAGATGAAAAAGGACTTACACATTCAAAAATTCAGAGCAACTTTAGGACCCGTCACCAAGGAGGCACATTTGCAGGGGGCACAGGCTCCCCTCCCAGAGAGGACGGAGCATGTGGACAACTTCATGGACAAGGTTAGTGAGTCCCGCTGACTCCAGTGAGACCACACACATGCACTTTTGCAAGACCCCTCTGCCTGTTACATGTCTAGCCTGTCATCTTTTGTCCATGGCACTTCTAGCAGGTACACTGAGGGTAACATGAGCAAATAAAGGGACGCCACCTGCACCAGTCCAGAGCAGAAATAACCTTCCCACGAGATGGGAATTCCATGAATAACATTTCCTGTTTCTTCAGACTGCACATTTCTCATAAATAAAGAGTGGAACTATTTTAATCAAAAGGGTACCGTTGAAAACATTGTAATAAACTTAACCAATCCAATAATGCAAAAGTGCAAAAGCTGCATTCTGTGACAAATACTCTGAGAAATTCAGCATGACCACATCAGATGAAGACACATGAATCCATATAATAATTTCAGAGTTACATAATTCAACAAAGGAAACAGAGGAAGCTCATCTGAGCGACCTCAACAGTCATTTAACACTTGGACATAATTTATATCAACACAGTCTTAAATGGAAACTTTTTGCTATCATGTCCTAAATAAAGCCAATTTGTAAGAGTACATTACTAGCGTCTCCAAAGGTTTTGTTTTCTGTTTTCTAAAGGTGTCTAAATATCCATCTAAAAAGCATTCAGGGTTTTTATTCTTCTGGGAGCAAACACAAGGTGCAAAATGGTGTCAGATCTTTGTACCAGAAGGCTATGCAGAATAATGACTCGGGAAAAGCTACCCGTACTTAGCAAGTTTCCTGTATCTGCAAATACAAGCCAGGAGGACAGAAATTGAGGGAATACAAATGGGGAGTGAGATTAAACAAAATAATAATTAGAAGGACAGAAATAATGAGAGAAAGACAATGAGCTACTAAATTCTAACTAAAAGCTTTGTCACAGCTAGTTCAAAATACTCAAAATTTCTTTCATTTGAGGAAAGCTTACAGAGGGTAAGTTAAATTAAAACCCAGCTTGCTAAAGAAAATGAAAAATGCATGAAATCAGCATTTTTTGCAGTTATCACTAACTAGCAGTTTAAAATGTAGATGCACATTTTAGGAAGACCACATTATGGAAAAGTAATGATAAAGTACTGCTTTGCAAAACTGTTACCTGCAGTGCCTGATAATTTATTCGGAAAAGGAGTAGCTCTCCAGTAGTAACAGGAAAAAAAGAAAAGGAATATTGCACTTTGTACTTTTAGTAAAAAATCTTCACCAAATTCAATGCTCACATTATCTTCATGTAGATAAACTGATTTGTTCAAACAGCCAACTACGTCATGGCCGTTCAATCCATACGGCAGCTGCAGAGCTGCCAGAAGGCCGTAGTCTAACAGAGAGGGCTTTTTACCAGACTGGATTTCAAAACTTTGCTCATTTCTTCTCCTCATGTGTGCATGCACAGTCCTCTATGGAAATGCAGGCACCCTCTAATACACTTTTCTAAGGAGAAAGTTCTTTCATAGCTTTAAATGTCTGTTAACAGAATCTGGCTGTAATTTTGCACAAGCTTGTAGAATTAAAGCAAACTAGGCCTAAAAGGACACAATTCATTAGTAATTCTCCTTTGAAAGGGATGTTTCATAATGTTTCTAGTAAACTGAGTCTACTGCTCAGCAAAAAAAAATCCATTTGTCATTTTGCAAGCCTATTTTCCCTTCAAATAAAACAGTTTACACATGCAGTGATATTTTATTTCCCACAGCAGACATGTGGTCAGAAACCTGAAACACATAGCACGCATTAGTGGCCTTGTCCAAAGCCCACTGGCTTTAGCGGTGATTTGCACCCGTCAGTAAAGATGATGCAAAACCTGCCTGGCAGATTAATGTCAGCGAGAGCAACAAAGCAGCGCTGTGCTGGGAGCACAGGACTGGGTCTCAAGCTTTGTGCCCTGCTTGCTGGGTGGCAAAAAATATCTCATATGGCTTTCCAACAGCTCCAGCTGAGCCAGGCCGGCTTTGCCTGCATTGGGAGGGAGCCACCTCTGAATGGGGAAAGATCCTCCCTGATGCCACTTGCAGAGAAACTGATGGAAAATAAATACACACATACATGAGGGAAACAAAAGATGGTACTGACACATTGTTGACAAGGTACATTTTTTGTTACAGAGAAAAATTACCTCTTTTTACTATAATTTTTCTAATTACGTTATTTTTGCAGTAGCCATGGGGAAGATACGAGTTCATTAATATGTGGAGAGAAGAGGTCAATTTGCGTTGTACCACATGGGAGGGTAAGTAGGGTACAAGACCATCCTTGTTCAGTCCACTAGATATGGTCCTCTGAAGAGACTGGAGAGTCTGAAATCTAGAAGATCTAAAAGATGTTGAGTACAAGGAATTCTCATCTAACTCTTTGTACAACAAATAATAATAAGAAAAAAAAACCCTCAGATTTCAGCAATTTTTCACTTCTTTACTAATCCATAAATTAACTGTTTCTGATACAGTACAAGGATATTTAAAGGGGCTTTACATTAACACCTGCCCCTTGCTGCAAGGCCAGAAGCCCTCACTGCCATCGCGCACCTTCCGCACGGGCTCTTGGCGCGGGACGAGGCCCCACGGCAGCGCTGGGCCGACCTCGCTCCCGCGCTGCGCTCAAAGGGGCAGCAGCAGCTGCCTCATCCAGCCCAGCACCACTCGCCCCCCGGGGGCCGAGCCCTGCCCTAGGACACTGTAACCTGGTTTGACTCCTGGTAGCTACGGCATTTCTCTCCTGATGAAACAGGACTAAAGTCCAGTTTACCCTTCATACTGAAATAACCTGCAGTGGGATTAGAGTACACCAGGTGTAACCAGCGTCCCTAGTACGTTTTGTCCACTGTGGACCTTGGAGGTTACTATTTTTGATTTAATGGGTTGTTACGAGAGCACGTTGCTTTCTGCCCCAGTGTAAATATCCTTTACAGTTTTAATGCAGTACCTCAGTAATGTTCTCCCAATTTTTCAACGATTATGCCTAGGCTTCAGGTAGATAAAATACAGTTTTCTCTGCTAAGCTGTACAAACAGAAACATTGCAAATCCCCAGTTTCTCATCCTGTGTTGGCAATAGCTGTTGCATTTTAATTACAAGCTTACGTTGCTGCATGCCATTTATTTACTTTCAGGGCTCAGTTACATTTTTCCTCCTCTGCCATTATCTGCAGCTGAGCTTGTCAACTATTATTAGACTTGAAAAGTCACTCCATTGCCAGAAGAACAAGTACCCTGACTTTGACAAATTTAATAGGATTAGTTCCTCCAGCAAAGACCCTCCGTACAGAAAGGGAAACTATTCTCAACTCTGTGCATCTCTTTCACTCTGTATTTGAATAAGATATTAGTTACTGCCAGAGACATTTTTGGCATCTCAAGCCTTATGTCATTAATCCTCTTCATATATTGAGTACTTGGAAGCAGATCAGACACCGTACAATCATATCCACATCTAAATGATCCCGAGGAAACAAACCCAAAACTGCATCAACAAAAGCTGCTCTGACAATCTCGCAGTATTGACTTTGGCGTCGCTGCCTGCATTGAGAAACCTTGTAGCTTCCCTACTACGGCATTAAAGAAAAAAAAAAAAAGAAAGAAAAGAAAAAAAAAAGAAAGACGAAAAGAGGTTTTGCGCCTCTGTGCAACCCATCGCGCAGAGGCAGGGTCCGACCGACGCGAGCGCCCAGAGCACGTGCGAATAACGCGGCAGAGCGGCGGGCACCGCGCTTCGCTCCCGAGCGCTGCAACCCCGGCGCGGGCGGGACTGTCGCACGCCTCCCGAGGAGGACACGCACACGTGCTGGGCTGGCAGGAACTCGGCGGGGCGAACAAACCAGAGGGAAAAACGAGCGGCCGCCGCGAGGCAGCGCGGCACGCGGTGCGGGCAGCGGCCGCGCTTCCCGGCGGCCTCGCTCCGTCCCGGCGCCCGCGGGCAGGCGGGACCCGACGGCGCCGGCCGAGCTGACCCAGGCGCGCCCGGCGCCACCGCTGCGGCCACCGGCCCGGCCCGGCCGCGCTCCCCTCCCGCGGGGCCGAGGCGGCAGCGCGCGGCTCGCACGTGCTTCGGCCGCCGCGCGGGCAGCCCCGCTGCCGCCGCCCGCTGCCGTCGCAGCCGCGCTCGCTCGCTGGGCTCGCCCGTTACCTAAGTTGGTTGGGCTCCAGCTTGGGCTTCTTGGCTTGCGGCTCCCCCGCTGCCATCTTCGCGCTGGGCGGCGTGCGGCGCGTCCCGCTCCGCTCCGCTGCGCTGCGCCCGCCTCGGCTCTGCCCGGCCCGGCCCGCCCCGGCCCCGCCGCGGAGGCGGGCGCCGCGCCGGGGCTGCCTCGGCGGGCGCCTGACAGGGCGGCCCGCGCTGCGCCGCTCTCCCGCCGCGGCGCCGACCCGCGCGCTCTAGGCGCTGCGGCGCGCGTGGGCCCTGCCGGCCGCGCGGAGCGGAGGCGGCGGCGGCCGCGGGCGCTGCGGCGGCGGGCGGCAGGGAGGGAAGGAGCCCAGAGCAGCCGCGCGGCGCAGGCAGCGCCCCGGCCGCCCGCGCCTCCGCCGGGGGGCGGCCCCGCGCCGCGCCGGGCCTCGCCGCCATCTTGGCCGCTGCGGCCGGGAGCGGGCGCGGGCGCGCCGGGGAGGTACGTGCGGCCGCGGCGGCGCGGGCATGGCGGGGGCGGCGGCGACGGGAGCCCGCGGCCGCGGCGCTCGGCGGGTCTGCGAGGGCAGCCGGGAAGCGGCGGCGCGGGCGGCTCCTCCCCGTCCGCCGCCCCGGCGCCCCCGCCGCTCCCCCGCGCCGTCGGGACGAGCGCTCGGCCGTGGGGAGCTGCGCGGCGGGCGCTTTGGCCTGTGGGCTCGGTCTCCATTTACCCGGGCAGTCACACGGCTGTGCGGGTCGCTCCTTGAAACCACCCGCGGGGAGGGGAGCGAGCGCTCGCGCGTGGGGAGCTCAGGCAGCTCCGCTTGTGCGGGAGAAGGGGGCGCATCCCAGGCACCGGGAAGGCAGGAGCCTTGCCCTCAGCTACCCTTTTGCAGATCACTTGTGACTTGCCTTAAGAACAAGCAGTGTACGCGTTCCCACCCCCGGATCTGCAACCTTGGCGGCTTTCTTGTGTCCACACAACTCATTGGCTTTCTCTGAATCCATTCGATAATGAGTCACAACAGTAAATTGCTGCTGATACGATATCCTTGAGCGTTTGTTTGCCCTCGGAACCATAAATGAGTTGGTGCCCATGCAGCTGTGACTGTGCAGAGAGTTGCTGTACACAGAGATCTCGGCCAAGCTGGACTGCTCCGTGTGGGAATTCCGGGCTGGTCCGGGGCAGGGAATGCAGAGGAAGCCCTTGGGACTGCCTGCTTTAAATAGGGCAATGACTCCTCTCTACTCCCTCCTTTCTTCCCCCACATGCCCAAATTTTGTAGGATCTGGTTCATTCTAGAACAGAATGCTGAAGCAGAAGTCGCAGGAGAAGGATGCAGGATCTGCTTTGGAGTCGCCAGGCACTTGCCGTCCTTCCAGTCTGCTGGCTGGTTTGTACCCAGTAAGCTTGGCTCTAGTTTAGAGAGCAGGTTCACCATAAAATGTAGCTATAGACAACCAAACCCAATAATTCATAACAAATAATGGAAATTCATGCGCATAGAAGGCAGATTGCAGTATGGGAGAGGAAAGGCTGTTTTGCAAGAAAAGCACAAGCAGGTCAAATTACTCATGCAAGAGGTAAAATGATGGAAGCAACATTTTACAAAGGGACTGACTACATCAGCCATGAGAATGATTCAGCCAGCTGTTGCCAGCGGGTTTGAATTGTACACAGCTTCTTGTTTATTAAAAAAAAAAGGTATTTCACTCTAAATGTCAAGAAGTTAATCTGTGATATGCTGGGTGCTAACTCAAAGCACAAACAAATAAGGTTTTGATAAAGTGGGGTAGATAGATTCTCCCCAGTCCTTGTGCACTTACCTGAAAATTCCTCAGAGATGGCAAATTAAATATTACGACCCCGCCATGTGCTCCAGTGCTTAATTTTGGTGCCCTTGCACAAAGTTTTCTGTCCTGCATAGTCATAGCTAAGTCCCAGTTACTCCTTCAGACAAAAATCCCCTTCAAGTAGTTGTGATTTAGGCAATCTTGAAATCTCATAAAATTTATTTCTGAAGAACTTGAAATCCTTGAGGTAGAGAGGTATGAACAGCTGGTGACAAGTGGCAGCTGTACTTCATAGCTGTACTGGCAGGAAGAAACCTGATTAAACCTTTTTAAAATGCAGAGAGTCTTCCTCTTATTCTCCCATTATTTTCAGCCACCTTCTTTCCTATGCTTCATTCAAAACTTAATAATAGGAAACAAATCTTTTACGTGCTTTTTAAACAGCCATTTAACAGTTGGTATTATGAAGCCTGATTTTTTTTCTTTTGGACACCAAAATTAAGGAGTGCAGCTTGTGCTTTTCTCATGGAAGAGAGAGAGGAAAAACAACCCCATGAATTTGCTTTCTACCACCTGGATTTTGAACTAGTTATGGCACAACATGCACACCTGAGTAAGAGCTGTCCTTTACAGCAAGATTCCAGTGATAGCTGCTGGCTCTGGTCTAGTATTTCAGTACTGCGTGGCTCTTTGGGCGCTGTGCATGTCCTTTCTTGAACCTAGAATCGCTCTTAAAATAGAGCGTATGAAAAAAAAACAGCTCAATGCTGGCACCATCTCTGCAGCCTGTCACACTTGCTGGAGCAGTGTATTGGGACTGCATGATGGAAAATGTCTTCCCAAAGAACTGCTAGGGCAGGACTTTCATTTCCTGTGGTTGAATCCCCTGCTGCCTTGGCCCCTCACAGTTCTCTGGTTTGCCTGGAGCATGAGCCTAATTATCCATCTGTTCCTGCAGATCCCTTTGACAGGAAATGTGACGAGACATTGACCCTATCTGAGTCAATTTAGTTCTCTCTGTTTCTTCAGTACCATTTCCAGAGAGTGAATTTCTTAAACGGTCCCTTAGTAGTCATAAATCAACCGACTTTGATGTGGTTTGTGTTAAAGGTGTAGTCCATCTTCATGTAAGAAACATGGTTTTAGCAGTTAATTTCTGTTTTTTTTTTTTTCCTAAGCAACTCTATTAGATTTTCATTTTTTACAGAGAAGCTTTTAGTTCTTGCAGAAACCAAAGGAAATGCAATTATTCAGTATCTAATTCCATTCGATTATTCTGGAGCTAATATTGTTGTGTTGGCAATATATATGCAGTCGACAGGCCATTAGAGGATTTATGCTGAAACTAAAATGAACAAAGACAGCGTGCAAACATATTTTTGGAAAGCCTATCTGTCAGTAGATGGAGTACTGCACAAATTCTCATGCAGGCTGTGGTTGCTCTTGATAAAAAAAAAAAGACGGAGGTGGTGGGAAAGGTAGTTATGGATACTAAACACTAATTTAAGACAAGTTCATCTTATACCGAAAGGACTACTTCCCTTCAAAAATAATTCCAGAAAGTTATAGTGAAAAAATGCTGTTTAGTCTTTAATAGAAGTGACTTTGTTGATAAAATATGTGCCTAAGTAGTTCCTGCTCAGGTGCAGCACCTAGTGTTATGTTAGCATTGATTTGATTCTTAGACTTTCCCTTAAATAATGGGGAAAGACACCAGGCAGTTCCTAAGAATGATTACAAATATATATTTCCCTACTAGTATGGATACCTATAAGTGAAAAGATCAGTGATAGTTAAGCAGCAGCAGTAACACATGCCAACAGTGGTGGGAGCCTCATAAAAATGGTAGTCACAGATCACTCAGATATTAGTGAGATATGAGACTTCCAGGTGCATCGGTATGAACCAGAAATACTGAATTGCAACTATTGCTGTTGTATCAAGGTTACTCCAACTAGTTACATATATGTTCAGAGCTGTTGTGCTTGCTGTCTGGTAAATGTTATTAAAGTAATCAATAGGGTGTTTCTTCATTAGGTTTGCTGTTCCAAGAGTTGATGAATGGGCTTGGGGCAGTGGGAAATGTATGTTATCTGGTTTTGTCATGTGGGACATGCTGAATTTATAGGAAAAAGCTGAACTGCTGACCATCTGGCTGTGGCAAAAATACTAGCTTCAAAATAGAAACAAATCTACTCCTTAGTTTATTCATTTCTCCTGATTACTTTAAATGTTAGATTGCTTTTCACTAAGAGTTTATCTCCACAAATATGTATACCAGAGGCTCAGGCTCTGATCCACTTCCACTAATCCTTCTACCATTCAGGGCAGCGCTGCTAAATACCAGGAACACAGGAGCTCTGGAATACTTTGCTGGTGATAGTATGTTCAGGCTTTTCTGGGATTACTTGTTACAGCACATCCCATATTGAGACATTCTCAGCGATTATTACTAGCTCTAAAGGGTAGTTGCAGAGGCCAGTGATTAATTCCTTACTAGCTGGTTTTCAAAGCTTTGACTGTAACTCAGCTCAGTGTTACAGAAAAGCAGTTGGCAAGAGCATCTTTGCAGTGATTGGATTTTAGAATACCTAGTTGTGGCTGAAGACAAGCATATGCTATAAGTGTCGTTCCCAGGAACACAGCATTTCCCTCTTACCAATGAGCTACACTTTGTGAACTTGCTGTGACTTCTGTACAGATGTTTCTCTACTGAGAGAGAGAGGAAATTGCAATATCCAAATTTCAAAAAAAAATCCAAAATCAAAAGAAAAGATTTGAAATCAGCATATTGAATACATCTGAAAAACTGGTAGTTCTATGAGGATTCAAACTGTGATGGAATAGAAGTGACTGCAGAGAATTATGTGGAATTTCATTCATGCATCAGAGGTCTTGACTAGGAGGGGAAGTCTGTGAGAGGGAGCTGTGAAGCCGCTGCTGGGTTACGTGTGCTGCAGCGCCGCGTGAGATCACTCGCAGACAGGCTGTTATTCTGTTAAAAGTGAGCGTGAATGGCTTGCTCTGGACTAAAGATGCAAGTAATAATCCCTGTAGATGTTTAATCTGCTTCACAGATATGCCTAAAAGCAGAGATAGAGATGTTCTTTTGAATATTCCTTTAGTTGTAAGATATCCAGCATTGCTACCCATTTCAATTCGCTGGTGCCACTTGTGTGACAGGACGTGTTTCTCAGCAGGTCCAGGGAGGTGATGCTCAGCCCTGCTCAGCCCTGGCGAGGTCACATCTGCAGGACTGTGTCCAGCTCTGGGATTCCCAGTGTAAGAGAGACATGGAGCTGCTGGAGCGAGTCCAGTGGAGAGCTGCTAAGATGATTAAGGGACCCAAGCATCTTCCTTATGAAAAAGGGCTGAGAGAGCTAGGCCTGTTCAGCCTGGAGAAGAGGAGACTGAGCGGGCATCTTATCAGTGTATACAAATATCTCAAAGGAGATTGTCAAGAGCGTGGGGCCAAACTATTTTCAGTAGTGGCCAGCAATAGGACAAGAGGCAGTGGGCAGAAACTGAAACACAGGTAGTTCATCTGAATATGAGGAGAAACTTCTTTCTTTGAGGGTAACAGAGCGCTCGAACAGGCTGCCCAGAGAGGCTGTGGAGTCTCCTTTTCTGGAGATCTTCAAAACCCGCCTGGATGTGATCTTGTGCCACCATACTCTAGGTATCCCTGCTTGATCAGAGGGTTGGACTAGATGATCTCCAGAGGTCCCTTCCAACCTCAACCCTTCTGTGATTCTCTGTGGGATAAATCAAATGAACTGGTCTTGCACCTGACAGCGGGACTCCCACTTCTGCTGTCAGCAAGGGCAGAGGAACACGAGCAAGCTGAGCTGCCTTGTTGCTGCTAGGGCAGGCATTATTGAAATAAAGTCTGTTGGAAGATGTGGTGGCAGCTGGGTGGGTTTGTAAAGCTGTAATCTGCCAGGCCTGGTCCCCTGGAGCAGGTGGTTATTCCAGTTTGCCATGTGGCAGCACAAATTCTCACGGCTGGTTTCTGGGCTGCTTGGGGCAGGAACACAAGTGAGTAGAGAGAGGCCGTGGCCAAGTGGCCCTTTCTGGCTACCCGAGCTCTCCTCTTGTCTGTCAAGTCATGGTCTAATATTGTTAGTGGGATTTTTGGCAAAAGAGGTGGCTGTGCTAGCAGAATCATTTCACCTACCAGGAGAGCTCGGTGTGATCGTGGTGCAAGTAAGTGACTGTATTCAGTTAGGGACGATGTTGGCCTGCCGGACTGCCTTTATTTAAGTGCATACTAAGAAATGCAGCCGTTGCTGATGAAGAGACTCCATGAGCTTCAGGAGCAGGACAAGTGCTGGGGCTTCACGGCGCTCGGCTGTGCTCGCCGCATGCCCTGGCTGCCGCATCCGCCCGCAGCCTTCGGGGAGCTGCCCGGCAGGCTGGGAGTCAAATCTGCGGTTAACGGGAGTCTTATCAGCGCCGCCAACACCGCCGCTACCGCAGCTCCTCCCTGCAGCGCCGGGGCCTGCGCTGGGAACTGGGCTGCATCTCTGCTAACAGACATGCTATTGTATCCATATTGAAATGTACAGAGAACTATTCTGAGCTTTATAGCTGATCACCTTCATATGTTTGGGCTGCCTTGGTGTAGAACAATACTGACATTCAGTTGTTGATTATACTTGCCACTGTTGTTTGACTATTGGGGAGATTTTGAAGGGGTTTAATGGTCAGTGCTGGCTAAACTCAGAACACATTTGGTTAAATGGGATTAGGACAATTGTGCCAAGGCTCCTTTGTACGAATGCTGTGTTTGTAGTATTAAAGTTATCAGTTTTTTTAACAAAGTAAGACAAGAGATGAATGTGATCCATGAAACTTGCAGTAGTGCTGCTTTGTAGATTTGGTTTCTCTCCCATTCCTAAGCAAACTGACAGTTACAGTTTCCAAATTAAAATCCTTTTATCTACTATATTGGCTTAATAGAATCTTCCCATCCATATCTTGACTATTGCTTTTTGTGTATCTACCAGCAAAGACTGGGCTCCTTGCAGGAGCCTAGACATGGCTGCAGTGGAAGTCAGCACGTCTGAATCTGGCGTGTGACAGGGCAGTAGAGAGTGCATCCTGCAAGTGGTGCCTTGGCTCCCTTCCACCTCTGCAGTGTTAGATGGAAGGAACTAGCTTGCTTACTGCCCATTTTTCACTTTCCTAGGTGAGCTTTGGGAGACATAATTTTGTATAGTCAGTATTTCTGAGCCCAGACTCTTTCTCAGTGTTACAAGTGAGTTGAAGGTTGAGCCTGTACCCCGACCCGTTGAGCTCTAGACACAGTAACAACAGCCCTCTTCGAAGCTGTGTTTTTTTCCCCAGTGCTAGGGCATGCAGTGTTTAGACTTCTTAAAATCCGCATGGAATTGGGCCATTTCCAGTGAGAGGCTTCCGTGTTGTTTCCACATTTCTCTGCCAGAGTTATGTTAGTTAAGGGGCAGAGCTTATCTCCGTTTTGAAGGAGTGAAGCCTGGTAGGTTTTGGTGTTTGGCTTTTCCTAGACAGGCATAATTGGTGGTGGTCTTAGTATCCCAGTGCTGAGGGTGCTGCCACCCGGTAACTGTTCCCTCTCTTTCCAGTCACAACTGCATTTCTCCAAAGGTTGGATGAACCTCAGTTACTGGTGTATGCTCTTTTCACTCTCTGCCAATGCAACGACCTGAATCAGGAAGCTGATCTGACCAAAACCTCTTTATTTTCTGGGTCTTTTTTTTTTTTTCCAGCTGGATCAATTTCTTAATATAGATAACCACATAACCACAGAACTCCTTATATCAATACCTGGAAGGAGCAAGAATGAAAACCCAGGGCATATGGGCAGCTTCTTTAACTATAGAAAAGTCTGTGTGGGGTATAAGGAATGGGTTAATTGCAGCTCAAGGAGTCTGTGCTTGGTTATATTTTGTTTTGTTTTCTAAGCCTGAATTTAAATGCAGACTTTCTCTTTTGTCAGAGGACAGTTACACTGAAGGTCTTGCAAGCCATTATACTTGTCTCATGTAGAAACTGAAAAGTTAAACAGGTCTAATACCATTTATCTGTTCTTCCAAAGTGGAGAAAATAATTTATGCACTTCTGATTTCAGCTACTGTTTCGTTGAAAGATGAGAAATAGACTAGGAATTAGTTTTAAGAACAGATAAGCTTCTTCTCTGGTGAATGAAATGAAGTGTCAGAGCCTGAGACGTGTTTTTGTAAATCCTAAAGGATGCAAGAACAAAAGGATTACATTCTTTGCTTGGAGCTTCATATTTCATGAAAGATGTTTTAGACATGCTTTACAGGCTTTTTTTTTTTTTTTCCTCCCCATGTGCATCAGATACATTTGAGGTAATTTTATTAAATTAAAACAGATGTTGATTTCTCAGTTTGTGTAATTCTGGTGAATTACACCAGAAGCTGCCAAACCAAATATATTTATCTTTAATGGACATCAACGTTCAGTTGTGTGTGTAAGTGTGATGCAGACTCCTCTGTTGCATGAAAAGTAGGAAATGATGTATAAGGTCTCCATCGGCTCATGTTATCAAACAACATGCCTAAACTGGTGCCGACCAGTGAGAATCTTTCTCAACTGCTAAATAAGGATGAAAGTAGAAATTGAGAGTGCCAGCTTCTTGCTTAAGTTGTGACATATATTAGTGACTTAATCCACTTTGAGTGTAACGTTTCCCCAAATAAAGAAAACACTATTTAAAACCAGCAGTAAAGCAGTATCTTTTTCTTAGCTTCATTCACACTGTATGCTAAAGAATAACCATTATAATAAAGGGGACCTGGGAGAAGAAAAATGACGGTTATCAAATTCTTTTGTTTATTTTAACTTGTTCAAATATGTTTCCAACAGAAAATGATCCACAGTCTGTTTCTTATAAACTGTTCTGGTGATATATTCTTGGAGAAGCACTGGAAGAGCGTTGTGAGCCAATCTGTGTGTGATTATTTCTTTGAAGCCCAGGAAAAGGCAGTCGATGTTGAAAATGTGCCTCCTGTCATCCCAACGCCACATCACTACCTCATCAGCATCTATCGGGATAAAATCTTCTTTGTGTCTGTCATACAGACAGAAGTGCCACCACTCTTTGTAATCGAATTTCTGCACCGAGTAGCAGATACTTTCCAGGTGTGTTACTATTAAGTAATTTTAAGACTGAAAAAAATTGAGGGGAATTTTTATGCAAACTTCTTTGAAAGAAAGGCAATAAACCCTCCTGTCACGACTTTCCCCTCGGCAATTTTCAAATCAAGTGTTGGTTTATAAAGTACAAAGGAAAGGAAGGTTTATCTTGTGTATTCACTTGATTTACAGATACCAGTGCACATGCACTAAATCCAACTGCCAATTTATGAAAGCTGCCTTGTTTCTGTAAGCTTTTGTACTCTTCATGTTATCTTGATGACCTGAACTAGCTCTCAGTCATGGAGCAGTCTGTAGGGAGGGCAGCAGTGCTGAGCGAGAGTCAAATCTTCAGCCTATTTGTCATATACTGCAAATAAAAGAATCTCAGTGGAGATTGGGCCTGTCAAAAGATATTTTTCATATTTCACAGCAGTCTTCTGACAGAAGATGTGTTAATGTTCACAAGTGGGAAAACCCTGGGACACAAATCCAGAGTAAACCATATTGAATTCATTTTGTTATTCACACTGTCCATGTTTCTAATTACACAGTAAATACAACATTAACATGTAGTACCATCAGGCTATAGAAGCAGCTAGTCATTTTCGTCACTAAAATCCTATGATATACCAGAGTTTTTCTGTAAACATTAAAAAATAATATTGTAAGGCATTTAAACAGGAATAAAAATCCTCCCCTTTGTAATCTGTGATTTGTTTAGGATTACTTTGGCGAGTGTTCTGAGACTGCAATTAAGGACAATGTAGTTATTGTGTACGAGCTGCTAGAAGAGATGTTGGACAATGGCTTTCCACTGGCAACAGAATCCAACATACTGAAGGAACTGATTAAGCCTCCCACAATTTTGCGCTCTGTTGTCAACTCCATCACAGGTATGAATATAAATAATATTCAGAGGTGTCTCATTGCTTAAAAACCCAGCACCATGATGCTTTTTAACTAAAAAATAACACCATATTGGTCTGAACTTGCAAATTCAGGCCCCTGTCCTTCCCATAATTAATTGCTGGGTGGAGGCAGCTTACTCTGTATTTGCAGTTTAGGCCAGGCCCCTTTGATATCCTCAGGATAATGTCTGTTCCGGCCACAGCTGCTGAAGTCCCTCAGGAGCAGCAGGACACAGCCCAGACAGCACGGACTGGGGACAGGTGCTCTGGGTGGCCACGTCTTGAATGACACCGGGGCGCTGGGGAAGGCTGTGCATGCTGTACAACATTATCGTGCAAGGATAAGCAACACATACCTAAGAATAGTCCAATAAATCTTTGGTGTCTGGGAACAAATAGTGTGATGAGAAGCAAGTAGCCTATCCTGAGCCTGCCCCCATGTACGCCACCCTCAGCACCCATCACGTCCAGGGCTGGTTTCACACTGTTGTAAATGGGCACATCTCACGGTGACAGAGCCACACGAGTGTGAGCTGAGCCGGTGGCATCTGCACGGCTGGCGAGCGGACCCACTGCAACCCCACTGAGTAAGGGTATTGTCAGGGAGCTTTAGTTTACCTCACAGGTAAGGGCAGCCAGCTAACCTGGAAGAGGGAGAAACAGGGCTCAGGGCCCTCACAAGGAGCTCCAAAGAACTGTAGCGTTTGAATTCTCTTGGGAATCTAAGCCCTCCATCTACTCTCAGTCAAAAATCTTTTGCTGACTTGGGCCTTGTGCTGTGCAAAGTATAGTCTCAAAGCTCTGAGTCTGGACACATATTTGAAATTAACTCAAATCACTTAATGAAATTTCAGCGTTTCAGATTTTAGTTTTAAGTTCTTAAGGTCAAAATCTTTTGATTCCTAACTGCGATATCTGGAATACTCCTCTTGTAATTACTTACTGACTCTATGAGGCTTTTTTTTCACTTTCTTAAGGCAGTAGTAACGTGGGTGACACACTTCCCACGGGGCAGCTGTCCAACATTCCTTGGCGCAGAGCAGGGGTAAAATATACAAACAACGAAGCCTATTTTGATGTCATTGAAGAAATTGATGCCATTATAGACAAATCAGGTAATATATGAACTCATATTTGTTTCTTGCATGTTTTTATATTTACCACTGATCTTTAGGGAGAATACAGTCCTTTCTGTGTTTATATGCATGTTCTATATAGGTATCTCCATATCTTAAATACAAATACAGAGCCCATTCAAAATAACCTGCCCAAATGTATAGTTTTACTTCATTTTATAATAGCAACATGTACTAGGCTGCTTAAAGAACATGCTGTACACTTAGAAGAAATATTCTGTACTTAGATACTTAGTTTGTATATTGGTTATCTCTTAAGAGAGACAAATGTAAGGAAAAAAACATAAAGCTTTAAATGCGTTGATAAAATGACCTCCCTTGTTCCTCTAAGAGTTCTGGTGGGCCCCACAAAAGCAGTCATTAGCTGTCTTCTGATAGCAAGGCAGAGCTTGCTGCAAATAGCCAGATGGAATTGTTTTTCTTGTTATGCTTTGTAACATCTGGGTCCAGTTTATATACAATACTCCTTTCCTGGGAATAACTTAATAAAATGATGTTATCTTCAAATATATTTTTTAATATGAAATTTAGCTGTGAAGAGGAATCTGCTAACTTTGATGTAAATGTCGCCCATTCCAGGAGTTGGAAAAAAGCTGATCCAAAGAGAAAGAAGTGTTGGGCTGTAGACAAGTTCCTGCTGCGCTGTTCAGTAGCAAGGCTCACTGGCTGATGACAGTTGATAAGAGAGGGGATTAAATCTCTAATTTCTTAATTTAATGCTGCTGATAGTAACAGTAGCCATTTTTTTTTGTCTCCATACGCTAGTTCAACACACACTTGAGCTCTGATCATACTGGAGTCATGGGCGGCCGTTGTCCAACTCTTACTCTCACTCTATTAAGACTAAGAGCAGTGGGGATCCCTGCCAGGACATCCTCAAGGCTGCATTTTGCCCCTAGCTCAATAGCACTAAGAGCAGTATGTGTGGCCAAGTCTGAGCAATTGTAATCAAGACCCTGTGCTTATTTCTTGATTTATTTCAATCCTAATTAGAGTATGAGACTACTGAGATTATTTTAATCCACTGAGGACCCACTGCAGTAATCGTAACTGCTCTTTTCTCCTGTTATTCCTCAGGGACTTGCAGGGCAAGAATCTTCTTTCCTGACCTTTGTTAGGACAGAGCAGTAGATAAAATTGCTTCCCTAGAATAGATGTTATCTTGTTTCATGGACATATGGCTGTATGCTTTCATGTGAAACAGGATCATTTCTTTTCAGGGGAACTATTAACCCACAGTTTCTCTCTCCTTTAACTGGGTCAGCAGTAGTTTCTACTTATTTTCTAACAGCCTTTGCATGTAGGGCTAATTAGTCCAGAGTCCTGCTCATGCCTTTCTGCCCTTCTCTGGGATTTAAGAAAGGTCCTTTCCTGGATAAGGCCCATGGTAATCCTGCCTTCTTTTTTTTTTTTTTTTTTTTTTTTTTTTTTAACCCCTCCCCCCCCACTTTTTAACTATAGATTTATTTAACATCAGATGCGTATTTAATCCCACTCTAAAATAAGACACACTGCAGCTGTGGAAACACCAAGGATGACAAGATCCTGAGCTGAAGCTCAAACTGACTGTGTGTTGATGTTGCCCATTTCCATGTGCTTCAGCTCCCTGACAGCACTGCACAACTGGCTGCTTTCTGGAGACAGAGGACAGGGGTGAGAGAAAGGAAAATTCAGAGCTTGCATGTTCTGAAATTCTTATCTGCTCACTGCTGGGAACCAGCTCAAGCACATACAGTACAAATCTTGGGTAACAGCTTGCACAAGTAGTATTTGCTGATATGGGACAAGCTGTTTGCTCTAACAGCAAACATAATGTGTAAGCAGCCTAGGCCACAGGTAGCTGGAGTGGCCTTCTCTATCTGTGCTTGACGTGTTGTTGAGTGCTGTGCAAATGGCCCATGTGCCCTCTAGCTGCACCTCACCACATTTGTTACACCCTTAATAATCTTTTTTTTTTTTTTTCCCCTCCCTCCCAGGTTCCACAGTCTTTGCGGAAATCCAAGGTGTTATTGATTCATGCATTAAGCTCTCAGGAATGCCAGATCTTTCACTTTCTTTCATGGTAAGTTTAGCAGTGCATTTGCCAGTTTTAATTTTTTGTTCTCTGGGTTCGTTCTGCTTAATGATCAGATTTAAACAACTGTAAAGTAATGCAACAACAGTTTCATATATTACACATGTAAAAAATAACATATCAAGCTTTGCCTTCAACTGTAAAAGTTAGTACTTTATCAGACTTTTGTCTGTTCACAATAATATAAGAACTTTGGTACCAGGTGAGACTAGAAGTCCACCTGAGTAATGTGTCTTGGTAATAATCAGGAAAAATATTTAAGCATATAAGAAACAGGAAATGAGTAACCTTTGGTAGCCTCGTTCAGATTGCTGCCAGGCTGCGAGTTGGCACTTACGCTTTGCCCCCTCTTCCAGAACCCCAGGCTGCTGGATGATGTCAGCTTCCATCCGTGTATTCGGTTCAAACGCTGGGAGTCTGAACGAGTCCTTTCGTTCATCCCGCCAGATGGGAATTTCAGACTGATCTCCTACCGGGTCAGCTCACAGAAGTACGTTTGGGTTAGACATAACTGGTTCTTCAACAGCACCATTTAATACTTCCCGCGTGGGTAACTGCAGATTTCCCCTTGTTATAAGGCAAATTTGCATCACTGCCAAAACCATATTCTCTCTTTTTGTCTAATCTGATGCTGCATCTTACTCTATATAAGACAACAGCTTTTTAGCAGAGCTGCTGATACTAAATAATCACTGTTCAGTGGCATAAATCACATGTGATAGTAATATAGGCCTATTCCCGCCTGATAATTGATACTGCTGATAGATCTTTGTGATTAAGTATCTATAGAGGCTCCTAACTTCATAAAACAATGAAGAAAAAAAAACCTAAACCACAAATATTTGCCTCGTCTCAGTTGACTGATGGCTGTTTTGAGACGATCTCTTTAAAAAAATACAAAGTGTAAAGAAAGTGATTAAGGTGTTTTTCTTTTCATAAATGATTCCCCGCTAACAAAAATCACTTAAACAAAGATGTTGAAGAGCTGAGTATCATTTCCTGAATGAAAGAAGTTGGCTCTAACTTATGCCTACCAGAGAAGCATAAGTTTATATCAATTAAGACCTTTTTTCCCCCCCAGTAGAGGAATAGCCATGATGCACCTACCTACTGTCTTCTTTCTTTAGCTTGGTGGCGATTCCTGTGTACGTGAAACACATGATCAGCTTTAAGGAGAACAGTTCTTCGGGCAGATTCGATGTTACCATTGGACCAAAACAGAACATGGGCAAAACAGTAGAAGGAGTAGTCATGACAGTTCACATGCCAAAGGCAGTGCTCAACATGAACCTCACTTCTACGCAAGGCACCTATACGTTTGACCCAGTTACTAAAGTAAGTATGGTGTTTTTATTGGTTTAAATATCTAAGACTGCAGTAGAGCAAGTTGTACATATTGCAGAGCACTGGAACAGTGCACTGTGCGTAGCACAAAACATTCCTTCTGCATGGTTTTGAATAGAAACATTCCTTTTAAAGTTCACCTTTCCAATCTTAAAATGTGATTTCTCATTATATCAGTCTGCAACCCATTCCTGTCTCCATCTCTTTTCTCCTGCACCTTCACTCCTATTTTTTTTCTCTAGTGGATGCAGCAGTATGTTGCTGGTGCTTTCTTCTGTGGTGTGTACTGCAGTCAATGTACTTCAAAAAAAAAAAAACATACTAATCTGCAGGAAAAGCAGCAGACCTTGAAATAGGTAGTCAGAAAAACAGGAGAAAGGAGATGCAGGTCTTATCCAAAAGATCTGCCTAAAGCCATATAGGAAGAAAAATGGAAAAGCAGTAGTATGAAATTCTCTATCTTGGAGACTTGCTTTCTTGCCTCTCTGTTGTAGCTTGACCTTAATTTCCCAGAGCTCCTGAAGCTTTTTAGGCCCCTGGAAACATTTTGCTGGAATGCAGTCTGAGCTGAGCTGCTCTGCTGGCTCTTAACACCCTGCTCCAGGCTTTCTGCTGCGCTTGGAATTTCTCAGTCAGCGCTTGATTTGAAGTGGAGGTGAAGCTTTCTGACTTGCATTTGGTTTTAAAAGCAACAGAATCCCATCTTTCTTAAAGAACTACCTTGAAGGTTGTCTTAACTGACAGAAAGAAGTGTTATATTCCCCTTGCCCCGCCAGGTGCTGGGATAACTGTAGGTGGGTTTTTGTGTTCCTGGAACAACTTCTCTCCCTACTTGCACTTCTGTCCCCTTTGTCAGAACTTAGTCTTCTGTTTTTCCTCTTAACCTGATCTGTGATAAGCTGTGACAAGGCTCAGCTCTAACATAGCTCTGCATACTGTGTACTGACGTGATGCCTGACTTGTTTAGCCTAAACCCCAACCTTGATGTACTTGAGCAGCACCGTGGGGCTGGGTACGTTCCTCAGGCTCGCGCTGCTTGTGCGGCCTCTTGCCGGGCTCTGTACAAATTCCCAACCCCTTGCTCTGGTGCTTTGTACTTTCCACACAGTTGGAGGGTAGCTGCAACCCCTTGCTTCTTCAAGGAGGGAAAAGGGGTATTTTCTCTGCATTTAGCAAGAGGGTTTATGGTTTATGCCAAGAGTGACAACAGCAAAAAAAGCTCTTGCGGGTGAGTAAAGGGCTGCTATTTCTAAGAGAAGGAGCTACGCAGCCAGCTAGGGAGCCCTGCTGAGGCAAAAGGAGGGCTGGAAGGAGAAGTTGCCATCGTGCAGGAGCGCGGGCACGCCGGCTTCCCCCCACCGCAGCGACTCCTCGGGCTGCCGGGCTGCTTACTGCCCCCGGCCTGCGAACCCGGGCTTCATCACAACCTGCCTTCCCAGAGGGCTTCCTCAGACACTGCTCTGCTCTTTCCTGACAAGGTGTTGACATGGGACGTGGGCAAAATTACTCCTCAGAAACTACCAAGTCTGAAGGGCATAGTGAACCTACAGTCCGGAGCCCCCAAGCCAGAGGAGAATCCAAGCCTAAACATCCAGTTTAAGATACAACAGCTTGCAATTTCAGGTGAGTGGGGGTTAGGTGAGATTGAGGCTGGTGGAATCAATAGAATAACAATAGCAAATGGAGCCTGTCGCTGCTCTTTCAGCTGGAGGTGCTGAGCTGCAGTCAGCTTCAGCTTCAGCTTGGTCCAAACAGGTGAAGCTTGGTTAACCTAAACCCGACTGTTAACTCTGCTGGCAGAAAATAAAAAGATTTCCTTTGCCCAAGAAAGGGTGTGAAAAAGTGTACAAAAATTGAATTGTTTTGGATTGTGCATTAAAAATGCAGAGTTTTGTTTTAATGAAAAAGGTGAATGGCCATTTAGAATGCTGCTTGATTTTCCTTAGCATTTTACCACTAGAGCCCTTTCTACTGCTCAAGAAGCTCTATAAATTTTAAAGATAAACCCTTTTGTTTATTTTTCATTTAACTATCTAGTTTTTCATCTTCAAAATAACCTGCACATGAAATCAGCATTAAGCCTATAAAATAAGCACAAAAGTAAATTTAAAGCAAACTCAAGGCCTTAATGAGCAATCACTTAAATCGCACGAGCGATAAGACTGCCTGTCCTTGAAATGATAATTTAAAGTGTGAAGGAAATTAAGATTTCTGCTTTGCCTCCTTCCTCTTAGTAGGAGCAAGGGTGCACAGGGCACAAGCTGAGGAAGAGGAGGTCATTTGCTCAGTATTTCTTCCCTGGGAAGGAGGATGTTGACTTATTGAGTAGAAGAAATAGGAATTGTCCCCCCACTTCCTAGCCTGCCAACTGGTGACAGGGTGACAAGAACTGTCCCTTTGGCTTCCTGACTGCTTTTAACATTCTGGAAGAAAATGGAGAAGACTTTTCAACAGCTTGAGGGGATTTTTAGTATTCTGCCTTTATCTTTGTACTCTTGTTTTCCAGGATTGAAAGTAAATCGTCTGGACATGTATGGAGAAAAGTACAAGCCTTTTAAAGGTGTCAAATATATTACAAAAGCAGGAAAATTCCAAGTCAGAACATAAGAAGATTCTCTACATCAAGTGGAAATTCCCCTTAAAAAAAACAACATAAATGACTGCTTAGTGACTTATGTTGCTATTAAGTAGGTGCCAATTGATAAACCTTGATTAGTTTGAGATCAAAGCATTTGTGCACAGCAGGTCCTAAAATGGAAAATGTAGCTTATTTTCTCTTAATATGGCTTTAAAATAAGGTACCTTTTTTTCTAATACACCTTCACCCCTTTTTTTACTGAATTGTTGTGCTGGTGACTAGTTAGATATAGGTAATCCACTGAATGTCACAAACACTACACTGCCAAATCAGATACCAAAGCCCAGAGGCCAAGCACACGAGAGAGGCCAGCCAGGCTATTGGGAGAGTCCGGGGGAGCCGAGGGAGCTCCGCTGTTCTCTTGGCCAGCTGCAAGCTGGTATTCCACAAAACATCATGTATCCCTTCAGAAATGGAGAATGGCAGAGTGATGGTTAGGGCTCCCAAAGGAGCCCTGGACATAGCAAATGTCACTCCTGAGAGAGAGCTTCTGATGAAGGAGGGGAAAAAATGTTTTCCTTGTTGTTTACAAGAAACCGCCTTTCTTAAGAAGCATTTGCCTTAATCTGCTTTCATTTGTACCATCTGCAGATTACCTTCTGCATCAAATCAGGGGTGGTTGTTGCTTCAGAAGTCCACTTTCTTTCCATTCAATCCCATCATCATATTCATCATTTTTTAAGAACACAGTTGCAGAGAGTAAGATCTATTTTTTATGTGAAGCCTGAGCTTTGATTCAGATGTTCCACTGGTTTGAAGTGGATGCCACCAGATTTGTGCCATGTGTACATTGGAGCATAGCTTTTAGATAGCACAGTAGAAGTGTCAAATGTATTTAATGGTTGTGTGCTTTAATGTAATGAAATAAAGGGAACTCTACTGCACATGCATCTCCTTGTGAAGTTGTCAGTACTGTAAACTATTTGTAAGGCTCTTGTGTACTAAAGATGTCTGCTCCACAACGGAACGAAGACTATTTGCTACTCTGTCACTGAACGTGATGCTAGGCAAGTGTTTAAAGAGTCAGTTGAGGAGCATGGTAGGGAAGCTCCCTTCTGGTTATTATCTAGATGGTAACAATCCAGCAGTCCCCATCTGCACACTGGCATCCTAACAGTGATCACAAAAGCTCACAAAGGTTTACTTCAATATCAACATAAGCTGCCTGTCCCTGTAAATTAATACATGCCCCACAGTACCTGCCATGTTCGGTCAGTACATGGCAGGCTGAGATCAACATGTTTCAGACCTAAGAGAGAGTGGGAAAGTAGAGAATCTTTCCCTAATTTCCCTAGAATTTCCCTAACCTAGCTCAGTTACAAATTGATAAAGCAGTGCTTGCTTAGATGAGTGCATGAACTCACCTCATTCAATAGCCCAAACTTCAAACTTGGGAACAAAACTGATTACAAGTCTAAGAACAAAGAGGAGGGAACGGAACCTACCTGAAGGTTGCAGCCAGCCAGCAAGACCTTGAGCACCTTGTGAGACCTTGAGCACCGTGAGCACCTTGTCCAGCATCAGCTTCAGCAGCACCACTCTGGTGAGCAGCCCGCAGACCTTCCAGTTTCTGAACCAACAGTAGGTTTTTGTAGATAAAACAGTGCTTTTAGAGAGCAATGTTTGTAAGAAAGCCTTGTATTATTCAGATAAACGCTTCTTGTGAGTTAACAGGTACAAAGGTTCCAGTCTACCGTTTTCCATTTGCCAAATCATCTATCAGTTCATTGCTCATTTACTGTTTTACTGAGTGTTACAGTAATTAACATCCTTCAGTTAAACCAATTTTACTAAGAGTCTTGACTTAAGATGTAATTGATACGTCCTAAGCTGAAATCCTGAGCAGCTAGAGCAGCTGTTTACATGAGCAGTCTGGAAATGCTCTAATATGCCCATTGAGAAGTGACACTGAAATGGATCATAAGGTAGTATCAAAAATGGCTGGTTTTACAAGCTTTCCTTCAAGATTGCATTTTCCTGTATCACAGTCTTAGCACAATCCCTCTCCCACAGCTCAGCCATCAGAGAAAGGATGCAAAGCTCCTGGCTGTACAGCTTAGCCCCAAAATTAAAAAAGAACCACCCACCCCCTGCCCTGCCCCCCACACACACACATTTACAGGCAAGGGAGAAGGATGAGGAAAGGAGGCACACATTTGGTCATATATGCTGTTAAGAGTATTATGGCATCTACATAAACTCATGACAGCCTCTTCCCCAAACAGGCAGGGAAAACGGCAACCAAAAAACATGTGCATTTCATGCAGTGTAACGCAATACCAGGTGCCTTCCTGGACTGTCAGACTATATTCTCAGTCCCCCATCACCAAGAAGATCGGGGAAGTCAAAGCGTCGTGTGCTTTGCTCTACATGCTATGAAATCGGTAGGCACTTTATACATAGCACAGGAGTTCCATGAACGGTGGTAAGATGTTCTTGCTCTGAAGAACCGGAAGAAACAGGGCAGCGATAACTGCCCTTACATGCAGCCTTGACAAGTGAAATGCAGGTTAATGAATTAAATACATTGCATTCGCCAGAGCAGTGGTTCCTTCCTCTTCATCAACCAGATCAGATAAATCCCATCTCAAGTTTCCACAACTTGGCTTGGCAGTATTAGAACAGGTGGCCATGAGGCCATCTGCAAGGAATCTTATTTCTTCCCACTAAGCCATAGCTTCCAATAAATTATTTTCATTGCTCATTTTACTGATGCAAAAGCAAAAACCCACCTTGTTTAGCTCTCTTTTCCTGTTTCAGGAGTTTTGCACCTTTCTGTTCAAAATATTTTAAATACACTATTACTTTGGATATTTCTGGTGCTTCATTTTTTTGCCCTCTCTTAAAAAGTTGTCATCAATCATCAGTTGTTAATGCTCACAAGCTAACATTTGTACAAATGCATTTTTATTGTTTAACAGACCAAAGAAAAAGGTTGAAAACATTAGACTATATAACACATTTTGGTTTATAAATGAAGTTTTATAGTGGTAAAACATTCTTAACTGACATTCATGGTCTTTTTCAAATTTTGCTGCATTTCAGGTCTGAAGACCAATAGTGTTCAAAAAAAAAAAGCAGTAATTGCATAAGGTGGACAAGCATCTCGGCTTCTACAAAACGGTCCAAGAACTCATAGCAAACATTCTGGAAGAGTATCAAAGGCAACCATGATTCGTAACATTCCCACAAACATTCCTCAATAAACAAAACGTGATCTTTGGCATATACAATTATGTATTAAAGGCATTAGTAATATTGCATTAATATCAGTCAAGCAACTAAACAGTGATGCTAAAAAAATTCATGGAGAAGCCCAAATTGGGGTAGGAAGGGACAGGAAGGGACAAAAGAATAGGGGAAAAAGGAACATTGCAAAAAAATACAGGAAGGCTATTCAGAAGGCTGCTTAAAAATAACCTCTAGCTATTCAGTGTTATTTACTATTAAATAGAAATTACTACATTACAGTTATGTTTAAGAACTGGTATAAACCAACGAAATGCAAGACATTCAGGTTAAGGCTCTGGCATCTCTTCCTCACTCTTCCTGTTACAGGTAATGGCCAGAAGAGAATCCTAAGGAAAGATCCCAAGTACCACGTGTTTCCTCATGCCCAGACACAGGCACGAGCTGAGGACCGACACACACTTCCCCTGCCACAGTCAGCCTGAGGCAGCTGCTTTTATAGATCAGGTTAACTTCCCTTTTTAGGTTACAGTGCAGTGGAAAGGAGAAAAAAAATCCAAGTGTAGAGTAAGGGCTCCAGCCGGAGGAGCTGCCGCGTGTGCCCGTGCCACCTCCTCGGGGCTGTGGGCTGGCCGAGCGGCTCTGCCACAAGGGCACTGGAGTCGGGGCAGTTTGAGCACGCGACACTTCTCAGCAAGGGGAAGCTCAGGGGGCCCCGGGGGCCCGGGGTGCTGTGGGAGGAGATCCTTGCAGCAGAGACACCCACTGGAAAACAGCAGTTCCCCTTCGCTGTCAAATGCCAGGGGAGACTACTGAGCAATTAACATGGACACATACAAAAGCATGGTCAATGATGGAAGCATAAAAATATCCCAAGTCTATTGTTAACAGATTTTTTTTTTTTTAAAAAAAGAAGACATACTAACACTTAGTTCAATTTACTATTACTAGAACCTGAAAAGTTTTTTGAACTTCAGGACTCAAGTTTAAAAATAGTAAAAATATCTGAAAAGGGTTAATATTGGGAACCACTGACTGGCAGTCAGTAGTCATCCGACTACCTGAACATAGGATTTTGTGTCCCTGCAGTACTTGGATTCAGAAAAGCTTATGCAACTGCTGTTCCATTGCTGGAAAGAAGGGCAGAGAGGCAAAAAGTCCTCCTGAATTGAACACTGTTATTCATCTTTTAATTTCTACCATGAGTGAATAGAATAATGGTGGATAGAAGAAAAAGAGGAGAAAAAGAAGTAGACCGATGCCCTGTCTATGTGCTCATTTGGTTTCCAAAATAAAGGAGCCAGGGCATGACATTTTCGGTCCTGGACATGATTATGTTCGTTTGAATCTGTACAGCTACCTTAAGAGAACCAAGATTGTTCAGCTCCCGTCACTGAAGTGAGCAAGAAGGAAAGCTCTGCGACTTAAGGCCTTCAACCATAAGGCTCAAGGTGCCCACAGTGTGGCATGAAATCCACTGCGAAGCCTTCCAGGACAGAACAAGAGCTCTGGAATGCCCACCTAGAGCATGACAACAGGTGACAAGGACAGCTCCAGTTTTTGTTGACTTATCGTATTGTTGCCAGGCAAAATTAACAGCAAGAAAAAAAACATCATTTCAGCAAAATAGATTTTTTCATCTTCACAAATGTTCTGTTCTGCCTTCCTCTTTTTTTTTTTTTTTTTTTTTTTTTTTTTTTCTTTTAAACACCGTCCAACATTCTCAGCAAACCGCAGCATGGTGGTTTAAGAACAGCTAATACAATTCTATTGAGAAGTTGAATGGTTATATATCCACAATTGCCCCTGTTTCACTGCCAAGTAACACTGTTAGCGTCCTTTAGTGTCCTACACTTTCAGTATAAGCTCAAAGTGAAATCCATATATTATATCATCACATGGAAACTACTGGAATATACAGTGCATAAATGAAATGTGCTTCTGGGATTACAAAATTCATTAAGAGAACCTTCAAAAGCAAACAAACCATGAAAAACTGTCTGTTGTTGAAAGCAATTTTGATTTGTGTGATATCAAATGCTTTCTAAAGATTTGAAATACATATTCATATAATCCATACCCTCAGAATGGGGCATTAGGAAAAGCTAATTTTAAAGTCATCTACAGCACCTTTTGCTGTGAATGTTTTTTTCCTGTTTTGAAAAAAAAGGCATTTTATGTCACAGAATACGACACTTATGTGGCAAGTGCCTACTGATACCACGGAGTCTTTCTGACCCAGCGAAGGGTGAATCCGGCATCTGTTCTGATCTTAATGGATGCTGCCTCTGCTTCTCTCACCGTTTCCTTTACAGACTGCATGAGGTTCTGGGCATTGTGAACCAACATCTCAGTTGCCTGTTAAGAAAGGAAAAGAAAAATTGTTGTCAATGCATTAATAGGACATCAACACGCCACTACTATCATTCTTAACTCAGCCTAAATTCTGAAAATGAAACCAACAGTCTCTGGAAACCAAGTACTAGGTTGACTTACAACAAGATCCTGTTTTTCTCACTGTCCATCTACTGAAAATCTCAATAAAGCTCCGTGTCTCAGAGTTGACTACTCTCTCCAAGAAACAACAACAAAAAAGTAGTCAGATCTGCAGGATTAGGAAACCTTGTCAGTTAAATTGGAAAATAAAGTATTTTTCACTACAATCCCCTAGAGGGTGCCAGTGCCCCTCAGATGTCTCATCTGCCCTACAGTTTTGGAAACCAACTCTTTTTGCCAGCTCTTTTTGCTATCAAGTGAAGCGATTAACAAATTGTTCATATAAAAGTTTCAAACGAAAATAACCTCGTGGCTTAGGAAGAATCAATGTCCCACTATTCAACAATAGCCTTTGAACCAGAAACCACAGCACTACACCAAAATTAGCTTTACCACACAGCTGAGCTAAGGTTTCTAACATTGAATTCCTGGAACACATCTGAGATTACATCTTCTTCCCATAAAACTGAGAAAAACAGCTCATAGTACCATCAATCTTATGCCTCTTACCTGTTCTGATTCTTCATCACTGATATTAGTTCTGCCCAGCATGGTGGCTTTGACAGTGGAGAGGATTTTGAGTTGTGTACTGATGGTTGGGATTCTCTCGCAGACCTAAGGAATAAGCATTAAACATTTCACACTGTAAACTGAACCAGTAAGTTATCTACTGGGTTTTCAGCTAAATCTTCTCATTTTGCTTTAATATTAGATAAGAAATAAGCATAGAGTATTGGTAGGATACCCGAGCTTATTTCACTCCTGACTTGCTGTATGAATTCTTTGGAAGAATGGAGGCAACACTTCTACTCTCCTCTAGATATTCTTAAAGGGTCTACTTAGCCAAATATGTATTCTGATATTGCTGGCCACCTGAGATCGTATAAAAGTCCACGAATGTTATATTACTGCTATTATACTTTGATACAAGAGGAATGACCAGGTGAAACATAAAGCAATGTAGACATTGTAAAGACCAGGGTACACAGCATGATATTTTTCACATTCTTTTGGGCACTGGCATCTTCCATCCATCTGTAACCTGATCCTGACGTTAACAAAACGCGTACTGCGGTGAGATCTAAAAACGGGCCTGAAACTTGACAAAGCCTAACCAGGCAAGGAAAGATAGACATGATTTACTGGTACAGCGCTCCTGTGCTCCCATCCTTCACACATACTGAGACTAAAAGGGCATTTTTGAGACATTCCAAGGTAGCTCCTTACCTGCAAGAGGTTTGTTCTAATGCGCTTGTCAGTGCATTGCTTGGCCACCTCCTTGGCCAAGCGGGTGACTTCGTCGGAGGCCTTGGCGATGTCCTTGGCGCACTGAATGAGGGCGCGCTTGTTCCCGCTGCCCCCTCGCACCAGGCGGGACATCTCCGCCATGAGCAGCGCCATCCGCTTGGCGGCCGCGATGATGTCGTTGCCCTGAAGAGAAGGGCAGCAGTTAGTGCTGGCGCGAGCGGCGCTCTACGCTTTGGGTAGCCAACCCTTGCGAGAAGTCAAGGATGGAAGAATGATTTGTGTACACAGAAGAGGTTTCTTCAAGGAACAGGGAAGATCTGTACTAATTAGGTATTTGTGACATAATTTTCTTCCTAACACTCAGGAAAAAACTGGAAAAAAGAAGTGGTAAAGGAAAGTGTTAGTTTGTCCATGGAATGGGTTACTGGTCTGCTGGCCAGGCCTTAAGACAAAGCATGTTATTAGCATTAGAAATTCCAGATTTCCCCATAAAGCAATGTTATTTTAAGAAGTGTGCTAAGTAGCTTGTTAAACCAAATAGCACTAATTAAATAGTATAGTTTGAAGAGTTGAGCATGAAGTCTTAAGTGGCATCTGCAACTGAAGTTACTGAAGTATCAGCTATACTGCTACCTCACTGCGTTGGTAAAGGAAAAAAGGAAGAGAATCAGTAACAGAGAAGTTTTGTCACAGCCTGGGATGCAGTAATGAGCTTCAATGATCTCCTTCACTCTTTGAAAAGAGATCTTCCTTTTTAACAAACTCTTCCCCTTTATTACAAGGCTTCCAGGGAAGAAATACTTTCGATATTTTAAGAGATAATCTATTGATATTCCTCAGATTATATTCAGATTTCTTATATTAAATATATTAGAAATACAGTGACAGAAATACTTCTGAGAAATATTTGCAACATGTGAGCTAAGTACAACCAAGGTGTTTCTCATAGTCTGTTCCAGAGAGAAACCTAGTGCAAGAAAAAGCAGACCTAGATGACCAGTTAATGCAGTGTGTTAGTATATGCAGGTTCACCTTTGTAGAAAGTTGTTAGACAAATGTGAAATATTTGGTGCCATGAAACATTCCTGTTGTGTGGATGAAATATTAGCACAGTGAGTTAAGTATTAGCACACTGTCTTCAGTATAATTCCATGATTAACATCCATGAAGCTCAGAGCAAGTAGTGCACAGGGAGAACTCAGCAAATGTGTTCTCCATCCCTGTGCACATACTTACGTGACTTGCTACTACTAAATTTACGAAAAATCCCAAACATAATATTAAACACTGTGCAGATACAGGTGATAAGAAGCTGAACTATTTGTTACTGTGCCCTGATAGCTAAACAGTTTGCTAGTATAACCACTTAGGATGCACATGACAACAAAACTTTTCCATGTTTTCACGTAGAAGGATCAAGTAACTAGGACCAATGTCCTTTACGAAGCCCTCTAACAAGTTATCCAAGCATCAGAATCTGAAAAGGACAAGAACATTTTGAAAGTCCTTTTTATTAAGAATAGTTTACTGTACATATATACACATACACACCTAAACTCAGTTATAGAACATGAGCAGCCATACTTTTTGCAGCATGCCATTGCCAAAACAAAACAATAAAGTGACCAATCTTGCAAACATTTGTGTTTAGGCTGAAGAGACAGGGTACTTGTGAATATCTGAATCTCATCTCGCATCTCCATTGGTTTCACCTAAACGCAATCTTAATTCAGCTGCCAACACATTCAGTGCAGCTCCTTCAAGAACAACAAAAAAGGACTCTCTCAAGAGCAGCGTTTGCAGATCAGCCAGGTGCAAGCCAGCAGCCAGTCCTCCAGTCAACACTGCCATACAAAGCCATTCCTTGTTCATATGTATTTTAGCTGATGGCACCAAAGGAGGCAAAGCACAAGGGTCGTGTTAAGTGACTTATTCAATGTTGTATGCTCTGTTGCATCATTACAACAGTCATTAAGAAACCATTACCCATGGCTTCACAGGTAGCCAGAATTAATGAAAAAGGAAAACAGGGGAGGGAAGACAACCCCTATTACAATTCGAAAACTGCCATAACAAAGAACAACAGGCAGATGCAAAGGGAGATGAAGCCTCTCGATATTAGTAAGTGAACCAAATCAAGCTTCAGTCTAGCACTGACAGACAGACCTAACAAACTTGTGAAGCCACTCTCAATCCTTAAGATGAAGTGCAGACACACTTATTCAGAGTCACGGGATCTAGCAGGGATCAAGAGTGATGCAAATGTGCCAGCGTTCCCCAATGGCCGATGCACGCAGACCGGTCGCCCGGGGGAGACTCAGGAGTACCTTACTAGACCACTTGGTTGCTTCCCGATGCAGAGACTGAGCAGCGGCCAGAATGGGCTGGTTAACAGGCTGATTGGTTGGCATTAACAGCAGCTCAGGCTCGTAATCATCTTCAATGTCAGAGGGGAGAGTGAATTCAACATCTGCATCATCCTCCTCATCTATATCTACACCAGCCTCTGCGGCTTCATTAATCACAGTCACATCAGGCTTTGCAGGTGGCAGCAAGGGTGGAGAAACAGGGGACAGTTAGTACGAGAAGCAGAATTTGGTAGAAGAGCATGAACTAAGCTGTTTTAGTGACCAAATATCCTCTTGGCCTCTAAGGATATGACAGGACAACTCTAGAGTCAGAGGGAGAAGAGGAAGGTCTACAAGATTAGCAAAAGCAAAACAAACATTTCACCTGTGAACCAGAGTTACCAAGAACATTAAGCAGTTACAGTTCAAAGACGGAGCAACATTTTCAACTAAAACAGTTCTGAAATGCAGAAACTGATTTTCAGAACAACATCTTTCTGGCAAGACAATGATGAAATGAATGGTTTTTAAGAAAGCCATCGTGACTGGATAGAAGCAGGCACAGCAGCTGATGATCATGGCATCTGTGCAGACAAAAAGCCTTGTATGAAAGTCACTTCACACACAGCTAACACAGAAAGACAGCAGCAGCATCACAGACAAGTCACTGACACGCTGCTTTCTGTCATGTAATAAAGGAGAGGGATGGGTGGCTGTAAAAATAAAGACTGAGGTGCTGCACATAACATTGAAAAGAACAAAAACAGGTTATGAAAAGAGGTGATGCTAAATGTCATGAACGCTGGCAATATTACAATTCTTTTAAAAAAAGACTGAAATGAAGTTAGTAAAGAGGATTATGAAGCATATTACACTGTTTTGCCACAACATGTTGTATCCATTACCTTAAGGAAAGAAAAAAAGATTCAAACAAATCTAGTGAGTTGTGGGTAGATCCTATAAAGGAGAGGTAACAGTGGCTCAACAGTACATGTGCTTAGAATACAGCAGCATTTCATTAAAACATATGCTACAGTTAAGTGCACTTCTCAGAGTATAAACAAAGTGTGAAACAAGCTAAACAACCCTTATAAAAAGAGTATGCATTTTCAAGGAGTTTTGCTTAAGATACAGCCTTTTATAGAAGAACAACTAAAACAAAGAAAAAAGTCAAAACACTTGGAAGAAACAAGATACACTATTTATATACTGCCAGACGGACTCATCTTTAGAAAAGATGCATCGTTTAAATCCCAAATTCAAAGCTAACAAATATCCCCTCCTTTCTAAAGGCAGTTTTGATGCAGGAACCTAACTGAAAAAGGAAAATTTTATTCTCTGCTTCCCCTTCCATGAGCATAACTCAGGGAAATATCAGTAGGGTAACGTAATCAGGCAGATAGAGCAGAAGCCATTTGACACAGTCTGCTCCCATCTGACACGAGCAAGACCTTGTGTTTCCATCCTTCATCTCATCCACTTTCTTCAGTGGCACTGGGCATCAATCCCTCTTCCTCCTCCACCTAATAAACAAGTGACTTAAGAAGTTATAGAAATAGTTTTGAAAACTCTGTACTTTTGGAGTATGACTACCTAAGAAAATATTTCAAAATTAAAACATGGTCTGTTGGTGGTAGAAAAGCCATCGCTGACAAACTGTTTTATTGATCACTGCCTCATTCCCTAAAGATACATTGACAGAGTAACTGTGCTCTGTTCTAACTGAAATGAAACTGTTTAGAAAAATTAAAAAGGTTAAATGTCAAGCTAACTCCCTTGTTTGTTGTCTCAAGTTATGGAAAGGGCAATGAAAATAGTGTTTCAGAACCCAAATACACTAGCCTTACAGCTTCTTCCGCAATTAGCAGGAATTTCTGTGGTTTACTTAATCTACTTATTTTAATAGCTACATTATCTAATATAGAATATATATAGTAAAAACATTTTATTACCTACTGTGTATTGTTAAATTATCTGTTCTGGAATTCAAATATCAAAGCACTTTTAGGATGCAGAAGTTAAGAATCTCAACTTCATAACTACCTTTAGAGATGACTAATAAATTCGAGTAGTATCCCTTCAATAATATCAAAATTTATGTGGCAAATACAAAAGAATGGGAAAAATAATTAAAAAAGACAAACTGACATGCAAGATTCCTTTTGCATTTTATCTATACTTCCACGGTCTTTTGTACTGGGCACACATTATTTAAATATACAAAAATTTAAAGTTGATTCTGTCATCTGTTTAAATTTATCTTTTAACTCACCATCTAACTAGGAGGGAAAAAAATATAGTTTTTGAAAGTAAAATCCTAACCTTTAAGTTATACCTGCAGAAGGTCAAAGTTCAGAGAAATCCTTAGTTGCTACCAGAGGCAAAACGTACCTCTCTTAAGAGAAGCAAATGAATGACATTTGCATTTACAAGCCAGAATAAAAACTTCAGACTACTTTGTCATATCGCTGAAATTGGAAGAAAATGAAGGCTTTTGGCCCTGATACTAGGTGGGACACATTACAAAAAGGAACGAGACCAGGTCATCTATATACGGTCACATTCTAACCCTAACCGCACCACATGAACTGCAAAGTAACTTCCAGCTCTTCGCAGAATTAAGACAAACCACCTCAGGAGCCCTGAAGCCGGCACCATCGATACTGACTTGGCAAAGTCGGTGAATTCAGCAGTCAGTGTGTCAGTGTACAGAGCCTTGAGCACCGGTTGCTCTCCAGGCAATGCCAGCTCTGAGGATCACCAACATTGTAGCACGGAAGGCATGGACATTTGTGCAGAACTATGTTCAAAAAGCGTGCTAGCAACTCCAAGTCTTACCATGGTTATACATAGTTCACTGAGGAAGATTTTAAGAGCTGAATTCTTCCTGCTACCACAATTTTAATAGCTGGCCTAATCTCTGCCATTACTAGCTCATGAAAACCATGGAGAGGGGAGCCTCATGGACATTACAGCACCCTCAATCTGACTTCTGCAGGCAATCCCTTTCTGGCTGCTACACAAAAGTGGCCAAAGGGTAGAGATTATTAAAGCAACTGTCAAGTAGATTTGCATATTCACTCTTACTGCTCCGCCACTATACTATATACCCTGTCCACAACACTGCTTAATTCCGTATTGAAGTCCATCATTATAAGTTGTCTAGGATTTCACAGGACCACTGTAAGAGTGTTTCCAGGCACATGCCTCGCTTTTCTCCTCCTCCAGTTTAAGTTGGGCAAAAATAGACATTCTGGGGAACTGGACTGTTTGTGTCTTTGGAATAAGCACATTATTTCAAGCATATGTTATTCAAAACTTGAGCACAAAACATCACTGTCATGGTTTGTACTAGTAAATTTATAAAGTTGAAGGAAATCAATGCCCTTCTCTCCAAAGATACAGAGCACTCCATGTCTTTCAGACAAACTGTCTGAAGATTTGCACACATCACTGTCTTTGATTCCTATGCAAAGCACCAAATTCTTCACAGACAAAAATATTAGAAAAATCAAGTTTACAGTTTACTACACAGCTTGGTAGCAGACAGCCAACTAAAGAACTGTGACATATACAAAATCAGAACCATTAGCCAAAGCCCAAAATAGAAAATTAGACAATTGACTGGAGCAAATTAAAACACCGATCCTGACAAAAAAAAATCCTTTTGGCCCAAGATACATATGTAAATCTCTCACCTTGCTAGACCATTTGCGAGCTTCATCATGCAACTGCCTAGCAGCCATCATCATGGGCTGGTTAATGGCCTCTCCTGCCTTCTGCTCAGGGAACTCTTCATCCTTTTCTTCAGGTGGTGGGGGTCTGGGCGGGGGAACTTCCCCTTCTGGCAGTGGTGGTTTTGGAGGGGCAAGCTCATCAGTCAGCTAAGGATGAGGAGGAAAAAAGCTATTAAGTGGAAATAAGCAGTACATGGATCGAGCCAGGGATGGTATCACGGCTCAGGCCTTCTGGATTTTCCAAGGGCTCTCTGTTACAAGAAAACCAGTCTTATCTTGAAAGCTGGGCTTTCCCCCCTCCCTCCCCTCTATTTTTTTCCCACCTTCCCTTTGTCTCTCTCCTCCTTTGAGACTGCTTATATGTGTGACTGCCACATAACACATTTTGTTTTTAAGAAATAAAAACATATTCCAGTAATTTTAGTGCTCAATCTACACTTTACCAGTGTAACCGACTATTCTGTTGCAAACTATGCTGTACTTACATGAAGCTGCTCGAGGTCTGGAGGAGGAGGTGGAAAATCTGGTTCCTGAGGCTGGAAGGCTTCTCTGACTTTGGCTACAGCTCCCAGGATTCTGTATCCAGAATCCAAGAAACTCTTCTGCAAACCTGGAAACAAAAAAATCTCACCTTACTTTCAACGAAGCCTAGCATTTCTTATCATCTAGAACACCAACAGGAAATTATTGCACAGATTGCACATGTACTTATGTGAAATTATGCTTAGAAACTACTTTTACACTGAATTTCCATGTTCAAAATGCTAGTTGTCAGACTGAGAAACAGCCACTATGAATAACATAGTTCTCATAACAGTATTTATTCTAAATAAGTTCTACAATACTTTATTGTACAATACACCTGATTTTCTAAAATACGTATTTGTCACCAGTTAAGATCACGAAATCACGTGAGACTAAAATATAGAATCCTTTTCAGCTCTTTGATTGTGTTCAACAAGACCAAGATCCAGCAGTTAATAGCATGACCTCAATTTCCTCACTACAGCATTTAAGCTTAAACCAAGTTTGCAGACATGTTAACAGGACAAAATGAGGACTACTTCCCGGCATTTTCAGCCACAAAGAAATGCATTCAAAACCAGCTCATTAAATCCTTACCAGGATCAGAAATGTTTCCTGCCACAGCTTTTGCATCCATTACCATTGGGGATATAGTTTTGCTTAGCTCATCAGAGGCTGCTTTAACAGCCTCCCGGAATTTAGGGTCCTCAGAATTTTCAACTTCCCGTTTTGCAACCAGGAGGATGCGGTTTGCTCTCCTAGCAATGCTAGTGGCACCAGCAACCAGCATCTGAGGCTGAATATTGGCCATTGCAACTTTACATTTATCAAGATCTTTCTTAATAGCCTCTTCTGATGCATCCAACAAAGACTTGGTATCAATGGCTTCATCCACCAATCCTAGGACAAAAATTAAACACATTAATATTCCAGGAACTAGTTACCATAAGAAAAATAAATATTTCCAAACGACAGTCATGGGGACTGGACTAACTGTATTACTGCAGTTTTGTTTCTGATTATGTGGCCCATCTAGCCCATTGACTGTGGTCAGAATAGCTGATGGAGGCTTCCTCCCATGAATGACACTGTGGGCTCTTACTCTTCTGCCCTGGAATGTAGCAGGATCCCAGACTTGGCATGCAAAGTACATGCAGCAGAGCTGCCTCCTCCCATCAAGTTTCCTTATGCATATTCAGGACTTTTTTGTATACTTCTCCCTTTCATACAAAAGGAAAGGCCCCTCCAGCTGTGCTTTTTTCTCCATCTGGGTGATATATAGTGACAAAGCATGTTTAAAATACCCACAAAACAGTTAAGGGATTGAAGAAAGTGGTAATAAAGTATTTAGGGAATAGCCTAGTGCAGGGGGATCTGCGCTTCAGAAGAGTTGAAGCATTTAATTGTCTGAGAACAATTCAGTAGGAGATCAGTAGCTCTGTTTCATTCATTGCTTTCACCAAACTGTTCTATTATTTTGAACATATTTTCTTGCCTCCATTAAATTATCTGACCTCATTCAGCACACCAAGGTCATGCTGAAAGCAAAAGAACAAAAAAAAAAATACTCTGGCTGCTGGAGGGATAGACTGTTACAAATCAGCAAGCACAATAAACAAGAAAAGATTCTGTTTTTCTCAAGGAGGAGCTAAAGCCCAATTTAGTTCTTCCAAATGCTAAAAATTAACACCTGCGAAACAATGTGAATAGGCTGTACAACATATACCTTTCCGGGGCCATAGTGCACATGCTCTTATTTCTCCGAAATTATTTATATTCAATTAATTATTACTTTTATGCATGATCCATCAATCCAAATAGAATGGAAGAACACCAGCTAAACAGGCACAAATACGGTCTTCAACAGAAATTACCATTTTACCTGTCATTTTTTCTACATTATCAATCCATTGGTTCTTCATGGTCTCAAAATGCTCATAAGCAGCTTGATTTCCAGGATTTCTCAGGAGAATACGGGCAGCTGATACCACCTGCCAAAGGAAGACATTTTCAGTTATGAAAATACCAGTACTTAAGAATATCATGCGTGTTCTTGAAAAGGCATTGGTCTTTCAGGACTGGATGTGTAGCTCCACACTTGTAATACTTAAATTTATCAACATTTAACTGCATTAAGATTTACAGTACTTGCAGAATTCATTGCCAAAAGCAGTGTTTTCTGGAGTTTCCATTACATGTTTATCATACACCAAAAATAGTTTAAGCAAAATATTTGAAATCACTAAAAAGAAACAACACCAAGGATAGTCTCATTACTGAAAAAATGCCAGAAAGCTTAATTGGGAAAAACATTAAAATGTATTTTCCACTTAAATAGTTTTTTAACCTTCAAAGTAATTTTGCTGTTAGGATAGAATCATAGAACGCTTAAGGTTGGAAGGGACCTCTAGAGGTCATCTAGTCCAACCCCCCTGCATACGCAGGGACACCTAGAGCACATGGCACAGGACTGCATCCAAGCGGGTTTGGAAGATCTCCAGAGAAGGAGACTCCACAACCTCTCTGGGCAGACTGTTCCAGTGCTCAAAGGATAAATTCACTGTGGATTCTGTCCAGAAGTGTAAGAATAGGACATGCCATTTCATCAGCTTATTCTACTTTATAGCATAAAACGAAACAGTTGCCATTGTCCTATCAAGGAATAGCAGAAGCACACAGAAGAAAATACAGAGGTCCTTTTCTGGCCATTTTGAGACTAAGAAAGCAAACCTGTGGGGTAAGTTCTCTTGCTGATTTCACAGTTGCCTGAATGCCTTCCACAGTACTTTTATTAGCTGTTCCAACCGCAGCTGCTTTTTCTGCTGTAGCTCCCAGTCTGGCAGCATGGTTTTCAAAGTTTGCTGCTCTTTCATCAAACACCTGGTTGTAAGCAGAGAAAACAGGTTAGACCCAAGCACAACTTCTCTAACAGAACCGACAATTTCTTTTTAAGTGTTAGGGACACGTTCATAACGTCCCAACTTAACACATTTCTGACAGCATGCAAGAGGACACAAGTTTTGAAGAACTTTTTTTAGTCTTTATGTCATCAGACTTTCAATTGCTAACCTACCCCATCAAGGGATATTACCACTCTTTTACATCACTGAGATATTAAATACATTAATTCCTGACCACAGCTGTAAAAAATAGAGCTAATACAAATAAAATTCCTGGTTCAGCATGTGGAGATTAACCTGCAAACCTATAAACCATAATATTTACATTCAGAAGATAAATACTGAGTTTTATCCTAGAAATTGAAGCTCCATATTGGAAAAAAAAAATTGCTCCCTTGACAGTCAAGGCACAGAATACTTTGGCAGAAGCAATCCTACTGTTAAAGCTTAATTTCCTAAAGCCTTGGGAATCATTCTGATTATGTTCAAGCCAATTAGCCAGAGCTTCCCACCAGAGTTTGAGATACTTCTCGTGAAGCCACTAGCCTTGAAACACAGGAAAAAAATTACACAGCAAAAGAACAGATCAACTAGATTGATGAACCTTGGCATGAGTCTATTTTAATCAGTTCATGTGTTGAGATACACAATCTACCATGTTAATTAGTGATTCCTGCACAGCACTTTTTAGCATGTTATAGGCAACATGACACAAACATCATGGGAAAAATTTCACATGGAGAAAGAAGTGCTTACCTCATCCCTATTGGGAGCATCAGAAGGGGCAGTGGCTGCTACTGCTAACAATTTAATAGGAGTTGTAGTGTCACTGAAAACATCAGATACCTCCTGGGTCATTGCTTCTTGCATCCGTGCTTTAAGATCCTTTTAAAAAATAATTTAAAAAAGGTATTACTACAAAACACAGTAACACTAAGAGTTTGTATTCAAATATCAATATATTTTCTTGCAAAAAGAAAGTCTGCTTTAAGCGTCTCTAGAAAATACAGTCTCTCCGCAACAACCAAAAAGCCTCTTGCACATTCTTTACCTATACAGCTTTTTTTGCTACAGCTTCTTCTTCTTACTGATGCCTCACACATACAGGCATTTAATTGGAGTGGTACAACAGTTCAGTGCTTCTCGTGTTTCCCTGCAAAAGAACAGATGCACCTGCAAGGCTTGTTACCTTCAGGGAGTCCTGAAGCTGAGCAGCGACTGCCCTGGCCTGAGGGGACTCTCCCTCCCCTCTGGCTGCCAGGTCGGCCAGCTGAGCGGCCAGTTGGTCCACACGGTCACACTTGGCAAGCAGGTCTTGACGATAGGGTCCCATCATGACATTGGCTAAACGACGCCCTTCTGCCACCAGGCCCCGAATTGCTGCCTGGCCTGCAGTGGAAGAAGACATACTGCAGTTATATATAGGAGATCCAAAAGCCCTGAGCATAACTGTGTAAAGGACATTTCGGAGTTCTTCCATTTTTAAGTGCATCTTTTCTAGTTGGAAATTTTTGGCATAATTACATGACCACTGAGAGCATGCTTGAATTTCCAGATTACTTTAATCAAGTAGCATTTTCCCCCCAAAAGTAAAAACCTCATGAGGTGAAGCCATTTTTAAACCATGGTTATAACGCTTTTGTCCTCTCTGAAAAACTAAATTTGTCTATTTGCTGGATTAAATATAAATTCAAGTCTGAGACACTGTATTTGTAAGATGAAACAAGTAAAGAGTTGACAGTTCACCTTTTCTGCATTACTTATTTTCCCATTCTCTGGGAAAATTCTTCTTTCCAGAAGACCAAATGAATCACAGGCCAGCTTGATTCAATAGCACTGCAGCCAGAACATGGCTATAGAGCACCAGCTATGAACACAGTATTAGCAAAGAGATACTGTGTATGGCAAGCCTCTGAGGAACAGTAGTTTAAGTCAAAAACTACCAACAGGTTTAACTGTAAAATTGGGATAGGTAAGGAAGTAGGGAAAAGCTCCAGAAGAGTATGGAGAAACACTTACCTACTCCCCGATCATCAACTGTAGGATTGTCTATCCACCTTTGAGCTTGCTCAATCTTTCCTTCCAAATGGACAGCTGCCTTAACTGGCCTAGTATTTGCTACTGCCTTGTTTGTTTTGGACTGCAAATTCTGAAGCGATGTCGCTATTTGCTTAGCTAATGCACGGGCCTCTGGAGAGTCACCTTTTCCACTGAGGATAAAGGAAGGAAAAGAAAGGTCAAAGTCATAAAAATTCCTATAGCCCAAAATTCATTTATAGGGCAGGTAAGAACACAAGCAAAGGAATTTTTAGTCCTTTTAAAGAAGGTCAAATTGAGACCTCACAGATCTGCATTATTTGTTATAAGATCCATCCATAAATCCCTACCTCATATTTTTCTACTGGGGCTCCTATGGCACTTATGTTCAACACAACACTAATGTGATAGGTTAATGTCACTGACAGTACTAACATATGACTTATTTCCCACATCCATGGTCATCTTATGAATTACTGCAGAAAAGCCACACAGATTAAAAAACAAAAAGCAGCAGCAACCAAGGCTATTCAAAAGCTAGAAAAGATGTAACATATTTAGAACTCCAGCAGCTAAATATTAACAAAAACTTTAGTTTGCTACTAATAAAAAGTATTTCTTATTGTAACTGATTAGAGACGAAAAATGACTTCATACAATACTGTTTCAGTCTGTTCTTAAGCAGCCTTCTTGCAAAACTGGCAAAGAAACAGCATTTGCAACTGAGCACAGAACCCAACTTACAGGTTTTTCTGCAAGTCTTAAAACATATGGTTTTATATAGCTTATGGTTACATCTTAGAACACTAATAAAAGACTGAAGTGCTAGATATTCCACCCTCTCTCGTAGTAACTGCTTAGCAAAGAATCAGTAGTGACATTTGTTTGTATATAAAAAAAACAAAATAAACAAACAAACAAAAAAAAACAAATTTCACATCATCTGGTTCCTCTGAAGTGCTTTGTTAGTGAAAGGAGGGGGCTTGGGCTTCAGTTTGCCATTCAAACATTCCATAAGCAGTAGGAAAAAAATTTAGATGTGCACCTCTAGCTACTCACATTTTCTATAAGGGGAACCTATCATAACGACAGTTTGCCGATAGAAATAATTAAATAGATTAAAATACTAAAGCGGACAATAAGTTTTTAAAATGTTAAATTTTAAAAAGCTTGTTAAAATGTTTTATTTTCTGTTCTGGGAAGTGAATGATTCTTAGCATTTTAGCTGGACAAAAACAAAGTTTCAGATATTCATTTTCAGTTTCTTGAAAAAACATATTGAAAATACTGATGATTAATTGGGGAATAATAAATTCTGCGCTTTGAACAACCAAGAAAATGGAATTGAAATAAATTAAGTGACAAACACATACTGTCTTCGTAGATCTGACAGCTTAGCTGTCAAAGCAGAGATTTCTCCCAAGGATCGAAGGATATCATCTCTTTCCTTAGGCTCTTCACACAATTCTGCCACTTTCCTTGCTTCAGCCATAATTCCCCGAATATGTTCTTCTCCTTCACTGCCGCCATTAGGATCTGCTAGCCAATTCTTAATAGAAAAGTTGCATAGGTGTGAAAATGAACAGCAACACTATTTCTACAGACTTAAAACAGCTTTCAAAAATTTAACAGAAAATACTTTTTGAAAAAAAAAAAATCTCTGTTCAGTATATACCCTGGAGCTCTATCTGCCAGATGTTTTACTTCAGAAAAATATGAGTAAATTAAATGAGCCTACTCTCCCCTGCATTTGCCAATGATCTTTTCAAAAGCAACATTTAACCAGATGTCTCAGAGACCCACAGTTCAGCTTTTAGAAGAAAAATGAAGACAGATGCTCTTGTGGACTATGTAACTTTTGCTATGGAGCTCTTTCTAAAAGTTTTCATTACCCAATTCATAACCTGAATATATAGATATGTATCTCTCTGTATATAGATATCTGGACAAGATATCTATATTATATACACACACAAAATTCCTTAGCTGATGATTATGAACTTTATGACTGGGTAATAGACTGAAAACTGAAGGAGATTAAAAGTTACAAAAACACCTTCTTGCTCTTTGTCATCAAAAGCATGAGGATCTAAATCTGTTCTAGTACTCCCAAAACAGAGGCTAAGGAAGCTTCCCGGTGCAGTCTGCAACTCCTCTACTTCACTTAAATCAGATCAATTTAAGTCTGAATTTACAGAATGCTTCCTCATTTTATATGCTTATCCTTGAAACTCTTTGTAAATGGTTTATCATTGCTAAAAACACAGCGACAACAAAAAAGCCATAGGCTGTAAAAAAAAAAAAAAAAAAAAAAAAAAAAAAATTCACAGACACTGGAATTATAGTGTTACAAAATTAAGATTTGCTTTTGTTAAATCAAGTATACAGTCTTCCTGATGAGTAGGTGCATTGTGTTTGGAAACACCTACACAAGTTTAGCCTAACAGAGCTAACAGCAGTAGTTTAACCTTTTTTTTTTTCCCCCCATCATTTATTAACTCAGAACTGGTACCTGAGCAGCATCGATCTTCTTAGCAATTGCCTGCTTAGAGTTTGTCATGGCTTCCAGCTTGCGGGCTGCATTCTCCACCTTGGCAGTGAGCAAGTCGAGACCTTGCGAGACCTGCTGCGCTTTCTGCATAGCCATTGGGGTGGCACCCTGTCCTCTGCTCAAGACAGAGAAAAAGCAGCACAGACTCAGCTCAGGACTCAACAATAAATTTGTTCAGCGCTTCAGATATTTTGCATTTGCTCATTTCCTACATTTCTTATATTTACATAAAGTCAGAAGAGATGCTTGTATTTAAATAAAGGACATTTATTTTTCTAGAAGAAAGAAGTCTTCTAACTCCTACTACTTTTTCTGACAATTTGCAAGATACATGTTAATATAAGAAGAAAATATTATGCCATCATTGCTTGTCTCTCTGTTATGTACAGCTTCTGAGGGCTTCTGATTTTCTTGTTTTTAAGGGTGGAATGGGGGAGAAGACCATCAGAAAAACATAGATCAACATTAGAGTATTACAGCTTATAGATTAATTACACTGAGACAAAGCTGTGAAAAATCCTCACACTCAAAAGAAACAATTACAGGAATAACCATTTTTTAAGTGACAAGTCAGAAAAGTGATAAAGGACTCCAGTTACATCAGGCTTGAACACCAAGAGAAGACAGACAGATCAGGTTCTGAAGAATTTATCAGTAACTGATTAACTTCAACAACTACTGCTGTAGTTCAACACACCTAATAATCACAATACTCATGCATGTGATGGTCATTAGGATATCTTCTATGGGGAAGAGGCATAGCAGAGTTTAGGATTTAATTTCTGCATAATTTGAAGGACAATTGCATTGGACATTAAACAAACTCGGAGTTACTTGGAGTTATCTACCTGAGCAATTCTGCTCATCATTGTCCCAATATATCCTGTAACTAAGGATTTATATATTAAAGCAAGTTACTCTTATCAGAAGATAATGAAATACTCGCATGCCACACCACAGCAATGTAACCACAATAACAGTAAAATAATAATAATGAATTAATAAATAATGCAGTTAGTGCCCTGCTCTCCTATGGGATAAGAAACAACATAACTGCAAGTTCAGAAAAGCTGTTCTAATATCATTGGAAATCAATCCACTAGAGGTAACCAATTTACCTAGCGCGGAGATCAGCCAGTTGATCGGTCATTTGGCCCAGTGTTTTGCACGTGCCCAGAATCTCTCTGCGTTCTTTGCCCGCACACAGTTCTCCGGCTTTCCCAGCTTCATCAAGGATCTGCCTTATTGCTTGCTCACCAGCATCTCCTAAGACGGGGTGTCAGTCAGCAAAATGTCAAATAAGATATTCTTTGATAACCAGGAATCTCATCCTAGCCTGCCACACTGATTATATTATAGGGTCAAATTTGGGAGTGCGTTTATTCAAAAGGACAAGACATGGGTGAAGTGGAATAAATCTTACAATGGGACAATACTTCTGAACCAGTACAGCACAGACACAGTACTGTGCATCATGTGCTATGTGCTTCAAATCATTTACTCATTCTGCAATAGATTAAATCTTGGATAAGATTCAATTACAGAATTTCTAATGCACTCCAGGTGAGAAGAGAAGGAGCAATGTGGAAAGGTTCAGCTAGCCTTAACTTCAGCCACTTGCAAGTGACTTACATTTGGCAAGAGCAGATCAAGATTATTTCTCCTTGTAACCATCCCCCACCACATCCCCAGCAATACAGGTACTGGCATCTTCCTCATCCATAAAGCACCAGTTCCCCATGAAATGAGAATAATGAAAGTAGCTCAAAGAGTAAGTGCTGCAGTAAAAACCTCTGAATGACAAAAATATAAGATTTTTTTTTCCAAGTAATATCCAGAAAGATCTGATTTGAACCAATTGCTACATGTTTTCAAAGTCCTTAACTACTGATTTTTTTTGTTTTGTTTCCTTAATTGTCCATGTCAATGACAGAAGACTTTGCAAGGACCTGAACTTTCTGGAACTGAGTGCAGCAAGGGGGACGAGGTCAAAACAAATTTAAGCAGCAGCTTAATAACAACAGATATTTCACTCCCAACATTTACAACTGTATATTTAGCTTCCATTTCAGAGGAAACCTTTAATATAAGGGCTTTCAACATATAAACACGAAAGGCCTGCAGCTGGTTTTAGGAGCTATAAAGATGCATAGAAAGGCAAAACCTTTATATCAAGATGACACATCTGCAGTTACAGTATTTACAGCATCTTTTCCATGTTAGTTTTTATATTTTACTAGTAGAATGCAAAGGAAGACAATGATGTGTACCATATAGAACAGTTACTTGGATACCTTAGAACAACCAAAGCTTCCTGTGTCATTAGGCATGTAATTTATTTGCTTGATCTTCACTATTTAAAAAAGGAATTTCTAAATGCTCATTCAGAATGATCTACCTTGCACAGTCAATTATGTAAGGCAATTCTGTTTTACAGAACATAATTATTTAGGCTTTTAAAATCAAAATGTTTTTCTTTATTAAGTATTACCTGGAGGTGCATTTGGATCTCTCAGCCACCCTTTTGCCTGGTTCATCTTAGAATCTATTAAGGCCAAAGCTCTTTTCATGGCTTCAGTGTCCTTTGCAAAAGAAAACACCGTAACAATTCTCAAAAAAAACACACCACAGATAGTTAACACACCAAAGCAGACAGAACGGTTCTAAAGCAGCACCTCCTTACAGAAGCGCACCCATATAAGCAGCTCCAAACCAGTTTTCAAACCAGCAGGTCAGAGTCACTCCTTTCCGAGGACAGATGCTTTCATCACTCAAAATGCAGAAAATGTGCATGCAAGTTTATAGTGATTTTTCCAGTCCTTTATATACCAGTGTTTTAATTTCTGAAATCAAAGCTCTAGTAAGCACACATCTTGCAGTTAGTGTTTTTTCCCCTTAATATACAACAGGGCATGTATAAAATAGACCAATGAGACTATCATTCACAAGACTTGAGAGAGTCAACTTTTTAACAGTGGAAATTGACCTGTGAATTTTACTGCTTTGTGTAAGAGGATGTGCATTTGTGTATTTGCTTTTTTCTATTAAAAAAAAACTTCTGCTATTTAAAGTCAAACAGGTGCCGTTTGTCATTTATAAAGAAAGAAGCTGAAGAAAAGCAGAGTGTCATTTAATTCCTGCAATTTCCATATGGAGTCTCTAGAAATTTTAAACCACATGAACATATGTTTTAAACTCAGACCCTTGCTGCCATGAGTGTCAGAAAAGCTGATTTTCTATCCTGCTTTATCTAGCATATCTTTGCCAGGAGACCAGACTGTCCAGTTCTCATCTCCCTGCACACTCTCTTAACTGTCCACGTCATCTCTCCACTAGAGACCAGAAGTTTTCTATCTTAAACAAATGTAAAGATGGTCAGAGCAGTAAGTGCCTTAAGTAAAGAGTTGGGACGAGGCCAAAGTAGCTCTTTCATACACAGCTGCAGGGAAGCCCAAACCTCGCACCAGTAACCGAGTCTGACTGTCCATGTGCAGTTGTTACAGCGAGGAGCCTGTTCTGAGCACCAAGACCCGATAACAGGCAGCAGGGGGAGATACCCTGCTGAGAGTAGAGACACCTGCCCCATAAATAATTTCAAACAAAACTAACTGAATTTTAAAAAGGTGACAGAAGTTGCTGAGTATATTGATGAGATGCCTGGTATGGGAAAGAAAGGATGGAAAAGGAGAGGGGAGGAGAAATGGCAAAGTCCTTTCCCTTCTTGCCCAAGGAAGATTTTGTGCAGGCCCCAGCTGCATGCAGAGCTGCAGCTTCAGCAAAATGGGACAGAAGCTTCTCAGTCTAAGGCTCATCTGAGGGGCAAAATCAAAGCTACCTTTAACACACAGGATTTCATGACTGCCAACACTACCCAAGCCACAAAGGTTCCATCTCTTCCATCCTGTGAGGGTTGTGCAGCTGCACTGGGCTGTGCAGTGCAAGTCTTGCTGTCCCGCGTGGCTCCTGACGGACGCTGGGGTTGTTGGCCAAGCACCATCCCCCTCGCTTACTTCAAAAAATCTGGTAAAATCCTAGTGCAGCAAAGTGTTTCTGAACAACTCTTAAAACACAGATTTCCCATCTTAACAGCCCCAACTGCCAAGGCCAGGAGTCACTTCCAACTTTAGCCTGGTAAGGAGCTGTTACTTCAGTGCAACAGAAGGGATTTTTAAATAGACCAAGCAAAGTCATCCTTAACCAGGCTTCCTGGAACTGCACTTACTATTTCACTTCTGCTTCCACCTCAGTTTTGTATCAGGTGGTGTTTTTTGGCAAGAAACAAACATGTAGCCATCCTGAAATGTCTGGATTTCTCCACTGATCCAGGCTACTAAGCAGAAGTTGGAATTAGAAGCTTTCAATTAAAAACTAAAAAAAGAAAAAGAAAAAGAAAAAGAAAAAGAAAAAGAAAAAGAAAAAGAAAAAGAAAAAGAAAAAGAAAAAGAAAAAGAAAAAGAAAAAGAAAAAGAAAAAGAAAAAGAAAAAGAAAAAGAAAAAGAAAAAGAAAAAGAAAAAGAAAAAGAAAAAGAAAAAGAAAAAGAAAAAGAAAAAGAAAAAGAAAAAGAAAAAGAAAAAGAAAAAGAAAAAGAAAAAGAAAAAGAAAAAGAAAAAGAAAAAGAAAAAGAAAAAGAAAAAGAAAAAGAAAAAGAAAAAGAAAAAGAAAAAGAAAAAGAAAAAGAAAAAGAAAAAGAAAAAGAAAAAGAAAAAGAAAAAGAAAAAGAAAAAGAAAAAGAAAAAGAAAAAGAAAAAGAAAAAGAAAAAGAAAAAGAAAAAGAAAAAAGAAAAAGAAAAAGAAAAAGAAAAAAGAAAAAGAAAAAGAAAAAGAAAAAAGAAAAAGAAAAAGAAAAAGAAAAAGAAAAAAGAAAAAGAAAAAGAAAAAGAAAAAGAACACACTTGTTCATGATCTTGAAACCAAGTCTTGACATTAGTGATTTCTATAGCTCTTCAAGTGTGCTGTCTTTTTCTAAACAGCTATATATTAAAGACTTGACCATCTGGGATTTGCCAGAACCACCATTATGAGCAAGGAAAGAAATCCACAGCTATCCCACAAGTGTAGTTTTCTCTGCAAAATCTATTTTCTCCCCTCTTTTTCCCCACATCTAGTTGGCAAAAGGAGCAAAATCAGCACTACTGCCTTTTGAAAAGAAAAACTAAAACAGTTAAATGCCTAGGGCAACACTCCCTGAAAGGGGAAGAGTAAACGGCCTTTTTGCAAGTCAGTTCCTAAGGGAAATGAGCACTTTATCCAAGATATTTTATACACCACTTTTACCACTCTGAAGAACTTGGAGATTATTCATACAGCAGGTGGCATTGGCAGTGCCTTGAAAAGGAAATGGAGAAATCCAGCACAATCCCTTGTTAAATATAAAATACAATTGCTGACTCAATTAAGTGGTCTCGTCTAACGATGTCTGCATTTCATTACCAAAGAAGGGAATGCTGAAGGAAATAGGCAACGGCAGCCTTCTGGCAGAATATATAGCTTAGTCACCAGCCAGGCCCAAGCCTGCAAGATACTAGATACTTCTCAGCCTCCTACAACTTTTAACCCCCTCCATTACCATGCAAATAGAAGACGTATGAATTCAATATTACTTTAAATTTTTAAAAAGTGGAACACAGTTAACAATACAAAGGAGAAAGTTAAACTTCTCAGTAAAATAAAATCTGAGATAAAACTACAAAGACAGGAAACAACTATAGATTTTTTTTCTGTTTATAAGATGTTGGCAGAGATCAGTATTTGTCCAGTATCTCAGCTATAAATCAGCATACATTTTTTTTTAAAAAAAAAAAGTCCATTTTGTTAGTGCAAATAGACATTATTGCAATCCGTAACAGTATTGCACACTTCAGGTTCTAAGGATAGTCTGATAGAATAGCTGTGTCAGGAAAAAGCCTACAGCTATTCCTCCTCTGCTACATCTAAATAGATTTTATGATATTTGTATGTGTACACAATAAAAGAAAGAATAGCACATTTAAAATAAGTCCCAACATCAAAAGTAGCATGTATTACACTGGCAAAATTCAAGTCAGTCTGTCCCCAAAAAGACCTTTCTTTGCTCAGGAAAGCATGGGAAAAAAAAAAAAAAATCTTTCCTTTGACGGCCAGGCAGAAGTTGCATGCAAGAGGAATGTCATATTATAATCAACAACTCCTCCTCTCTCAGAGAGATAAACAAATGAACATATATAGACATATAAGGAAAAAAGGTCCAAAATACTTGGCCATCAGAAAATTGGCTCCAACTTCTCGCTACTATTGAATTTTGCACTCAAAAAAATTTTACACCACAAACATTTTAATTTGTGGTTCATATACAACACTACAGCTCCAGGTCAGAGTACCCTAATTCTGCAAAGTGAAGCTGCAATTGAGAATTAATGATTGTCTTAATTCTGAAAACAAAGCAATACTTTGATATACTTGTCCACACAATATACTTATGCATTAAGCATAATGGCCAAGATTTTCCATTTGCAGATACTATGAATATGCCAATAACTCTATTAAAGAAATCCGTGGTAGTCGCCTTTGTTAGAAATAAAAGAATTTTCTAAGCCTAGCTTAATAACTTTTTGTAACACAATCATTTCTTACCATGAAGGTTTCCAGATTTATTGTGGATCAATTGCATTGGAATTTAGCAAAATGCAGGAATGATTAAATCCAATAATAACAATGAATTTAAAAACATCCCCATGAAAATCAGGCTTTAGGCCTAAGCCTGAAGAACATGAACTATTTGGCCTGATACTCTGCAGAAAGGGTGCTGATGGAATGCTACAGAACAGACAAAACTCCTGATTTAATAAACCTTTCTGGGCCTGCAGAAAGCCTGTTCCTGCACAACCAGCTCCTTTTATTTGTAGCTACAGACCAGTAACATAACCCAACAGCATTCAGGAGGAAGGTGCTCTAAAACCTCGGGCTGGCTCTAATCAGTGTCTGAAAGAGTCTTGTTGTGGTTCACTTCGCCATCGCCACTCAGTGACAGCCAATTCCACATGGCTCGACAGGACTATTACGATCCTTTCAAAACTTCTATGTGCATATACATAAGTATGGTGTTACAGCGGGCACACAGAAGAGTCACACAGCACACGGCCTGCACACAGCACAAATCCCACAGGCATGCTTGGTTTGTTTTAGTACAAAGTAGAGGTGTAGGGTGTGGAAGAAAGCTTACCTTCTAAAGGTGAGAAAAGAGTAAGAAACAGGAGAACAAAAACAAAGATGCATAAAGTAGTCATAATAAGGAAGTGATAGTGTCAAAATAACTCAAAAGGCAAACTAAAGGTCAAGTGCCAAACAATATAGGCCAAAGTGATTTTAATTGATTGCATCAGTGTTAGGTTATCTGTAAGAGATTTGGGTTGTTAATAAGTCCAACATCAGGTCTCAATACTTTCTTTGAATATATTTGATTATTTATTTGCAGTACTAACCCTTAAAAAAAGAAAATTCCTTTAGCAATGTACATCAAGGTATTGAATAAATTGGCAGGAATGTCACCTATAAAACATATACTCATAAGCCCAAAACAGCACTTCACTCATTTGGCCCATCATAGGGAGCTTTGTGGTGTAACACACAGATCTGAAACATTTCCCCTATATTCAGCAAGCATCCTTTAAGAGCATCACGTGAGCCTTCCAGGTAAGTAGCAGCAGCCACAGCTTAGCACAGGGTCACAAGGAACCTACACTGTCCACATTTCAGCACCCAGGCTTTATTCAGTTCACTCTCATCCTAAAAGGCTGCTCAGTCCTGGGCACTTGATTTATTTATTTGTATGAGGGACACGCAAACACTTGAAATTTTCTTCCATATCCAAATCAAAAACAGGGGAGAAGTAAGCATCCCTCACATTACTGAAACTTGCTGACTTCTGCATGAGGAAATCACAAAAGCCTTCTGCATGAGGAATGACTGCAGCCTAACTTTTCTAACTTCTAGGGGGGAAATCTAAGGTAGACTACCCTTAGGGGTGTCTATTTACAGGATTAGTTTAGGGGACATAACATACTTATTGTACCTCCATGAGTTATCAGATCACAAGGTGACAAGAAACGCTTTGAGACATACATTGTCTTCCACAATTTCCTAATCAAGCCAAAACCAAAAGGTGAAGAATTCTAAGTCTTCTGGGTGACCATTCAGTTCCAAAAATCCATTAAGATACTTTCAAAGCCAAATTCCTTTAACTTAGCCATTCAAGAGAGAAAAGTAAATGTTGAAAAATAAGCCAATTGTCTCAGAACATGTTCTTTGTTCAAAGAATAAAAATTTCCCTGAAAAAATCAGATTATGTTCTCTAACCTTAAAGAGAGTATGACTGCATAGTGCTGTGAACATGCACATATGTCAACCTTCTCAAAAACACCAGTTTATAAGGATTTCACAGAGTATACAAAAGGCAGATGTGAAACATACCTTGCTGGCCCAGGCATCTTCATCCCAGGAAGTGAGTTGTAAGACACGGATTATTTCATTTATCTCGGCACTCATTTTCTCTACTGTGAAATTGCGATTTTTCAAGGCCTCTTCTATTCCATGGCTTTTAGAATTTTTTGTAGTTACAAATATCTTCATAGCTGTGAACACGGTACCATTGATTAGAACAAACTGCCTGCAAGGTGCAATCAATATTCAAAGGCACCCCCTACTACATAAATACACAGACAGACAGTTTCATTTTGCATTGGCAATTTTATCATAAAGTGATTGTAGTTACAGCCATCTGTATCTCCTCCCCCCTTTTTTCCCCCCCATCACTACGACTACTGTATCTATACCAGTATTTTTACCAGTATCAGAGATATGGAAATCAAGTCTGCTACTAGTAGTTGATTTCTTGTCCCAAGCATGTTCATACTTTGCAGTTAACACTGTTAAACACTGCAGCACAGGTTTATGCACATGCTAAGGCATGTTCATGCCTCATTACTAGTACATTCTGCACATAATGTCATTAACTCCTCACTACTGCTGCTAGCAGTGGTTGTTCAGTGCAGTGAAATCCACAAACTACTATCAGAACTTCACCTTTTATTTCACATAATTTATTTTAATTCATTAATTACATTTAATGTATTTTATTTATTTGCTTTCAAACTAGGTTTACAACACTGGTGACCAATCACTTATGTCATCTGCCATCTGTGTTACTATTATTCCTATTCCTCCATTATTTCACTGAGAACCTGATTACAACTATATCTCCCTTTAGCTGATGTACAGTTCACAGCTACCAAATGTCCCCCATTCACAGCATTAACCATCAGCCTTTAGAGTGGCAAATAAGCAGCAGCTGAAGACAGCTAACAGATGCCCAGAACACCCCCGAATGCAGACAGAAGTCAAGATAATACACACCAGCAACACACCCATTCCCCTGAGTGTCCTTACACGAGGGACAGAGGACAACATGAAGCTTTTAAAAGATGTATTTTGCAACAGCAGCAGAGTCAGGAATCTAAAGGACACTTCATGTTCCTTAAAATCTTGACAAAAAAGATTCATTTAAAAATTGGGTGAATTCTGACCTTAAGTTTTTTTTATTTTTCTAAACTGGAATGATTTGCTCCTCCTCAAAATGAGACGTATCATAATATGCCAAGAAAAGAGCCAGGGAAATGTAGGCAGATATCCTATTTGCAGTTATTAAACAAGTAAAAATCAGGGCAGGGCAGCGGGGAGATGACTGTCCTCATGTGATTGGGAAACCACTTTGGTTCAAGGAGCTCCCTCCACCTGCACCTCCAGTTGTGTTGCCGTGCTCGTCCCGGCCAAGCTAACGCCTCCAGCACCTGCCTACGCGTGGCCATCTTTGCAGAAGCAATGTCAAAGCTGTTATCTCCAATAAACACAAGATGAGAATTTTAGTTCAGAATAGACATAAATCCAGAGCACTATGAAAAATTAAAGCAGAAAATACCTGAAATAAGTACTGGCAATAGTTCCTTCACAGTATTCATGGAGTTTACCAGCATAACCCTATGTTCCTGGTGCGTTAATTCCTGCTGTCTCTCATCAATCATTTTGGCCATCTTTGTCATTCCTAAGGATTGAAGTAATTAAGCAATCACACATTAAGAAATAAAATATTAAGTTGAACTTTCTAAACAAGAACAACGTTCAAGGACTTATGACAAATACATTTAAGTTTAGAACTTTTATGTTAGCATCTATAATTTAAACTGCATTCCAGATACAAGGCAAGGTAGAATAAAAGCCTCAAATTATAGAAAAGAGATTTAAAATTGATTTAAAATCCCAGAGAAAAAATAGGAATAGAGAAAAGTGTTCTTATAAACCCCTCAGGACATTAAGTCACCTCACAAACACTGGAAGCTAATTTACAAGGTTTTTGCTTTTTTTCTTTTAAGATTTGATCAAAGCCCTAAGTGTGAGTGACAGGAAAAGGAAACTATTTTTTTCCCTCCTTTGAAGTTTTTTTCTTGATTCTACAAATCAAAAACTGAATCTATTTTGCTTCTTTAAATAAGTTCTACTGACAGTATTTCTATGGTCTAAAATAGTGAGTGAAGAATTAGATGTATTCTAGAATATATGTGTCTTCAAGAACTAAGATTGCCGAGGTTTACCACATAACAGATGGAAATTTTGGACACACTTCAATCAAAATTTAAGCTGATTTAAGTTGGTGCTCCATAGTTTTCCCCCCCCCTTCATCCCTTCTAGAGGGCTCAAAACTGCCAGAAAACAGTATACTATTGACAAGTTAACTTTCCGCTAGTTTAGAAGCTTAAGACAACCTAGGAAAAGGTTAACTAAGCCTTCATGTCAATAATGAAAAATAGGAGGACTACCACACTGCTAGCATAGATTGGCATGTTGTGCAAAAGCATGCTCACTTCAGAGCAGTCAAATCCCCAAAAGGTATTCATATTCCTCTCTTATTCCAACTTAAAACACGCAACAGTTAATTTTTAAGTACACACACTCATATTCCTGTATCTTCATCCAGCACTTAAGCTGACAGTAGGATCAAATGTCCACTGATATAGCTGAAGGGAAGAAGGATTAATGGCATAAAATGGTAAAGTTCTGCAGACCAGGGCTCCAAGTGTTAAGCGGCATTTAATTCAGGCAAAGACAATGCTTTTAGAGCATGCCAAAAGCACCAGCACTAGCTATGTATCCAGAACAGTATGAGTTTAGAAAAGCTCACCTGGGACACAGGCACAAATCTAAACCTCATTTCTGACTGAGATGTTAGATACTTGTCAAACACTTATTGCCTCCATCACAAACGTGGAACAACAAATTATGTCAGAGAGGTGCAATGACAAGCCCCAACTGCTTTGTCTGAATCAAATAGAGTAATTAGAAGCTCGGGAAAACTTCTATTTTAAAGACAGAGGATTATGACTAAAGAGAAACTAAAATTGCATATACAAAGTAAAACAACAAATTTCATGGAAAGAGATGATTGCCTTTTTTGCTTCATTGTTTCCTTTCCAAAATGAAGCAAGATGCTGAAAGTAGTTTCTCATGGGATAAAAAAGAAATTAAAACACTCTACCTTCATATGGAACTTAAACTGCATGCATAGGTTAAACCATATAATCTGAATATGTTAAATGATGTAATTTAAAAGTACATCAAGAAGGATAAACATGCTCAGTGACAAAAGACAGCTTCTAGTCTCTAAGTCTCCAAATTCCTTTATAAGCTAGTTATTCTTATATACGTATTCTTATAAAGATACATACTTATACATACTTATATATACACACATGTATGTATATATAAGAAGCTGCTGTCAAATAGTAAAACATTAATTGAATTCCTGCTCCAGTTTTAACATACTTAAGCTCAACTGTAGTTCAACTCCAATATCCTCCTACAGTTCCACCACAAAACCTAAATTGTACAAATGCTTTTGCTAAATAATACTTAATCTATTTTAATGCTTGCTGAAGCTAAAACACTGGACACAGAAGATGACTGGGAGATTAATAGTAGGTTTCCTCTATACCAGTCGACTGCTTTACTTATCGTTTATTTCCACCAGTGAAAGACAGTGTGATGTAGCATGGTGAAGTAACATGTAATGAAGGATCACCAAATAATGAAGAAAAACAACTAGGATAACAGATGAGCTTTTGCATTATACTGCATGAGCACTAGTTCTGCAACTTCAGCAAGATGTCAGTGTAGAGCGTTTAGCTTGCACTACTCCAAGAAACTGCTGGTAGGCCTAACCATCTCAGTACAGAGATGCTATAGTCTTAACCGACTCTAGCCATGAGTGCTTAATTATATCTCTTTCAAATTATATTTTCTTCATGCAAGTGCATGCTTATTTCCCACACAATGTAGCGCAGAGAGTACAGTACATATCGTCCACACAGCATATATCTTGACTCCTCTGCATTCTTAGGAGAATGTGTATCAGAAAATAGTAGCTTAAAACACTTCCAAAAATTTTAAAAGAAACTGCTTTAGCATTGTCTAAACACTTTAAACTTGGCTGGAATAGGATAGAATAAAAAAAAAAAAAAGGGCAAAAAGAATGAGGGGAAAGAGACTACACTTAATATGTTTATGATATACTGCAGCAAGTCAAACCTGGCCCTAGATTCTTTGTGTATGTCACCAAATCCTCCATAGTTTCTACTACTTCCGCCACAGTCAGATATTCCAAAATTCCTTTGCAGACACGGATGATTTTACGGACCTAAAAAAGGAATATTCCATCATTTATTAGATGAAGCTAAATGATACTTGAATTAGAAATGCAAGTCTATCATTAGAACACCTTATGTACAGCATTTGCTCACATGATGTTTGGGCAATCATAACAGGTTGGCAGTGTTGATTAGGCGACCCAAAACTCAATTACTTAAGAATGCTGTATTAATAAAGACTAAATTTAATCTGCACTCCACTACTCATCACAAATGCAAAAGCTTCCTTTCACTGTTTTCACCTTGCATGGTAACTGAAGGATAGCAGGTGAAAAAGAAATAAAGAAGTGCATTTAAGTATGCTGGCATGCCTGATTCCAAATTTTTCATTGCATTTCATTAATAAAAACATGCAAGTTAAGTCACAAAGCAAAATACAGGGAAATCAAAGTCAAAACTTTCAAAGAAAATTTTCACCACCATTCAGCTTTATGTATGGAAAAAATATATATATATAAATTATCCAACATTCCAGTGGGAAAGGTTTAGGCTTTTCAGGAAAATCTATCTATGAAGTTATGTACTTTATTCACCTCTGAATTTCTGCCTTAGCTGTTAATTACTTACTTTTTAGTTCATGCTGAAAGCCACAAGAGAGTTCTGTTGGTTAACTGGTTAACCTGATCTTCTTGCTTCCTGAACTAAGTTTCTAACAGCACAACTACAATTCTCATTGAAGAATAATTTTTTAACATTTAATTTGCATTAGTCATATGCAGTGCTCAGTCTTCCTAACTCAGTTTCCTAACTCGTAATTTCCTGTAGTAATCACTCAGTTTGGTCCCAATGTTAGCTTATCTTGAAGCACAGTAAGAGCACATAGAGCCATGTCAGGTTGCTATTTGTGAAAATCCAATCATTCCTGAGCAAAATTTTTCTTTTAACATGCAGTTGTCAAGAAAGCAGTTCAAGGAAGCATTAGTTCCATAAAAGTCAATGCCTTTTCTAAACACTGAAAGCAAGGAGATTAAATGCCATCAAGCTCACTTCCTAGCACATCTTTTAACACTTGGCAGTTATTGCTTAAAAACATTTAAAATAATATATAACTCAGTAGTGCTAGAGAAAAGCCTCATAGAATTATCCTCGTTTCAGAGGAACAAATTAACAGCACCATAACACATGTGTTAGACTACGCAGAACAGCAGGAAGAGTTATATAATAATTTCAGAGATTAAAAGGCTGTTGCACAGGTAAAAGTCAGAATTATCAGCAGCTCTGATACCTTCTGCTAGCTTCATTCTCTCTTATAGGTATATTTGCTATTAAGAAAAGCAGAAGACCTGAAAGATCTCATACTCCCAATAAGAGGATCACAAGATTTTGTTTGCTTGTGTGTTTTGCTTGTTTCATTTGAGGTGCTGCTTGCAGCACCTCTGAGCCACTTCTCTGGCTTCTGCAGCAGCCCAAATGCAACAACTGTTACCTTTATCAAAACGCATCCTCTAGCTGATGAGCGGTATAAATAATAGTTCATCATATAAATCTGCATTACCCGTTTACCAGGCCAATCACATTGCCACAGCTCATGAGGCCAAGCCAGCATATAGCCAAAAAGGCTAGGAAGTAGCCTTGGGCTTCTCAGCAAAGGGATATGGAAAACGTAAGGCTCAGTCATGGGTACAGTGAAGGGAAGGCAGAAAAATGGCAGGAGAATGTAAGACACTATTAATGGAATCCGGCCCTTTCAAAGAGTGACCAGAAACACAAAACCAACCATTGTATCCTACAAAGGTACTCTTAAAATACAAGAAGTTTCTTCTAACAGATTAAAAAAAAAAAAACAAGAAAGCTAACAGACAAAAACCACATGCAGCTCCACCACATAGTTCGCATTAGCTAGTCCGGTCAGGCGGCACAGCAGTTAGTGCGGGACTGCCGTGACCCGTGGTGCGACACCTACCTCAGCCTCGTCGAACGTCAGGAGCAAGTCTGACGTTCCCGAGAGGATGCCTCTCGATCCGTCAATGAGATAGTCACGAGCTGGGACGGAATAAGGATCCGCTTGCAGCATCTGGGCTGCCCGAACAAGCTTGGTGCAGGCGTTCTCCACTCTGCAAAGGCACACACACAAGGGGCTCGCTACTGCGCTCCAAAAGGCAACGCACTTGAGCAAACAGTGAAGGAATTGTTTTCAACCCCAGTACCTGAAGCAAGCAAGCTAATCATTCTCTGCCTTTGCTATCTAATGAACAAAGATATTTACATTAACAAGAACGCAGACAGCAAATGTATGTTTTTTTTTTCCTGAATTCAAAAATCTTCCAACTTAGGGTAAGTTTTCAATATCCTATATACAGCAGTCAATAGAGAATACTGTTAAGAAAAGGTCCCAAACACTGACTTGGCAAAGCACCTTTTATTTTAATAATCAGCATAGAAGAAGGTACCATTATTGTTTAGAGTTTCCCAATCCAATTATTAACCTTTATCATACTCAGATTTGCCTTAGTATTCAAGGAGCAATTGCCATTAATATTGAATTATAAATGTTAAATTATTACTACCCATAAGACATTAAAACATGCTATTAAGAAAACCAAGTTCCTCAAAGCTCACGCTCCAGCTTTTAAGTTTATTTGCACTCACTAGAGAAACTTCATTTTAAATGGCCACAAGATTTAGTGATAACATATGAATTTCAAATGAAGGTTGAAATTCTGTTTTTAGGAACAGGAAGGAGGATTTACAAGATCTAATAATGTGCAATTATAACAACAATTATAATAACATAGAAGATACTACAAAAAACAAACAAGCTCTAAAATTAAGTCATTTTTATCAAGACATTTCATATAACAATTAAGAAAAAACATAATAACGGGAACATTAAAAAGCTTTCCATTTTGTTTGCTTGCTGTAATCGCGTCACAAACAACGTTCAAACTTTGCTTCTAAGTTTCTAAGCAGTAGAAGCAGCTGAGCCTTCTAAGGCTAAGCTAATCATGACTGTAGTTACAGACTATGCTGACCATGACTCTCCTCCACTCTCTCACCTTGTTTAAGAGAAACATAAGTAAATCCAATATGCTGATTCTGCGCATGTATAAATGCCATATGCCTATTCTAGTTCCAGTCATGTTCCAGCAAACATTAAATGCTTTTATTTCCAGCCATACTATTTCTTATCGTAACTTTTTTCATGCTTGCCATGCCTTTTTTTCTAGTGGTCATTTAGGAATACTCTTTTATCATAGGCTTCTTAGTTAAATTATATGGAAAAGTTAGACTTTTTTTTCCCCTCCTCATTTTTCCCCCTCTTATGTTCTTTTCCACAGAACATAATGTTTACCCCTACCACTGACTACAACAAGAAATCAGACAACTATTGCAGGAAAAACAGCCTTTTTCAGCAAGTAAGGTTTTCAGCTAATGGCTCCCCAGATAAGCAGCTCCATTGTCATAGCCTCCTGCTCAGTGAGACATCTGGCCAGCATATAAGGTGATAACTCATAACAGAATAGAAGAAAAAAAAAAAAAAACACAGCTTTAAGATAGAGTGGGAATGGTCTGCTCATGAGCATCCAGTGCACTTAGCTCTAAAACCCAGGCCATCTAATCTCACTAATGTAGATTCCCCCACTTCAAGTTTATTTTTCCCAACCCTGCTAAGAAAGCAGATATCACCTCCTCATCCCACTAGAGGCACAGACTCAGAAATACCTCATTTCATACAGCTCGGTTTCATGGCCAACTGTTTAATAACAACAATTTCCTCCAGGCTGTCTTTTCTATTTGCGAACAAATGAATTAATGTAAATGTGCATTAACCCCATAAATACCCACAATTTGGCACAAGAACAAAGTTTCAGGAATTTCAAAGACTTCTTTTTCCAGGTTTTCAAGTTGAATCTTTAGAATTTATTTTGTGTTTTACTTGTTTATCCAAGAAAAAGGCATTATACATGTATAAACTTCTTTTGTATAATCTTTGAAAGAGTTCAAGAATGTGCACTTCTATGTGCAAGAAAGGAGGTTGAAGAAGCAGCGAGAAAATACACCAGGAAAAGGATTACATGGCACGGGCAGGAGGATTTCAAGTTAAAGGATAAACTATGCATATTCACTGCCATGTATTGCTTGTTGTCTCACAAAAAAACATACCAAAAAGGCCCCAACAGTACTAAAAATTTTAATTGAATCACTTATGAGAACGCGTCTTTGCTGCTTCATGTTTTTATGTTGCATAATCTGCACTCTGTATGCATAGAAACCACACCTAGAGAAACAAACAAGAACCAACACAGAGAACTTTGAACAGGTAGGTACTTCAAGCACATTTGATATAAAATTTAAAAATTCTTAAGTTTAAACATGTGGGAAAAATTAACCACAGAGCGACAATAATTACTGCTAATGACAATTTTTGTGGAATACCCTCGCACATACTTCTTTTACATTCAGATCCTAACAGTACAAATCTCATCTAGTTTGAGAATGGGAGGGTTAGTTAAGAAAGATAAAATTTTCCCAATTAAAAAAAAGGCAAATAAAACAAGGAAACACACACAGAGAATCCAAATCACAACAAAAGTCTGCACATGACGTAATATCATACAAGTTATATACTACTACATCTGTATTAGTATAGAGGACTAATTTCCTCTAAAGTTCAGGATGTTAGCTTACATTTAAAAAAAAACACACAGACCAAGGGTCAAGCAGAAAACAGCTAAATTTACAATAAGTTATCCACTCATGCCATACAGTTAATTTGAAGTGGTATTCAATTCAGACAAGCTGAAAAAGTCTCAAAACTGAACAACCAAATAATCAGAATCTACTAGTGTATTCTCAGAAATGATTTTTCTTGCTGAAAGATTTTTTTTGTTCTAAAATATTTACCAAAATAAAACAAGGTGTTTTTTTGGTTGTGTTTTCTAGGCATTTTCACTATTTCTAATAACAAGAGGGAAAATGCCATTGTCCAATGAATTCCTATCACTTGCCTATCATTCTTAAAAATTCAATTGATATCTGGCTGGTAAACTGAAGTCTCATCATGAAGCAATTAGAAAACAAAACCTCCTCTGGGAATCAAACTAATCTTCAAATATCTAAATCCCTATCTTATCAAAGACACTATAAAAAAAATGCCTATTTTTATATTAGAGGGGCAATATCAATAAATCTATTTTAATGCCACCCAAATTTTACGTGGAAATGACACATAGGTCACAATCCTTCCAACTGTAACAACTTTCAACAGTCAGCCAACTTTATTTCTGTTGGTATCTTCTTTACGTAGTGTGAGGAAACGTTGCAGCTTATACTAAACTCATTTTATTTACCAGGATTTAGGATTGACTTCTGTTTTCCTCCAACACAGGTGGCTGTTCTAAAATATAAGACTATGCCTTTGATACTTGAAGTTGGACTTCTTTCAATTTTGAACTGCTCAAGCTGTAGAGAGTTTGCTCACTACAGTTTAGGTTACCTACAGCTGCAGAAAAATGATTTTCAAAGTAAATACTTTATAGCAACATAATGTAGTTAACACTGGTGACTAGTAATGCTGTGCCAACTTGACTACAAAAATAGTATTGACGTGAATAGGACTACGGTTTAATTTAAAGAGTTTGTGTGCAAGTGTAGACAATTTTTTATTCTGCATGCAAACAATTCATGTGTTGCTCTGTGTTCTTTGTGTCATGGTGGACAACAAGTTGACCATGAGGCAGCAGTGTGCCCTCGTGGCCAAGAAGGCCAATGGGATCCTGGGGTGCATTAAGAAGAGCGTCTCCAGCAGGTCAAGGGAGGTGATCCTGCCCCTCTACTCAGCCCTGGTGAGGCCGCATTTGGAGTATTGTGTCCAGTTCTGGGCCCACAGTACAAGAGGGATGTGGAGCTGCTGGAGAGAGTCCAGCACAGGGCCACAAGGATGATCAGGGGCCTGGAACATCTGCCCTATGAGGAGAGGCTGAGGGAGCTGGGCCTGTTCAGCCTGGAGAAGAGAAGGCTGAGAGGGGATCTGATCAGTGTCTATAAGTACCTCAAGGGAGGCAGTGAGGAGGATGGTGCTGGTCTCTTTTCAGTGGTGGCCACCAACAGAACTAGAGGAAATGGCCACAAACTGAAGCATCAAAAGTTCCACAGGGACTTAAGGAAACATTTCTTAACAGTGAGGGTGACAGAGCACTGGAACAGGCTGCCCAGAGAGGTTGTGGAGTCTCCTTCTCTGGAGATCTTCAAAACCCGCTTGGACGCAGTCCTGTGCCATGTGCTCTAGGTGACCCTGTGTGTGTGCAGGGGGGTTGGACTAGATGACCTCTAGAGGTCCCTTCCAACCTTAAGCATTCTATGATTCTATGATTACAGATTTTTTCCTTCATTACAGCAGAATTATATTAAGTAATATGAACAGCAAAACCATCTGATTTAAATCCCATGCATTACTCATACGCTCTAGGGACCAAGACAACTGCAATGCAGAACACGGCATTTTTTAACACTAGGTCAGTGCTTCCAAGGTGGTTCATGCCCCTAGCAAGTTAAGGGATGCATGTTAGTCTCCCTGTGGCTAACAACGCTGCTGGCTGCAATCACACTCTCGCTGGAAAAATTCACACAGTATCAAATATTCATTAGACATCCTCAGTCAATGAAAGTAGAATAAATTAATAATAAGAATACACAATACTAATACAATACAAAGTCCTTAGGAAGAATAAGGTTTCCATGATCCTTCAGGCATGTTTCCTTCCAGGTCTTGTGGTCCCTTTGAGTGGGAAAACCATGGGCAGGGAATGGGGTGCTAGTGCAAGTGCCCTGTTCCTTACAAGTCCAGTCTGGGCAAGCCCTGCAGAAGGACTTCCCAAAGATGACTGCTAATTCTTGAATCAGGAGTTCAGAAACGAACATCCCTCCCCTCTAAAACAAACAGAGCAAGAAGAGAAAAACAAAAACAACAACAACAAAAAAGCCACCTCCATCCAAGTCTTGCTTTTTAAAGCAAAGAAGGCAGAGCTCCTTGGCAGTTTCCTCACAGCTACCACTTGTCCCTACACCACAGATTAAGTAAAAACAACGAATATAATAGGCTATCACTCAGAGATGATCCATCATTCATGTTAACCCATCCAGGATATTAGGCAAGTACTGTGTGAAAAAGTTGCATTATTGTGACAGCTCCGCTTCTCCTTTCTCACTGTAGTACAATCTAAAAGCAGTCACAGATTGTTGCAGAACAAGTTCTTTACTCAGCAAGAAATGTTACTATTTAGCAGCGTCCCACTAAAGAATCTTCTAAGCTTTCTGCACATTTCTATAGTAATATGACTATGTAAGTCTTCATAATCTAGTAAATATTATCAGAGACCATTTATTGTGCAGCAATTCAAAAGGCAGCCTCTTTTCCTTAGTCCCTTAACTTTCCCCTCGGTGAACAAGAAGCTGGAAATGAACCAAAAACTCTACACATCCTAGAAAATGAGCACAAACAAAATGACATGTTTATATACAGCTCCCCAAGGATCAAGAAAAATGTTTTAGTCTCATTTCAATTCACACACGCACACACACATCCTCCAAAACCAGCAAACACTCTCCCTCAAAACACAAAACAACCCTGAAAAAAAGCAAACAAGATCATACACCAGGAACACAGTGTGAGAAATACTGTCTGGATTGCATCAAAGGCCCTTTTAGCTCAGTATCCTGTCTCCAAAAGCAGCTGCAAGTGGATGCCTAAGACAGGCTAAGAACAGGCTAAGCATTTATCACACTTCCTCTGGGCACTCTCCTATCCTGCAGTTATTTTCAGCTCACGGGATGTGCGTTTGCCTATTTGATAACCCTCAGTGGATTCCTCTAATTATTTGCCTGTTATCCTCTAAATCAAAACAAGAATTCAGGGCACCATTTATTGTATAAAGCAGTATAAAAAACAACAAAAGGCAGAGCTATCAGCCTGATTGTAAAGTCACCTTCAAGTTCTTGCACTGCAAGAGTGGTGGACAGTATCCATACCTCCATGCAACTCAGTTCCTCGTCCTTTGCTGATAATCATTTCTGACCAGCACTGGGCATGTAGCGGATGCTCACAGATCTATCAGAGCTCCATGACCTTCCTTTCTTGCTAGCAGTGATAGTCAGTTTGCAGTCAGGCATCCTATCTGAAGCTAAGCTGCTACTTGCTCACACCTGTCAGTTCAGATCTATTAAAATGATTTCAGGTACATGTAATATCAAGTGACTTTGTTTAACCATCATCTGCTGTAATTTCTCACTGTTCATCCTGTTTCTAAGGGCATTTCAGAATGTGGCTAAAATGACCAATTCTAGCACAGATCTGTAAATCCCTGCTTATGACTTCCCATCATTGTCAGAGCTAACCATTTCTTGTTTCCTTTCACTGCAAATCTTTTGTTTTCCATGTAAGAATTTTCCTTCTTATCCAGTGCCTACTTTTCTTACAAGCTTTCAGATTTTGCTAAAAAGCCTTTAGAAATCCAAGCACTTGGATTAGAAATGTCACCAAGATGGATAAGGCTAAGAACTGGGCAGTTTGGTGAGGCAAGATCTGCCTCCACGAAGACACTGTCAATTCATCTAAAACAAACTGTATTTATTAGGGTGCCTCTAAATTCTCTTCAGTACTATCTCTATTATTCCCTCTTCTCTCCAGTCATTTGTCCTAAGGGTATGCCAGACCTCATGCATCCTGCTCCCCAGATACTCCTTTAAGTTTTTCAAACTGGAGCATCACCTACACTTCTGACACACTACGTAATTCCAGGTGAAATCTTACCTATCAGTCATAATTCAACTATTCCATTCACAAACCTTGACACTTTGGCTAATATCACCTTCCTAGCAGGACTTTTGTTTGTTTTGTGAAATTAGAGTGCAACAAAATAAATCTACATTCACTGTTTCTTGGGAATTTCAACATCACTGATGTTCTCCATTCTATTATTTTCCTATTTTCCTCAGTGCTTTACAACTTGGAACATTTGCGTCTTCTGTCTTTATGAATACAGCAAAATATTCTTTCATTTTGTACCCATCATCAGATAATACTAATATTGCTTTCAGTGGCTTGTAAAGCAAAATCATTTCAGTTAAAAGTTTTCATTGGACAGTAAGAAATTTTGCCATTTTGCAATAAGAAAAAAGCGATGCATTTCTTTTAAGACAGACCAGCAGGAGAAAAAAAATATTATTGCCTTCAATATGAACTAGAAAGTGGCAGTCACTGCCCTTCAAATGTCTTAGATTTCCAAGCTGTGATATCAGACATCAACTGCCTACACTGCCAAAATCACATTTTACCTATCACATTAAAGAGAAGATTTTGAGAGAATTCTACCCATTTTATTTGGCATTGTTAAGCATAAAACTAGCACACAGGTAAGTGACATGGTTGCTGTGGAACATTTTTATTTTTGGAAAAGACATAAGGAAGACATGTATAGACAAGACAGGTACCCATACAAATAAAATATAAAGAGAAATTTCATCACTATTGCCTGAAAGGTCATTTCTGAAGATGGTGAACAAGCAAAGAGAACTACATATTTTCTCATCTGCTTTGCGTAGCAATAACCTATCACTGGGACATATCTCTTGGACCTACAATAGAAGATTTGACAATATAAATGAGTTTACTTGATAAACGCAGGCGGCATATCCCTTTTCAAGATCTGGTCTTCTGTTGTCTGCACAGTCTCTTTTCCAACCTGCAGGAGAAAGAAGTCATACTTAAGATTAAGAATTCCAGCATAAAGTCTAGATGAAATCAAATAGTAACAAAAAAATATTTGTAGCAATGACAATTCCTTCCATATGTTTCTTGTTGTCATGTCTGGTTTTGACACCATTATTTGCATTAGTCAAGTTTTAATACCTTACAAATCACATTTTGTCTAATGCCAACATTGCCGCTAAGTGAGTTGGGGAAGGGAGGAATGCTTCCCCTCCTCCTACTCCGCATTGGAAGAAACTGTACAACTAAATACAATAAAAAACTTAATCCCAATGAACTCTGTAGACTACTCTTTCAATTACCTCCAAAAGTCAAAAAGCAAATTCAAAGTTAAAGAATACTCCTCATTTTCCTATTCAGTCTGTCTAGTCTATTAGAAAAATGTACGTAATTACTGACAATGCTCCCCACACCCACATTCACACCCTCCTTAGGCAAAAATAATTATGCAAAAGTTGATAAAGAAAGCAATAGAATAAGATCTGTGTTTTTCTATGCACTGGCTGTTGCGTTATACAATACAAGTCTTTCTAATCAGTAGTTGGCTCTCTGGACTGTGAGATCACCAACTTGACAAAATATTTCCAGCTTCTTTGTTCCCTGTACTTTCCTGCTGAATAAGCTATTCAGAAATGCATCCCAAAGCAGAAGGTCTTTAACCCAGACACTAGCTTGTGTTAAGGGCTGCCAGAGCTGCTCAAGCTACACAAGACAGTACTAAAAACCGCTGATCAGCTGCTCTTTAAAGACTTGCTGTTTTTTGACAGAAGCTGCAGTGTGCCAATATGTACAGTACTTGAATTCTAGTGCTGTGCAGCACTCCAGAAGCAGCATTTCCTTGCAGCTTTACTCTGCTTGCCAAAACTGGTCTTGCTACTTTGATCCTTTTAAGAAGGACTTTAAGGAATTAAAAGGGCCCCAATATTTCCTCTGGTTCATACACATGGACAGTCTAGCCTTTTTATTTTTTTTAAGCTTAACTAATTCTACACTTGCACGCTTGCAAATATTCATGCATATATTTCCTAGAAACAGAGCGAGGAGCAAAGGTATTGGAAGCCCTTAGTTTTTACCATGATTTCCCAACTGCTATGCTTACCAGGATGCATGGGCAGCTAGCGCAGAGCCCTTGGGCACTGCCAGGACTCCCTTGGCCCCAGCATCTCGGCAGGGAAAAGAGAGCACGCGGGAGCAGGGAATGCCCCAGCCGCACCGTTACAAGGGTCTCCTGCTCCAGTGTCTTCCTGACCTGCACTGAGGGCTGGCCTGCTTGTTCCAGCCATGCCCACTCCACATCATGAAACTTAAATATATTTCTCATATGCGTGTGCATGCAAATGTGCAAAAACATAACAGAAAGGGAATAATCCTCATAAATGTATATAATTTGGATTATAGAGAATACATTATTTGGCTGTAGATAGAAAGTTGTGACAAGGTTAAAACCAAGAGTCATGTTTTATTTCAAACAGCTACTGGGGAAAATCTCATTGTCTTCAAGATGTGTTTCCTTCTCAGCTGCACCAATCTGAATATAGATCAATTTGGGGATTTTTTTGTTTAGTTGGTTTTAGTGATATACAACTTTCAAAGAATGTGTGAAAAACAAACTCTACAACAAGACTTTAATTTAAAGCTCACCCTCACCCTAGCCATCAGCCTGTCTTTTTCATACTGAATATGAACCAGGAACAAGTGTGAAATAGTATATTATAGCTAATGAAAAAGCTATCAAAATTACTGTGAATTTTACCATCTGAAACAAAAGCATTTCTTCAGTCTGGAAAGCAAAGTCTCCTCCTCTTAAACTTTTCTAAAAATAAAATATATCTAAGCTCAACTCAGAATGCAACATTCAGCCCACAAACCTGATACAGCTGTCTTCACCCACACTGAAACTAGGCAGAATAATTTTAGTTTTTTTTTTTTTTTCTCTCCTCAGTAGACCATAATTCTTCTGCAAAGACTTTTCCAAGTAATTTTTTAAGCCTTTCAGTGGCAGATGAGTTAGCTTCTACACATTACCTTCATAAACAAACATGTAAATCTGATTTTTTGAGCTTAACTGAGGTACCTCATTCATATGAGCAAGCACTCTATTTTCATGTGTAGCTGGTATCAGACAGGTGGGGCATACAAAAATGGAACAGACCATTCCAACACAGAGAGCTCCAACACAGCCACTCAGGAGGCCTCTTTGGAGCAAACACTCAGTCCTTCAGGCTCAAGAATTCCTTGCTATGCCTGGCAAGGCTCTTTAGTCTTCAAATGGAAGTAACGTATAGGATACAAATACATTTCCATTTCCAGTGTTTGTAGGGAGTGTCAGTCTCAGCACATCTCTGAAATATAGGCCCAGTTTTTGTCCTAAACTCCAAGACAGCCCATTTTTCTCCCATGCTCGCACATTTGAAATACTCTTTCATCGTATATCCTCAACATCATATGGCACACAGAAAAGATACTTACACAGAGGATTTAACACTTACACAGAGGATGAAATGCCTGCATAAGGCAGGCATTTCATATTTGCATAGCTATTAGCCTTTAGAAGTGAACCAAGGCAAAGGTATGGCGTGTAAAAAACAAGCCTACTCTGCATACTATTTAACAGAAAGTCTCAAAGCAAAGCCACACTGATGCTTTCTAAAGACACAGCCCCAGTAAGAGGTTTTGTGGGTTTTCCTTTTTAACTTTGTGGTTAGGAGATTTGTTTCTTCTTTTAATAAGACCCAGTTTCTTTGTACCGACTTTTATGTTGACTAAGTAGTTTCCGCAGTGCTACACAATGTAAGGATTCACTCAGCTACACTTCGGTTCTCCTGAATGCTATAGGAATCAAGAAATGTTTTATTTGCTTTAAAGATCCCACTCTGCTTCAGGCAGGAGCAGCTTGATGTTAATACAAACGGAGAACCTGAGTTTTATTCCCATTCAGGTATTCTTATCTTCTAACATAAACTTCTCTTGGCTAAGTGAGAAGCAGCAGCTTGCAGAGAATCCCGGCCTTCGCTTTTAAATAGGGAAGATCACTTCCCACAGTTCCAGAGAAACTTTTCCTTGCAAATGATGGAGTAAAGCAGAGTAAGGCTTCCCGAGCCTCGCAGAGCAGTGACAGATGCTATCACCAACGCCTGCCAAGGGCCTTTGGGTGCTGTGATCTCCACCCATTAATATTCATTTTGATACTACTTGGGCAAAGTGGTGACTCACACCGGAAACTAAACAGCTGAATTCACGTGAAGGGAGACCAAGCAGTACTGAACATCGAGGAACAAATCGGCCTAGAAGCATGAAGGAAACGGGCACCCACAAGCTCGAGGGCCACTATGAGCAGTGAACAGGCTTCTAGAACGCTGCAAGAAGGACCAGGCAGACTGGGACCTCCTGCTGCTCCTGCTCACAGGACCCTTGTTCACAAGTCACTCTTGCCTCATCTGCCCCTACTACCAGAAGATCAGTATGTCTGGAACCCCACTAAGACATGCTATAACATCTTAAAAATAAATAAATAAAAACCAAAACACACCATAGAAAGTTGCTGGCCTTTTTCTGCATCCTAAGAAAAGGTGGCCTAGATTGCAAGACGATGAACAATCCATCAGGAAGCACTAGAAGCAAGCAGAAGTTATGCTAAATATATGCCTACTCACTGCTGGCACATACATCTTGCACTAGAGTCCAGATTAAAAAAAAATGCAACTTTGGGCAAAAAGAATTAAAACTTCAAGTGAAAATATTTTCAATTCAAGCTAGAATCGGGGCTCTCACACATGATGGAAGAAAAATTAAGGCATAAGTTAATGCAGGCCACAGCTGTGTCCTTAAACCTTTCACAGAGCCCTTGCCTCTACCTCAAGGCTTCTCCACTGAAGGGCAACAAGCAGGTCCTTCATCTCTTGAGGTCAGTGCCATTTTGTCTCAGGGGACTCAAATGGGGCATGGGCTCAAGTGCAACTTCTGAGTCAGTCTTCCTTTAGCAAAACTAGTCATTTCAGCCAAATTAACATGGAAAGATGTTGGGAAAGAGGAAGAAGCCAGGGCAGCATAAAAGAAGCCAAACAGTACATCTGTGATTTCTTTTACTGGCATCAGCCCTACCATCCTGATTGCAATCTATGTTCTATTTTTGTTTACAGTATCAAGTATAACAGCAAATAGAGACTTTGGTGATATTTCCAACTTTCTCACTCAGCTTGTCTTGAAATACAGCCCTTGGAGCGACTGTCATTTTACCATACCCTGGTCCCTAACCACCATTATTCATACAATAAATGTTAACAAAACAGAATTGCACATATCCTAGCATAATAGAACACAAAACTTTGCCAAATTAATATCTAAGAGACTCTGGTTGCTTCATAAAATTTCATGGTCTGATCTAAATTTCACAAGTCACTCAAAAATTAAGATGGGACAACATCCTCACCCTCTGGTACACGTACGACATTCTGCAGTATATAAAATAGACAAGCAATCCTGAAATGCCTTTAGAAAGATACAGGAATCAAAGTTTATTGGTTACTCATCACAGTCTACTCCTCTGCAACCAAAACAACCAAAGAAGTTGTAGTTATAATCAGCTAGAATAAAGCCTATTTATTTTCACTTCATTCCCTGCTGCTCTTGGAAGCCTTTAACAACAAATTTATGGCTTGTTCAGTACTCCGGCTTTTCACTTCAGTTAAATCTAAAAAAACAAGATTGATTTTTCACAATATTAGTGTTAAACAATAGTGTTAACACTATTTTAAGAACCTTTGTTTAAACTTTCCTGCTCACTACCTGCCATTGATTAGGATGATGCAATTAAAGGCTGAAAAAATAAGCCTAAAGAAATAAGCAGGCGAATTCTCCTCTTTTAGTTTATGCCAGCCACAAGCAATGCCTATGTACTGCCACTGACATTAGTGAAGGCGACCACTCTTTTGTGAGCTAAGCATGAATTTATGGAGCCTGCTGAACGAGAGCCTGGCCACCATGCCTTTCAGTTCACATGGAAGCTGTGACTGGCTCCTAGTTTTCTCATGATGACCTCAGGACCAGAATTCCAGGCATAGCAGGGCACCTTTCCAAACTCCTCTGGCAATAAGCCAAGTAAGTGAGAAGGCTCCAGCCATCTGGTCCCCAACAGCAGCTAGCTGACCTACCTGTCTACACGGGAGATTAAGACAAATTTCAAATGCCCTGAGGCCAAGGAACCCTTGTAGTCCAAGTTAAACACCACAGAACCATTTAGAAATCAGAAATGACAATTTCTACGATGACACCATGGGTACCAAATGATATTTTTACTCATGCTGCTAGTGCTGACAGATAAAGCTGATGCTTGGTTGCTCTGGATGATTAAGAGGGGCACATATGCTATAGAGGAAGGAAAAGCAAATATTGATTATATCACAGCGCATTTTTTTATAGAACTTTTACAAACAGTTCCTCTACAAAGGGAAACCAGTACTTCTTAGTAAGACTTTAAGATATGCTATATCTGACTTTAATCAAATTACATAGAAGTCAACTCTGATCTTTCAGCATATGCAAAATCCACTGGGAAACATCAGGAGGCTGCTACAATTGTCCTTTACAAATGAAATGAATGAAATGCTCAGCTGCAATTAGCCACAGAAAACACTGTTGGAAGCTTGTACCTCAAAAGTTTTCCCAGTGTATTCCCATGCATCCAGAACTGTAGATCATTACTAAGGTTTTCAATACACTTTACCAATAATGTATAAATAAATCAGTATCATACTGAGATAGCGAATGTGACTGCAGAGCTAAATTCTCTCCTTATCAGAATGCCTTTCTAAAGGGCAAGCAACAGAACATTTTACAGCAAGATGCTGCTGGTATATTTATCTCTTCACTGACAAGTGGCTAATATTGGCTAAAATCTTTTCCACTCTGCACACAAGGTTTTCTTTCTTTCACCAGTAATGAAGATACTTGGGAAGGACTGAGGGGATAGGCCATGTTAAGCAGGATAATAATCAGAAGAAAATATTCCAGATATTTCCATGTTACCAGCAGAGCTAGTAACACTTATAAAGCCTCATCACAAGAAGTTCGTAAGTCAAGTTGAAGGAGAAGAGCTTTCTTTCCAAAAGACAGCAAGTTGTCCCGTGAGAACTCATACTTCTCACAAATGCCAAACACAGCACAGGAGAGAGATTCTCTGAATCAGCTGAAGCCATAGTTTCACATAGGCACGTATAGACCTGCTCCCCAGGCCACCTTTGCTTTAACAGGATCACAAATTAATACACAAGGAGCTGAAAAAATAAAGAACAAATAAACTTGCATTCTCTGTTACTTTGTAATTTCACACTCATAACAGTAACACGTCCTTCTCATGTTTCTACAATGTCCGACTAAATCAGATGAAAGGCAAATAGAGACCAAAGTCTCATATCTGAATTTCAAGGAGTAAGTCCTGAACTTCAAAAGAGTGTAACAGGAAACCTTGAAATGGTAAAACATGTTGAATAAATAAAAACAAATGTTGTCAAATAAAAATGTAAACTACAACAGTAGATATAGAGTGGCAAAACCCACCATTTTTAAAGGCTATTCCTTGCAAGATTTAAGAAAGTCTTAATATGGAAACAAGAAGGTAAAATTATTTCAGGAACGTATAATACAAAAGCAAAAACAGGAATAGTAACTTGTTTTATAGAGCAAGAACATTGAACCAAATATAAAATTAAAAATATTTTGACACTGTCTTGCTGCACAGAGAAAGCTGACACTTAGACAAAAACAGGAACAAGAACATCTCCTTCCATGAACTTCCAGGTACTCACAGTGCAGAGCTGTCATTCATCATCTCAGTTGCCTTCATAGATAAGATTTGCTGCTAAAAGTACCCAAAGATTCACTTTGGTATTTAGTTAACTACAACATCTCTTTGCTACTTTCTACACCCCACTTCCATTTTTAGAAACCCACATCTAACTTCATGGGTATTGTTAACCACATTAATGTATCACAACTGAAAATGTAGGTCAGCTGCCACTGCTTGAATTTCAGGATCGTCTGTTTATAATATCCAGACTTGGACTGACTTCCACATACCGGACTGTTTAACACAGACTTGCCTTTTCCATAGAAAGGTCAGCGCTGCTTCCTGCTTTGCCCCTGACACATCACTCGTTCCAGAGTAACACAATTTTTTCCTCTGTAATCTCAAGATAAGAGCAGTTCCCTGCAGGAGGAGAAGGTTTATAAGCACTGGGCAAGAGGAAGGAAAAGCAGTTGCTTTGAATACCACTTTTGATAGCAGAGGAGGAAGAATATGAATCAGCGTAGACTTTAAGCCATGACAAATCTGAACACTTCCAGCACCAGAGAGGGGTGAGGCTTCTGTCGGTGGGAAGATAGCCCGGTGTAGGACTGTACTTGTAGCCTGTCATTTACATGACACTGCATTAAGATTCTAAATGTAGCTGTTTTGCCAAAACCACCACCTGAAGATGACCATTCACTTTAAGCCATTCCCCACTTCTTACAATAAAGTTTCCCAAACGCTATTCCAAATTACTGGACTTCATCTTTGTATCTGACATATAAATGCTGACTTAGTTAACTTCATCCTTGTCAAGCGACATCTATTTCCATGCCCATAATCTTGTTGGGTTACATAAACTAAGTGAGGTTAACAACGTACCAAAACAGAGAAACACATCTCCTGTGTTTATATACACAGGAGATGCTCCTTTATCTGCTTACTTGAGAACTCAACCTGCTAATGCAGGAAATCAGTGTTCTGTCCATGATTGTCTTTAATCCTGCAGTACTATAGTACACCAGAGCACAACAGCCAAAGTTATGAAGTAACTTGCAATGACATAACCAAAAAAACTCCTATCACATAGTTATGCAATTTGGCTAATTTCCAACAAATACAAGTTTGGGAGTCAGTTAGCAAGCCAGCTATAGAAGAAGAAAAAAAAAAAAAGTCTCCACAAGGTAACTGTGCTCTGTCATAGAAGTGGAAACTAGAATCATCAGGTTTACAAAATCCCTCACATCTTATTTTCTCCAAAATTGTATCATGACCTGGTTAATTGGCAGCATCAAAACTTTCAAAACACGCAAGCCACATACAGGAAAGCTCCAGCTCTCAAAGAAAAAGAAGTTGCAAAACACAACTGTGCAATAATCTGTCACAAGGAAGGCCAGCAACAGCTCCAACAGCAGTTAATAACTGCCTCAGGTGCAAGGCCCCTTAGCATTTCACCACCCTGAGCAACTGGAGAGCAGGAAAAAGATCCCCCAGCCACTCCAGCTCAGAAAAATTTCCAGACCAAAGGGGTACACTGAAAGTGAGCTTGCAACTGAGAGAAAACACTTTATATGTTTGAGTTCTGATAATCACTGAAATTAAGCTGAGAAGAAAAAAATGTTTAATTAACAGAAAAATACAGCTCCTTCTATTGCAAGGGAGAGGGGCTGGGCTGACCCTCATGTACCAGCTGAGTCTGGAGAGCTCAAGTTTGCTGTTGTTCTCCACTATTAATTTAAGAGAAACAATAACAGTGCTTTGCTTACTAAAAATACTATTTTGTTCAAAGAAAGTCTTGAGTCAAGGAGAAAACCAACTAAGAAGTTTACAGAGGTTTCCACCCTCTCCTGATTTTCTGAGGAGAGAAAAAACAAATAAACTTTCCACAACTGTGGCAAGGAATGCAAAGTAAGTTAGTGATTTAGTTATAAATGAGAAGTTCATTCATTCAAAGCCCAAGCAGACCTGTGGTCAGCAGGAATCTACCCCATTCCAAAATTTAACTCCCAAGTTATCTTTCACAGATGTTCACTAGTAGTCCGGTTGAAGTTGCAGTTTCTGCTCCTTGCAATACACAGCCTCCTCCAAACACAGCAAAGAGTTTGGAGATAGCACAGGAAGCAGCTCGGCTTGTTGAGGACTCAGCTTGGAGTAACTACATCCCAGATGACAGCTCTGCTGCTCCACAGAAGGAACCTTCAGACTCTTCTGCAACTTAAGAGGAAAGAGCTGGTAGGACTACAATAGGGCAAGAAACCAGATTGGCCTTTAATTAATAAATCAGCTTCCCACTTTAACACACCTACTCCTTACATCAAATGGCGACTGTTTGGTGACAATTAACTGTTTGATAACACCCATGACTTACCCAGTACAGCCCAAAGGGCTCCTCATCAATAAGGGGACTACAGAAATAATCACCATTCTAGTATTATTTTGGCCCTTCTGTGACTATGCCTACTTAAGAAATTATTTTTCATAGTTTTTTATTTTTTATGCACTCTTCAGCTTTTAAGGAGGGACAGGCCTATATCTGTAACCCATTCAGCTAAGATTTGAGTTTATACCATATTACTATTCTTACAAACAGAAGATAAACAGGTAAGAGAACACACACAGTGACACTTCTATAAGTGTGTCCGTTAGAAGAAACAAAAGGCAAGTCTTCATCATCTTATTGAAAATTATTGCTGAATAAACAATATTCAAGAATACGAAGCACTACAAAAATCCTGACGAAGCGCCAATTGCTCACAAGCCTCACAGAAGAACACTTTTCAGTCTGTGCCTACTGCCAACCTGAACTGGAGACTGCCATGAAGCAATCCATAGTCTGAGTCCATTAAATATTTAGACAACTTAATTACTATCTACAAAATGTACTGTCTCCTACTCAAGTGATTCAAAATTGACCCAATTTTACAGTGCGTGGAGCAATGAGAGCCCAATAGTTGCAGTGTACCTACATATTTGAAATTGGCATTCATAAAAACATTGAAGCATAAAGCTTGTAAACCAGCCAAAGCAATATTTCCTTTTCCAAATTCTATTAGTCAGGATTGCACTTGTGCACAATATTTAACTGAGGACCAAAGACTAACAAGCTCAATCAAACCTTCTCAAACAACCATATAACCAAAAGAGATACTGGACTTCTCCCATCAAGCAGGGTAAGCTCTAAATAATATTTCTAGCAGACAGATCAAGGTGCCAAGAAGAGGAGACATTCTGTTGGACTTCATACTTAGTAACCAGGAAGAACTGGTTGGAAATGCGAGGACAGGAGCAGCTTTGGCTGCAGGTACCATGAGAGATGGAGTTACCCTGAACCTACTTTCATACAGTACACCTGTAAAGACTTCTTCCCTGGTGAATTTCATGTGACTAGAATCCTAGGCTCATGTTTTCAGGAGACCTCTTGCTGGTTAAGTATTTGAAAGAGTAAAGAAAATTCAGCCTTTGTTTTATTATTTCAAATCTCCATGCAGCAAATCACCTTGTATGCACCAAGTGTCTCCTGAAGCACAGAAACTTTAAGGCACCTGTGGGGCATTTCCATTAATCAACATAAATTGGTACAATAGAATCCAACTACAGAATGCTCTAGATGATAATTCCCTACTACCTGGTGTCATATAAAATTAAGGAAGAAATTATACAATGAAACACAATGATTTATTCAGTGCATATATGCATTGCAGTTATGAAAATGCATTACTGTCTAAAATAGTATTTACATTACTCCCTAGTAAGAATTCCTGCTCCTGTGTTTAAACTGTAAATGATGGACAGGTTATCATTTTTCTAAAGCTAAGGACTGTGGCAGCAGAGGCAACTCTGTATGGGAATCAATTGTTTCTCAAGATTTGATTGAGCAAATGATGGGATAGGATTTCTGTGTCACTAGAGGAAAAAAAAAATGACATTATGCAGCAGTGTTCCGAGTCTTTTAAGGTCTAGCTTGACAGTCTTTCTTTTCAGAGGGATAAACAGCCCCAGGAGAAAATGGATACTGCTAAACAGTAGATACTTTGTCTACATACTGGAGGTGAAAAATATAGTCACCACAACCCATTATGTACTAGTCAGTCAAAGAGCTATGTTTAGGAACAGTGTGTACAAGTAGCAATAAAAAAAAGTCTTAACTCTGTGAAGCCACTAGCAGAATTAAGCAATAGCCTAGACAGTGTCAAATCAAAGCCATGACTGACCTATTCTTTCCTTTGAAAAAAATAATAATAATAATGGGCACTTTGGCTTGTGTTTAACAATCCTGGCAGATCTGGAACTCAAGAAACACCCCAACGTTTGCAAGCTGTTAACGATTTCCGGCTTCATTTCCAGCGATGAGTGTTAACACCACATGTTTGCGAACACATCTTTAAAACCACCACTTGGCTTCCCCCCTTCCCTGCCGCAGTCCTTTCAGGCTCACTTCATTAATCCAAATTTCAGTCTTACTGGAAAGAGGAAGACACCTGTGGATGCCTTGGAAACTACACACTTCCAAGCATAAAATCAACTACACCACATCAGATTTGGTCCCTTGTTTCATTAAGCTCTATTAAGGAATTATGTACTTACAGCTTCATACCACTATCAAGACATCAGAGTATCCTCTTGTTTCAAAGCACAGTGAAAGCTACATGGCACTTATTAAATTACAAGAAATCATGGAGTCAGAGAGGAGAAACAGACGCACAACATCAACTTAACTTCTCTCTTTCTGGCGTGATTCACTTACGCAGTAGAAAGCAAACATTAGGTTTCCAGCAGGAGTAGTTTAAACCATCTTGTTGGCACATGGAACTTAAGCCCAACTGACCACTTTAAGGTTATCCACTCCAGAAAAATATTCCCAGTTTCTATGCCCCAGAGTGAGCTGCATAGAGTTGCTAACAGAAGCACTAACCATCTTCACAGATGCTTAAAGGAACTGAGAACAAAAGATTCCTTTTATAGCCAACAGGAGAGAGTGGTATAAATTATGTCTTCAAACATAATAAGAGAACAAAGCGATTAACCCATTCAAATCACAAACTGATTTATCACTTATTTAAAGCTCATTCCTATCAGATAAAAGCAAGAAGCCAGTCTCTGATGTGCTTTTGTTATTACAAAGTTGCTTTTTTCTGGTTTAATTAATCATTAAACATACACAACACACACACTAACTGGGTTTATCTGCTTCCTCAGAGCAGATGGCCACTGTTCCCACCATATACAGAAGTATCATTAAGAAATTGCAGGCATATCAAAGTAGAGTGCTCTGTTTCAAAGACAGTCTTTAAAAAACATATCAACTGAACCAAACAAAAAACCCAAGACACAACCACCCCTCTCAAAGCAGAAAAACACTTCTTTTCCATCAGTAATCACATAGTTCTACTATGGAAATGTCTCTTCAGCTACTTGGGGCTCTTTTGAACCACAGCTCCAACCTGCTGCTCTGGCAGCCCATTTCCTTTGGCTTGAAGATATTCCAGTACAACAAACTATGAGGATGGGGTACAGATGTAGGCATCTCCAATGACAAGTTACAAATACCAAGGCGAAAAAATCTAGAAAATTTCTGCAGTCTCTTGAGAGCACACTCTTTCATGCTGCATAGGAGATTCTCTACAAACAAAGGCTTAATTAATTTTTTCTCCTCTCCTGTCCTCCCCTAAGACACTCTTTACAAGCTAATTTCTCTGAAACAATAATTTCATTAAGCTGTCCCCAACTGCTGTTCAACTACTTGTATACGGTTTCATCTCTTTATTAGAGAAGTAGTCCCTTGCTCTGTAGGATTTAGAGAACACATCTGAAAAACCATGGCTGCCAGACAGGATATTCATAACCATTACTGATGATCAGCCTGACGGGCTACCTGTGGTTTGTGACCAAGATGCAGAGAGTTATCACAAGAGTTTCATAAACCTCTACATCTCAATAGAGAAATAAAGGCATATCCTAACATCCGTCAAGGATATGTTTCAGAAAAGGTGATGGTTAATTTATTCAAGAGCAAGGCAATACTTCTCTATAGAAATTCATGTAAGAGCAGTGGGATGGATGCAGAGACTTATGAAATGCACAGATTTAAATGCAAAGCGAAAGCATAGACAATGGAGAGGTAGAAGAAGCAGCAGCAGCTAGAATAGATGCTGCGTTTTCAGAGCAGATAACTGTTCTAAAAAAATTAACACTTAATCATAGTGAACACCTGACCAATTTTTCAGTATGAACACTTGAAATCAGCATCACTTTCCTCAGATGAATCAAGCTCCATCCAGGATGAAGGACAGAAACACCAGGCAACGGTCAGGCATTTAGTCTCATAAAAGCAGCAGCTGATGCCTTTCAGAATGACCATCTGGTCCAACACACCAGCCTCCAAGAAGCTGGCATCAGAGAAGCAACAGAGAGAAGCGTCAGAGAGCTAGTCATGCCTACACCGACAGAAAGCCAAAAGCCATGTAAAACTAAGTGAAAAGTATTTTTAAAAGGTAGAATAAAACAATGTATTGGTCAAGCTCCAAACTGTTTCCCCTTCCTTGACTGCGATGCAGAAGCACAGGACATTTTTACATTTGCTAGACCGTTTCTCAACTTGGCATACTTCCTAGGCCTTCTACAGAACGCATCACAGCTCTTCAGCTACTGCAGTTTGCAGCTGCAGAACAAATTATATGAATTACATGCTGCACCTTCCAAACTTTGCAGTCTCTATTCCAGATGGCAGAGGTGAACATTCGTGCTACACGTGGCCCCTTGCTGATAAGCTGAACTCCCACTGCACGTCAGTGCTGCTCAGTGCCACCATCACGTACACTTGGCCATATCCACACCACACCAGCAAGCACAGCACGAAGAGCCCCGTCAGCCTCCCCGCTCCACTGGCCACTGCAGCTTTGCTACACCACCTGTGGAGCAACCAGGGGGGTAGGAATCAGCTATCATGGCTACGCAAATACTCCCACTTCTGCAGAACTGCACTTCCACACATCATCTTTACGCATGGAAATGATGCACTGAAAACACAACTACCAGACAGAACTTTATTTCTCTATTTTCCCTGGTGTAGTCAAAGCTGCATTCTACCAAGAAAGGGACCCCAGGCACCCCTTCAGACTGTACCCTTCTCTTTATTCTTTGTGAATTTACACAGAAAAATAATTCAATAGTCTTTCTTTTTATCCAGCTAATGGGCTTTAAAAGAAAACCAGAGGTTTCCAAAATCCACAGACCAAAATAGAAAAAGAACTGGCAACAGCAACTGTAGGAAGAAACTAAATCTGTTTCTGCATTTCTCTAATAAACGCAATGTTATCAGCTGAGGTTTATTTTGAGAGATTGGGAGGAAAACCATCACATAATCCAGGGATACAAACTAAGTCTGGAGAGGCAAAGCTTTACGGCAACATCTTCCTTTCAAGGAAAAGTATTTCATACACCCAAGCTTTGTACCCTTACGACCAATATTCTTATTGCATCAGTTCATGGCTGGAGACAGAATGTTCTCCATGAAGCTCAAAAGTTTCAGATAAAGCCAACTAGAAGCACAGGTTTTTCAGATAACATGTTCTGTAAAATTCATGAAATCAAAGGGACTCAAAGTTACAGTTACACTGCAACAGACTACAGGGCTCAGAGTGAGGAGATTTTACTGCAACAAGAAGTACTGCAAGACAATCAAATGAACATATATTACTTAAAAGAGTCATCTTGACATCGCTTTATACTTAGAAACCTCACAAATCCTCTTCTGAGATTTATTATATGTTCAGCATGACTTGCATTTCAAAGTGATGCCGTAATTCCTGCATCATTAATACATGTGTCAGCTAATGATGACACAATATTTTTATCTGTATGCAACAGCAGAGCTAATGGAAAAGAGCAACACTGTCCTGCTCCATTCCAAGTTAAAATATGTTGGCAAGCAATACTGCTTTCCGTAAACAACTTAAGAATTTTATAGGGTTCATGGTGAGCAAGTAACATCTGATGTTAGAAAATGAATTCAGGGAGTCTGCAAATGAGCCCAACAGATGTGCACAGCAAGTTCTCTATTTCCATAGCTGTTACCTGGAGCAGCATGCAGTATTTCAATGCTTGCAGCACCAAAATGGGCACATAACTGTCTCAAATTTTAAATAGGAACATCTACAAGAGCATTAATACAATCAAAGCACTTCAAACATGAATTGCTTGAGCTCTTCAGGTTGAAATTCCGCATCAACTATGAAAATCCTCAAGACTTCCTCTATATATAGCCGCCTCCAAGAAGCCAGGAGCTTCCCGTTGGCTTTCGGGCTTCCCTAGCTTCCCGCAAGTTGAACTACTCGCGCACAGCCCTACAGCTCCAAACTGCGCGCAGAAGGCAGAGGGCAGCCCCGCACCAAGCGCCTTCCCCCTTCCCGCTTTCCCCTCGCCCGCTGCCCTGAGCACAGGCAGGACAGGAGCTTCCCAGGCGGCAGGAGCCACACGGAGACACCCCGGGAGCCTCCGCACCGGCACGAGGCCCCCACCCCGCTCCGCGCCCGGCCCGGCCGGCGACGCCCGCACAGCGGCCCGCCGAGCTCCGCCAAGGCCGCGAAGGGCCCCGCAGCGGCCGTTACGGGGCGGCCAACTTTGTCGCGACGCGAAAAGTTGCCGCCGCGAGGGGCGGGCGGGCGCGCGGCGCAGGACACTCACCCGCACCAGGTTGCTGACAGCGGCCTGCACGGCCGACACGGGGGCGGTGAGGTCCGGGATGGCCTTGCCGTCCACCTCGCCCTCTTCGTGCATGATGACCAGGTGGGAAATCTGCTGGGCCACGGGCTCCAGGATGCTCTCGATGGTGCGTGTGTGGAAGACGGGCATGGCGGCGGCGGGGCGGGCGCCGCGGCGCCAAGTCCGCACAAACTCCTGGGGAACTCTGTTCCGGCAGGGGGGAGCCCCGCCGAGAGAGCCGCGGCCGGAACGGCGGGAAGGAGAACGGCGAACAAGCTCGACGCCGCCCCACCGCCGTCCCCCAGCAGTCGCGCCCGGTGAGGCTGGCGGAGGCGGGACTCGAACCGGGGCCACCGCTCGCAGCGCCCGCAGCGCGCACCGCACTGGCAGTGCACGGCCCCCAAGCGGTGGCTTTTCAGCGGGGCAGCCTAGTCCGCCCTCTGCGCCCGCCCCCTCGGCCGCCCGCGCCCAATGACCGCGCCGCGCCCGCCGCTCCCACTGGCTCGGCGCCACGTCCGTCAACATTCCAGCGCCTCCACCCGCCCCCTCCCTTCCCGCCCCACCCGCCTTCCCAGCCAAGCTCGGTTGCGCGGGCGCTGGTTTCCCAGCGCTGCGATGACGTCAGACATTCTGGAGTCCATATAAGGCGATGATTAAAGCCGGGATAGCGCTTGGGAAGGCGGGTGGGGGCAGCGGGATTCCTGTGCGTGGCTGGTATTCCCGCCCCGGCTCCCTTATGGCTGTTGGGAGCGTCCCCAGTTCTCTGCCGGGAAGCCCGCGCGGGTGCGCGCGCCCTCAGGCCCGACGGCGGTTGGTTGAGGGCGGGGGGTTCAACGGCCGTTGCCAACGGTCGCTTCGAGAAGGTTCCCTCGGGGAGCGCCCCTCCTTGGGAGAGGAAATGTCCCGTGTGGAGCGGCCGCTCCCTGGGGCTGCGGCGCCGCTGGCGGCGGTGCCTCCGTCTCCGAGCCAGAAACCAGCCCGGCCACCGCGGCCCCCTCGGCGCCCCTGGCGGCGCCGCGAGAGCCGAGCAAGGGGTAAGGGCTTGGGGGCTGCTTGCTCCCGGTACATGCGCAAAGTCCCCCGAGCTCTTGGGTTTGTTTCTCCTGGCCACAATGGGGCCATCCCGAGCTATAAGGCGCTGTTCTTGTTAGTGCAGGAGGGATTTCCACGTGCGCCAGGGCAGCCCGTGCTCCTCTCGGGAAGCTACAGCGGAGGCGGCAAGGGAGGAGAGCGGCGAGTCCCGCCGGGAGCCGGGCTCGTAACTGGCCCCGGCTGAGCTGCGCCCGCTGCTGCTGCCGCGGTTACAGGTGGCTCTGTGCCCTTGTGCACGTTTAGAAACCCTGGCGATGCTCCAAGTTCCCCCCCACCCCGCCCTTCTCCATATATACATATATATATATAACCTTTTTGTATGGCTGAAGCTTTGTTTACACCCTTACTGGCTCTTCAGTGGGACAGGTTAGGCGTAATTTCTATGCGGCACTGCCTGGTTTTGTCCGGGAGACAGGTTTAACTGTAGGTTTGATAACTAAATTCTGTACTCGCATTTGAGGCATACTTAAAATAATCAGGTTTTTAGCAGTGATGAGTGTATGAAGTCACGTTATGTATTATAAATGCACTGCTTATTATTAGCTATATCCTATTTTACTCCTCCTAATGCAGATGTTCCTAGTAATGCCTCTTTAGCGTATTATGTATTAGTGACTACACACAAATTCTTCTGGATAGTAATGTGCAGTTGCTGGAAATTGCGAAAAACATTTGGTCCATGCTATGGGCTAATGATCTCAATTCATATTTGTGGAAGTATGCAAACCTAATAAACTGTTTATTTAGTCTTGTATGGAATTTACATGTGACCTAAGTTTTCTGATGAAAATAATTACTTAGGTCTGAAATCTTATTTACTGAATTGTAGCTGAAATATGTACATATATATTTTAAAGAACAAAAAATATATTTTTTGATCATTGTGAAAGGTCATAGTGGTTCTAATACGTACCACTGCTAATAGGCAAAATTAAATATAAAAGAGCACATGTGTGTTTTTGGCAACATTCTGAAAGTATTTACCTCCAAAGCTGAAAACTGTGTATTTGTGCATATGGAGGTCAGGTGGTATTAAGAGCTTAGCTACAGAATGTGGGTTATATTGGCACAATTTTTGCAAATGCAAAAATTTTCTTTTCTGTACTGCATGACTGTAACGTACAGATGGTAGTGGGCCAGTCACTGAAATTCTTTGCTTGTTATTGTCCAACTGTTATTTTTAAAGCTGGTAAAAGTAAGAAAGGAACAGCTATCATTATCTTTAGCATTGCTTTTTGCCTTTTTTTCTTTAAGTGCTATATTTAGTAATTATATTGTTTTTTTTCTTCATTTTTTTGCAGTATTCAAATCTGCCAAAATGACATCGTGAATAATTGCAGCAGGTATTTATTTTCTTAACCAGATTCTTTTGCCCTTTGCACTATTTTGTATCTGTAATTGTGCATTAATTATGCTCATACTGTGTGAGTGCTTCTCCTGTTTATAGCTTTATTAATTCCCCAGATTTTAGCAGATGGTTATAAGGTAATGATAGATATTAATCACAATATTTTCTCCTTATTGAGCCCACAGTGGAAACATATGAGTTTTTACTTGAATTGCTTCCAGTATAGCTTTGTACAATGCAGTGGTGAATTCCCACTGAGAAAAAAGAGCAGGCTGAAACCTCTTTTCCTTCCATGCACTTAAAATCATGATGATGATGATTATTATTAAGTAGTAGTATCTATTATTAGCATTATAGCGATGCCAAGCATACTGACCAAGGTTAAGTGGTTAGATTGAAAGGATTATTTTATAACATGCTCTTTCCATATCTGTTGCTGTTTCATGAGCAGAACTCAGGTGAGTTCTTTAATGAATTTATGGCAGCAAACTGTTGTGCTTACAGGAATCTCCACTGAATTCAAGGGCAAACTTTCTCTCTGTAGTAGGTCATTACTTAATGAATTATCTGGATGAAAAAAAAATGCTATGGGCACTATCTTACTTATGTTCTCTCTTTTAAAAAATTATGAGGCTACACAAGAAGATCAAAGACTGCACTGTGCCTCAATCCAAATTAGATTGGAAGTATTAAATCTCTTCTCTCAGATTTTAATGAAAGTTAACCCATAGTAAAGTAAGAAAATATGATACCTTGCTACATCTACTGAGCATAAAAGTCCCTAAATATCCATGGCATAAATCAAGTCAATGTTGAGCAGGTATGCATTTTTAACTTCGTTACTTTAGCGCGGTAGTTGCTTACTCTGACGAAGTGGTTTTTGCTTGCTGTACTCTCAGGACACTGGTGTTACTTCTGGTGCCTTTCTTTAATGAATTAAAGAAATATTTACTTCCACTTAAAGTGAGATGTATGATACAGAAGTAATAGGCTTGAGTAGAAAAGAGAGTACACTGCATACTAACAAGCAGCGTAGCTGCAATGCAGTCTGTTCTGCAGGGTCTTTTGGAGGGCTCTGCATGCCTGTGTGTGCTGTGGTGGGCACACAGTGCAGCGGTGGAGCAGAACCTGGAACAGAAACATTTGCCAAAAAGTTTGAACTTGCAATTGTTTATAATCAGGAGGTGTTTTGCTAACATGAAAGCTTTAATTAAGCCCATGACTCTGCTTAGTACTGTGTTTCACAGTATGTTTCACAGTAAATATTCTGGATATTAGGTACCACAGCATAGGTGAATTAAGTTTTCTAGGTGTTAGCTTGTATGTGTTGAGGTCTCTCTGGTGGGGCCTGATGGTGCTTCCTGACTGCACCTGTTTCTAACTTGTCTGAATCATGTGTCAATTAGCTGCCTAAAGTTTACTTAAAAGTCATGAATGGGTTGGCATTTTGCATGTGCTGGATTTCATTGCTGTCTTAATCCTCTGAAGATTTAAACAAAGAGAATCTAAGCGTTTAAGGGTGTTGATGGTCAGTGCACATAGGGCTATAAGGTCACCACACTCTGCACTTCCCTCTTATTAAGCTATTAATTTTGGATAGTCTAAGAATTAAGCAGTGGATGATTTATGGAGTCTAAAAACAAAAACTTTCCCTCCTTCTGTAGTAATGTCTGCATTAAACACAAATTAAACACAAGTTAAATAAGGTTTTGTTGTTGAATGGCATTACTTTAGTATATACTAGTAGTTATTATAAATACTAATATTATATACTTTATATTCTATTAATAGTAAATACCATAAAAAGGGTAGATTTCAAACGTAAGAACAGAACAACACCCTAGGGAAAAGAAAGAATGGATTACTAAGGAGCTATAGCAGTGTAACTTCATTATATTATTCTGTCAGTGTGCCTTGCTAATAGAAAGATGTCCTCTACTATGAGGCCAGCTTAGCTTCTCTTTGCTTCTGTGTCTTGGCTAATAGAACATTATTTTAGAAACTTACGTGCTAGGGAATGTAAGGTGACCAACCTATTGTGTTTTTTTTCTACACTGACTAATCATTAGTCACTCTCTGAGCTACAGAAGAGCAGCCTGTCTGCGACTCAAGACTTTCCATCACAGATTACTAACTTGGTTTCATCATGCAACACTGCTCGGTCCCTAACTGCCCTTTTGTATGTCTGCTGAGGCATTAAGCATAACTGCAGAGATACTGCTACCAGTGCAGTATCTTCTCCAAAAGGGTTCTTGCTAGGAGGTGCACCTAGCTATGTAATATCCACTGGGAAGGCAAAAATACAAATTATTTTTTTCCGTCTTTGAGTTTGTGCCGACTGTTCTGAGTCCAAAACATTTTAGTAACCACACTGCATTCTTAAGTGGTTTATATAGGACCAGCACAACAATTTTAACTGTATACTCGATTGTAGTTGTAAGTCAACCAGGGTTTTTAAGAACAAAACAGATGTGGATAAGATGAACACTCTTCATATTTATATAAACACTTGTTCTAGAGACTGATGACTAGGAGGGAAGGTCAAAAATGGATTTTCATACTTGTGAAAAATTCCAAATGAGTATATATGAAGTACCTATGCATGTGAAAGGCATGTATGGTAGTTTAGATTGCAGTGTTGTTTACATATATTCACAGTAAATTCAAGCAAAATACATTTTGGCTATCACGGCAACATTACTCTGAACCTATAATAAATGTTGGTTTTCAATGGCATAGGTAATTTTCAGGAGCTTTATTGCTTGACCAGAATAGACCAGTGTCACTAAAAGGAAAGGAATTAAAGCTAACATACTAGTTCCTGTATATCTCACTAAGGATCAGCACTGACTGTGCTTTTAAATAAAGTTTTTAGGCAATGGCAGATGCATTTTCTTTTATGTTCAGAGTATGTGCATTCTGGCTTATTGTTTACAAGCAGTTCGTTTAAATTGACACAATCAAAAGGCTTTATTCACACTGAATGTTGAGGGTCAGTGCACATAGGGCTATAAGGTCCATTTCCATTTTGACAGTCTTAAAGTATTCATGTTATCACTAATAATTTACTCAACGTGTATGGTCATATCTATATATAAACACAGGAAAACTGAATCTGAAGTGCTAACTAAAAATACAAGGTGTCTTTTAAGTTAGGAGTATTAAACATCATGGAGATCTGTCCTTCATAATAAAATGGCCTTTGCTGCACGCTGGCTCTTCTCTGAGAACATGCCTTTTGGAGTAGTCAGACTCTTGCTGTTAAGTTCAGTTTACAAAGCTTTGCATGTATCAGCTGAGATGTAGGAACTGGTGGTACTTATGAATTTTCCTTATGAAGTGGAAGAATTCTCAAGTTGCTCTCAGTAGCTTTATTTAAGCTCCTCTGTTCCACTTTGCACTTAGTGGACAGATACAAGTCACCTTGGTTGAGATGTATATAGTAATGTCTGCAATGTTTGGATGGCCGTTGTAAGAACACAGCTGACTCTGCCCTGGGTTAAGCATTTTCACATGTCATTATATTTACACCAATTTCAAGGACACCTGTGTCCATTGGTATATGCCAAAGTTATATGGCTGATCTATACAATGCTGAGCTTTTAATTTTTTTTTGGCTGTCTGTCAATCTCTGTTTCAACTCAACAGACTTTCTGCCCACAGTCCAGATTATGTAGTTGTATACATCAACTCATTTCCTGGAAGTTCCTTGTGTTCCATCAACGTGTTAAAAGTATTTGTGTGTTGATAAGTGTAACAGTAGACTGGAATTTTTAAGTGTTCTGCTGGTTTGGGGTCTCCTCACATATGTATATATATCTATTCTGCAGAATTAACAGGCTCAGGATTTTTTGCAGTCTTGTGTACATTCCAGTTCACTACAAAGCTAAAGTCTTTGGACTGGCCAAGATACCTGGAAAAGTCACTGGCAAAAATACTGTTTAGTAGTAATGAATTCTTTGAATATATGTCTGTAATTTTTACTGGATTATCTTGCAAAGTTTAACTCTTTCATAGTCTTTATGACTTAGATAACTATCTTATTCAGCTTGCGTACTAAGGATTTATTACTTTTTATCAGTAGATAGAGAAGCTTACTGCCATCAGCAAGTATTGAATGGCCAACTTATGCAATACTTTAAAAAAAAAAAAAAAAAAAAAAGGCTAGATAGCACCAAGTTTCTGCATAGATTTATATACTCTTTTTACATGCAATGGAAATATCAATCTGTAGAATAAATCATGTTGAGGTACCTGAGAGTACCCTGTCTGCAATCTACCTATTAATTTGGCTGACTAAAACTTTTCCAGTTTCCCGGGCCTTGGAGGTGCTTCAAATAAAGAAGGAAAACCTCTTACGCAAGCACTTCCGCCTTCCTGCCAAAAGATGCCAAGCTTACGACTAGTTTCATGTAATTGGACCTTGTATACTTGCAAGTCAAATTCAGTAGGACTCAAGGTTCTTCTATATGTGTGTACATGTTCTCTGTTCCTTATAAAAATGCAGAGGTGCCATAGACAGGATGTATTGAGTGCTGTTCCACTCAGAGGCTTAAAGGTTCTTAATGCTGCAAGAGGAGTTTTATGCTCTTGTAAATGGGAGATTCCAAGAGGAGTTTTATTCTCTTGTAAATGGAAGACTTAACATTGATCCATGCAACTTTACTGAGCTGGAAAAAAATGTCCTCGTAACATTTTATGTCCTTTAAAGCCATAAGTTTCAGAAGCCTTTAAAGTATACAAAAAATATGCTGTTTGTTCTTAGTCTCCTCTGCAGCTGGATGAATGGCTAGTAAGAATTAAACTGACTCGTGCATATTGAAGAGCCCTGTGCTTTGCCCCACTTTCTGGTAGAATTGAATATCGGCGGTCTAGATTTTGCCCTGTTATATCAGTGAGGCTGCCTATGAGAATGCTCAGAGATAGGAATGAGAGGTTTATCAATCTTCCCCTAGAGGAGCTTGGCTACAAACTATTAGTTCTGTTAAATGTTTTAGAATCATTCCTAAGAAAGGTATTATGGTGCATTTATTATCGTGTTTTCAGTTCACTAACCAGAAAGAAAGCTTGATCAATCAAAACTTTTTTTTTTTTTTTGGAAACAAGTGGATGTTTAAGTTCTGCTATGTTTAGGTTGCTGGGAGATGAGCAGCAAAAAGTAAGGACTACTAAAGCTTCTTGAAGTTGCCCTAGGATTTCTGGGATGAAATGAAATCTGTAATTCTTGAGCTTTTTGTATCAAAAATGCAGATAAATAGATTCCGTTTGAGTGTGTGAGTCTTCTGTTGCATTCTCTGTCAGTGCTGCAAATTAACTATGGTATAGAGTGGTAAATTGTCTTCAAAATGCTACCAAATGAGGGTCAATAACCTCAGCAGTGCTACACTGTGCAAGGCATGCTGTGCTTGTGAAATACTTCTCTCCTTTGAGATGAACTTTCTGCATTCACTTAGTTTTTCTCCCAAAGCATTTGGGCAAGGCTAGACTCACATTTTTTTGTTCATAATGTATTTGATTTACATCAGCCAAAGGAAATGATAATGTGCAACAGTGGTGGTGGAATTTAAACAGAAATCCACAAGGGATCTCCATCCTGCCGGCCAACTTCCAAATATGGGAGAAGAGAGGCAGCCCTAACAGCCTGGGAAGGCATCCTCAGTCTCAGCTGGGCTTCATGAGCTTCTTGGAACTTGTTCAGAAAGGTGGCTGCTGTAATGCTTTAGTCAGAATAAGGGAATGAAATACAAAGAGCGTGGTAGCAGGAAGAAGTGTCACAGAACTTTAACTGTATAGAGGCTGAACACCAAAGTGCAGTTCTTCTCCATTGCTGCTTTCAGTATGCATAGTGCACTTATGTCCAAACTGACATGTTTATCCATACTCTGGCAGTCCTCACTCCATTGGGATTGCAAATTCATCAGGAGGACTCATAAGGGGAATGCTTGTGAGATGAGTGAGACTTACTACCAGGTCAGGGTTGGAAAACTGCCAGAACAGACTCCTGAGTTAAATCCAGCAAAATTTAGGCTCTCCATTTTGCACATCCTAGCTCAAAAGATTAAAAAGGGTTATAATATATATTAAATGTAGGGAGGAGCTTTCAAAAATGTTTCCAGGAAAGTAGAGATTCAGTTAGCTTCTAACTAGTAGCTGGCAGTCACCTGTGTTTGACTGTTGCAGGTATTCTAGGCTTCTGACTTGCCCAAGTGGTGGTAGCAGCAGCGCGGCAGCCAGGCACGCAGCACGGCTCGCGGGTCAGAGGAGCACAGAGCCAAACCAGCCAGGGCAAATCTGATGCAGTAAGGGCCTGCAGAGTGGTTTGCTCTTCTAGTGAGTCACTGTTTACAGAATGCTTTGCAAGTGGTACACTTACTGGCTGCATCATAGGCCAGGTTTAAGCCCTTTTGAAAGAATGAGGTGTAAACTTGGCTTTTGGAAACAATCCAGGAAAATGAAGCCAATGTCTTATAATTTGAACTACCATTTAAAATAAACTCTTACGGAGGTGAGGAGGCTTCTTATGGAGGAAAATAAACCGTAGGCCACTTTCTTTTATTCCAAAAATAGGTCATGTAAGGAAAGAGTTTTTCTGCTTATTCTTATGGGAGAATATATTAAGACAAATGTACAAGTAAAAAATTCTATTCTTCTTTTCAAGCTTGCTAAAGAAGCATCCAGTGTTCTCTTAACACAAGAGGTGTTTGATTGCATGGTATTTATGACTTCTGAAACTATCTTTGCAGGGTGAACATTAACTGAATTTGATTTTCTTTTGGCTGTAACTGCAAAATAGGTATGTATTATTTATATGCCACTAGGCAAAGGCATCAGCATTTCTCTCTGCAAATCCTAAGCACTTTTTGTGTGCCTCTACATCTTCCTTCTGCTATGACCAGGAATAGAAAGATACCATGTGCACGGGAAAGGCTCTTAAATTTCAAATCATAACTTTCTCAGGTTGTGGTTGTAATGTTAAAGTCGAATCAGAGTGATTCAGCTAACACGCTGTCAGTGAAAGATTTAATAGGAGTGATACTAAATTATAGCATTAGTTTTCAGAGCTGTCTGAAAGGGGAAATATTGTGACCTTAATAAAGCTGTCTTAACTGCAGAAATTCTGTACTTTGTCCTGTAAAGAAGCATTGCTCTGGCTGCTGTTTGGAAGATGCTTTTTCTTTTCCCAAAGGCTTAAGTTCTAATTCTCAGTTTGGTTTGCTTTTCACTTTCCTTTTATGTACATGATCATAGAGTTTGAAGCTCACTTTGCCAAGACATAAAAGATTATCTCTTGCAAGACGTGCACATGCTTTGACTGGTCAGTCTTTACTGAAGATCAAAAAATAGATATACGCTATCAGCATGGCGTTTGGCATGAAGGATTTCAGTGTCAATAATTATTCAGTCGTAACTACTTCTGAACTTGTGAGGAAGTAACTACTTTTGAACTCAGGATGAATTTAAATAATCAGCAAAAGGCTGTAAGTTTTAATGTCAATCTTGTTTTGCACTCTAGTTTAGAAGAGGAAAGCAAAACTTTTCATTCTTGTCCATTTTGTCTGTTTGGATCAAACAAAGGATCAAACTCAGATCAATTCAAATGAACTAAGAAGAGTAAAGAAAAGCAAATTTCTGCTGTAGCAGAAGAGAGCCCAGCTGTCACTGACTATTTGCAGGTGTTAAGCGACTTTCTCTAGGTCAGTAGTTAGACTTGAAAGTTTTAGTAATTTCTTTAACTTAGAGGACTTTTAACTTGAGTTTAATGTTCATACAGGTTTGCAATAATTTGGTGTTAGATAAGTTTATTTTTCAAAGAAAGATATTCCTTTTAATAGATATTAATTCTGCTTTTGTTCTTAAATAAGAATGTTCAGTCTCTAGCAATATGAAGTAGAAGAGCTCAGCTGGCTCCCAGCTATGTGAAATGAATTCGTGAGCTTTATCTAGATTGTAGTTTCATGACACCTTGTCCATGTTAATTGAGAAAGTTGCAGACAAGAGAGAGGGTTCACAGAGGAGCACAACTTATTCAGCACTTCCAGTGGCAGAAGTGATGACATAGGACTTAATACTTTTCGATAAAATGCTACAATACTTTTTCTGAATTTAGGCTGGCTTGCTGTCTCTTGCTTGTAGAAATATTTTGCCTGCTTATATTTCCTGTTGCAACATTAGTGTGAATGAAGGCAGTGCACCCTTCAGTGAAGATTTGCACCAGTGTGACTTTGGGCATCACACTGTGTAGAAAGATTATGCTCTAACACCTCAAACCAAGAAAGAAGCACCAAAATTTGTGGCAGGTTAACAAGAAGTCTTGGGGGGTTGATTTATGATACAGAAATATCTCATCTGCTGTTAATTCTATTTCTTCTTTTTTTTTTGTTTGTGCTTCTGTTCACTCTTTAAAGAGAGGCTAGAATTCATTTGGCTCTGTTAAAGAAGAGATACACTTTGTATAAAGTTTCTATAAACTTCATAGAAGTTTCTATAAACACAGTAGTGATTCTATTTCAAAATGAGTGATACCATGATGGAAAAAAAAAAAGGACACATGATGTGTCATCGTGTCTGACCCTATGGACAAGCATGGACATGATAACCTAAGAGGCACAGTTGCAGGTCTGGCTGCGTGGTGGCCTTTACCCTGGTCACAAGGCAGAGACTGGCTGCTGCTGAGCAGAGTTGTAGCTGCCATGTGTGCTTTTAGCACTCTAAAAGGACTGTATCCATAGGGAATTTTTATTACATTGCCTGTATACTGAAGATACCCTTTGCGTACTCTCGTGCACCCTGCTCTGTATCACACAGTGCAGCCAGTACATATCTCATACATCCTCTGCATGGAAATTAGGAGTAATCCTGTGGCCTTTTTCTTCTGAAAAGATGACTGGAAACAACCTGCCATTGCTCCATGCAAACCTATTTTCTTTCTTATTTCTAACTATAACATAGCCTAAAAAAATAATGTATGTTTAATTAGGTTTGCATTTTTCCTGGAACTGGGAGAAAGGGCAGAGAAAAATAATACAGTAGAAACCCAGAGAAGAATAGATCTGATAGTGAGGTAAAGGAAACACGCTGTGAACAAAGAACTGCGATGGGGTGGGAATTTCTATAGGCAAAAGCATATAAGCATTCTATAGACAAGGCTGCTTTGACTATATGAGAGCTTCCCTCAGAAGAGGGTTTTAAGTATGTCCATGAAGTGGCAGAGAGCATAGGCTTCATTTTAGCGAGGGAAGCATGGCATCTGTATTTTAGCTTCAAAGTGCATGGTAGTGGACAAGAAAAGCATGTTTTGCTTGTGTTCAGCTTCAGTAAAACTTCCTATGAAACCCCACCCCACACAACATAGGATTTGATATAGTTCATGCAACCCCAACAGAAAGCCTGTGGGAGGTCAGCTTCCCCCCACCTCCCATAGGAAGCCAGTGGTTCTGTGGATTTCAGGAAGAGTTAAAAATAATATCACTAAGTATATTTCCGAATGTGATCATCAGCAGCTCTGTGCTAGGCTTGTTCATGTTGGCAGAGCCCTGTCGAGGCAGAGTGTTTGAGAGCTGCCTGTATTCCCTCATGGCTACAAAGTTTAATACCAGGACGGAGTTCTCCAAGTGCAGCAGCTGAGAGGGTGCTGAGGGTAACTTTCACTACAGGGGGCTTGAACCTTGTTCTTAGTTGTCCGGTTGCAAAATACCACAGTAATGCCAGCTTAAGGCTTGAACAAAGGGAATTGTGATCATAGATTTGTGTGGCTCAAGCCCCAAAGGAAAATAGTTTAAGTGGTTATGTAATGCGCTTGGAGGCAGGGCGTCCAAATCCCTGCATGGGGTAGCCCTTAAAATACCAACTGCAACAGTCTGGGAGCACCTTTCAATGCTGCCAGATGTCTCAAAGCTGTGGTGAGGTGTCAATGTTAGCTGTCATGTGCTGTGGTGGGCGGTAAACCCGTCAGTGCAAGAGTGCATGGTGTTTTATGTGGGTTTTCTTACCCAAATGCAGAAAAAATATGTATGTCCTGGTCAGCCCAGTAGCACAGCAGATAACACGTTCTGTGGATTTTGTGGCCAGGCCTTATTTAAGAGGATTTGTTCTGTTCAGCACCAGCAAACAAACGTTTTGGTTTTTTTTATTATTTTTTAAAGTCAATGCAGGAGAAGGTTGAGTTATGACTGCTTGGGTCAGGTTTCTGCATGCAAAAGCGATGATGTTGATTATAATAGTGAGAGGCCTGTGTTTACGCAGTCTTCAGTGTGGTGCAGGGATGTAAGCTCGGAGATGCTGTACCAAGTAGGAGGCTGTGGCCTTTGTACTGAAGTCCTGCAGATGATAATGGATCCTGCAGCAGCCAGCCCTGCTGTAGAAGGAAGGAGGAAGTGACCCTGCTGCCATCCTTTTTTTTTTCTCCAGTGCTAACACTGGGAGAGGGAGCAGAGTGGCAACCCAGGCCAGATGTTGGCTTGTGTCCCCTGAAGTGCCCTGTCTCAGCCTGTGTTGCAGGGTTTACTTGAGCAGGAGGAGAGGGAGGGCATTAGGAAAAGAGCAAATAAACCAAAAAGAGGGCTAGTACTGTATGCTGAAGCTGCAGAACCAGGTTATGCCTGCTCAGGGTCCATCCAGTCTAGAAGGAGCTGTTAAGGGCTCCAGTAAGGCCCAGGAACATGAAAACAGGGAATGCAGACATGCAGTGAGTAGAGGTGAGGTAGAGCTCCTTGCTGAATCCAGGGCAGAAGGAGGGGGTCTGGATGAAGGCCAGGGGTGAAGGTACTCTGTCAGAGAGGAGCTATGTAAAGAATGTTGCCCAGCACCTGTGCATGATGTCCCAGGCTTCTTTCTTCTGCAATAACATCTAAATTAGTGTATGTGTGTGCATACACACACATGTACATATATATGCATTAATTTAGGAAAGTTAATTTAGAAAAAAGTAATTTAGGAAGGATTCAACTTCCAAAGTAGATGGGACAAGGGAAGAAGAAGCCATAAGAAAGAAGTAACCATTATGATAAATTGCTTTTTACTGTGTACAAAGTAACTTGAAAGTATATCCAAATATAAATTGAATTACACTTAAAATGATGGTAATGGGTCACAATTACTTTTGAGCCAGTATGAAACATTCTAAATGCTCTAAGTTACTTCTCCTCCTCACTACCAATGTGTTTGAATGTATGGACAGTTCAGGAGCACTCCTGGGAACCGGACACGCAGCGGATAGTTCTGCACACAGGAGAACTGTGCTCCTTCCCTTGGATTCTGTATATGGATTTTCCACCCTGTCCAGAATCAAAGGAGGTTTGTGTCTGTATTGAGCTGTTTCCTCTGCTGTTCTATTCTAGAATAATACATTGGAGACAGGCACTGCCTCCCTCACCTGCAATTTGAAGAGAAGGCAGCTGGAATCTTAGGAATTTATTTTCTTGCGGTTGCCAGGGTCAAAGGGTGGCGTTTGTGCATAGAATGATCCAAAGCTTCATGTGAATTGTGTCCATGAAAGCTGTTAAAAAATTCCTTTCAAAACAAATCATTTGTAACCTGTTCAAAATACTAAAATATAACTGTAGCTGCAAATTCAGTGACAGGTCATGAAATAGGCCCCCACATACCAGGTATATCACCATGGGTGTAACCTTTTGGCTAGTGTGGTTGCCATAAACCCACAGTCTGAAACAAATTCTTCACCCACACCTGTAATCCTGTAACCTTAGGCTACAGCCTACTTGTGAACCTAGCATGGCAGGGGCAAAGACATTTTAGGGCAAAAGGCAACTGCAGATGACCTGTCTTACCATGGTCATAAGCCCAAGCGTCAGCCAGCTAGGCCTTAAAAGAGTTTTCCTGTGACAGTGGTGTTCCAAGAGGCTCATCATATGTTCATGTTTCTAAGCTGGAGTATTGTCGGTGCTGTTTTTTAGGTTTTGTTTTGGTTTGGTTTTGGTTTTTTTTAGAAGCATAATTTTTGTATATTGTCAGATGAAAAAGATTCTTGAATTATTTTAGGTAGTTTTTTATTCTCTTCTAGCTCACTGTTCAAAGCTGTTTAAAATTTTATCAAATTTTATTCTTAGTCTTACTATTGCAATCAACAGTCTTGAATTCTCTGATTATTTAACATCATAAAGATTCTTGAATAAACACTTATTTCTTTTTTTTCTGTCCTGGGGGGTGGGAGGGGAAAAAACTCAGAAATGGGGATCCCTGATTCTGAAAGCCTGGAAAGTAGACTTAGTCACAACACTTCATTCTTTAGTTATGTGATTTTTTTTCTGTGATCTGACTTATTTTCTATTGCTCCCATTGATGGCCACAATGTATGCACGATTTTTTTTCATTGACTGATCTTTATTTGTGGTCAATGTACAGGTCTAGGAGGAAAATTTAGAATTTCTTTTTAGTATCATATGCCATTGTCCTCTGGATAAGATCTGTGAATTTGTTGCAAAGGAAGTCATGGATACTCTGATTGCTTCTGGATTTAATATTCCCAGAGATAATGGCTCTTGAAGATTGTCCTGTATAATTTGGGAAATGAGCTTTTCAAAACAGGATGTGGCAGAGTACAGTATTTCATTTTATATATATAATATATATATACACACATATATATGTATGAAGTACAATATAGTACTGCTGTTGTTGAGAACTACCAGAAGAGATGTGTTGGGCTTTTTTTGTGTATTTATATATGTATGTATATAATAATAAGATATATTTAAAATATAGAAAGATATTATATAATCTATATAAAAACTTCATACATATAAAAATATACATAAAGCTGTGCGATGGTGAAAAGTCAGTGGCCCAACTTCTATAGCAACAGACAACTTTGTGATAGTTCAGGGAAACGTTGCTTCAAACTGTCACATCATCTGTGCATTTAAAATAACTCATACTTTTTTTAAAGTAGTTTTTTGAAGTGCAGTTTGAATTTTGGAAGGTAACTGTGAAGTGGCTTTAGAATTGGTTGCCTCTTGGTATCTATCTCAAATCTTATCTGTTTATAGGTAAAAATTTTTTTGATCACTACTGTTGCGAGATCTAATTAGAAAATGAAACCAGAGTTCATTGACTACTTGAAGAACTCAGGTGCCTTAGGAAAGATGCAATGCGCGAATCTTTGTTAAAAGTATTTGATGCGAAAGCAAAGGCAAGTTCCGCTCCCTGAATGGCACAATAGGAATAAAAAGCAGAAGATGTTGGCTTTTCTTAATTAATATGGTTTGGATTATGTGTAGAAGGAGGGGGGGAAAAAAAAAACACAGGTGGACTTGAGTCTTAAGTGACACTTTCAGAGATAGTGTGACTGCTAATATCGAAAGAACCAGCTGTCTTTTACTTGGGAAGCTAGCTGTAATGTATTGAAATAGGAACTTAGACCAGTAACATTTTTTCTTGAATCTGTCAAAATTGAAGTATCAGCAATGAGGAGATGGTCCTATGACACTTAAATTTCATAGTACAACTGACCAAATGTTGTAACAACCTGATGTGCTGTAGGTGACAATGCTGTTCTGTACTGCTGAACTTCAGGTCTAGCTTACTAGCACCCCTGAAATAGGTGGAGGACTCAAAATTAGTAAGGTCATTGCTAGAAAACAAAATATAAACCAATTTAGCAGTAGTAAAAGTATGAGATGTTTACCATTGAAATGTGCTTGGTGTTAGTGGAACAAAAGATTCAGTCTTTTGCAGGGCCAAGTACTAAATTCGTACCCTGCAAAGATCTATGAAAGCATTTTCCTTGATCTAAAATAAGCGATGCAGACCGGAAGGATAAGGCTGCTGGTTTTCTGTGGGAAACTAAAACTAGATTTAGAGTTCCCTCGAGTGAGGCTGTTCCACAGTGTTTATTTGGAAAAAGCTGTGTTTGTGTTTTGTGCATGTCAGCCACACAAGAAGAAAATTCATCAAATTCTGAGCTACATGTGGAAGAATCCATTCCCCTATTCCTTTTTACTTGGCCATAATTGGCACATACACAGGTGAGTTCTGCCCCTCAGCAAAGCCCTGGGGAAACACAATCTCACTTTCTTCCTGTCTTCCCTTTCTTTCCTTAGCCGTTGACAGAAATATGATGCTTGCATGTGTCGCAGGCTACTCTATTAAAGAAGCTTTAATAGGGTTTGCTGTTATGCTGAAATGCTCAGCCACAGCATTGTCCTGTGGAAGAGTATATATTCCTACTGACTTCTGAAGAATTAACTTGCTAGTGTTTTGCTGTTTTTTCATTTCTTTTTTTTCCTCTTTTTTCCTTCCATATTAAAGACCACTTCAGGTTTGGAAATGATCATCAAATAGGAGGCAAAATAGTCTACAGTCCATTTGGAGAGCTATGCTGTTTTGATACCAGTACCTTCTGCCACAATGTTATAGCTAGAGCTGTAATGCCCCTTGTATGGAAAAGTGAGTTATTCACCTGTCATAGCTGCGTGTGTCGTAATGGTTACAAGTTGTTTTGTTGTATTTTGGGGGAGGAGAAGGGAGGTGGGGAAATGCAACTTCTGTTCACAACTGCTAGGCAAGTATGCCCTGCTCAGTAGAGGCTAGAAGCCTTGAAGGTAACTCGGAGGCTGACTGTAATTCCCATAACTTGGCACCGTGCAACCTATCAGTGTCATATGGTGCTAAGGCCTCGTGGTGGCTGTGTGTGAGTAATGGATGTCACCAGTGCTGTGTATCAAGCTGCACCAATGAGGTGGTAACTGTAGAAAACTGTGTGTGAGGGTTAAGAACATGTAATGGTGTAGTCCGCACTTTGTTGTGCTGTAGCTTCTGAATTTTTAATAGTCAAAGTTGTTGGCCATCTAGTTCCCCCCCGCCCTTCACCGAATTATATACAGCTAAATTATGCTCTGTTTAGTGACTTTCCTGACTGTTGCAGTTCTGCACTATGGGGAAATTTTTCTGAGCTATCACACTTCTAAAACATGTAGAAGCTTCTTCCCTTTTTCCAGTCCCACCACATCCTCTTTGATATGGAGTCTAATCTATCCAAACTGAAACATTTCAATTGCTTGAGAAGGTTTCACTGACTAAGTGGTTATATATTACTGTGTCTGTTCTTCTGTATGCATGTGTTTAACTTGTAATGCATGAACATGTGAAATCCCTTGTGACTGGCCTGAGGGAGGAGTGGTTTGAGGACTGCTAAGATGCCTCAATTACTGGTGCAAATATTTTTGCATCTTCTAGAGAGCAGAGCTGCTGCTTTTTAGTGATGTCTCCAGGTTGTATTCCCTGAATACTATCAGGGTGCCGACATTTCTTTCAGGTAAAATAAGAATTTTGACCAGATTTTTGTTTTCTCTCAAGTTCTACCGCTGCTTGTCTGTATTAGATGAGCCTAAACCTCCATGGCTGAAACAGGTTTAATATTTACATGTCAGACGCATGAGTCACAACTTGGTCAATAAAGCAGAGTTCACCATGAGCACAGTGTCATTTCCAGACAGAGAGCTGCTCTGAAAAATGTTAACAGGTGGAAACATAAGCAGATAAATGGATGCCTCTGCTCTCCAAGAGGGTTATTTTTACTGCCTGTCTGAGCTGGGTGACTGTAAATTTACCATGCAATGGACCTGGCCCTCCCCCATCTTTGAAGCAGCCAAGGCAGTTTGGGTGTATGTATGTGTGCTCGTACAGAGAGCATAAGGAGGTCATTGATTTTCAGGCACAGCATTAATGGGATCAGGTAGCGTGAGAGAACTGGATCATGTGTAAAGGGCACTCAGCACCAAGTCCAGTCACTGATCACAGTAAACCTGTGGCTCAGATGTTTTTGGAGGCTCATATAATAGAAGATGTCTGAGGAAGGGTCATCGTCCCCCTTTGTGCTTCCTTTTTTTCCTCCTTGGGAAATATTATTTCTTTGTAGCTTTCACAAAATCTTAACCCAGTGTCCAGCTTCATCCTTTACACTTGTAGCAACATACATGTGAAACTGAAAAATTTTCATCCAAGTAACTGGATGAAATATTTCTGTCTGCAGGCTGGTCCTCAGAGGAAAAATGAGACCTGGTAATTCATGAAACTCCAGGTAGTTCAGCCTGGGTGCATGATCAGTGGCTTGCACATTCCTGCAGCCCTGGCCATGGTCTGGGGTCATCTTAGAGACTTCAACACCTCTCACTCTATTGTCACAAAACACTCAAGGCTAGCCAGCTTCCCGGGAGTTTGTGTCAGTAGCTCTGTCTTATAAAAGCATGATGTGTTCATGCAGGGTTCCGGTTAGGAAGGCATCTTGCTTATCCTAGGTATAGTTTGGGGGAAGGACTGTATAAAGGAAAGCACGCAATGTAACGGTAAGTTGCTATATGCTTGAATATGCTATAAATAGACTTTCAGCTCAGGAGTGAGAAGTTCAGTGGTGAATCATCAGAACTCTCCCTCCCACCTACTGAATATATTTAATGTTTTGAGAAAAATAATCATGAAAAATAATATAAAATCTGCTTTTGTTGGTGGATTGTAGTGCATATCCCCACCTGAACAAAAGGGAGTTATGTTCCCGATGTGCTATTGTAGGCAGTGTGCTTCAGTCAGATTCCAGAAAGGCCTCTAATACTTCCAGAGCAGTTTAAGGGAACTGCTCTGTATAGTTTCACTCGTTAGTCTCTTCTGAACCCCCACAGTATGAATGCCAGAGGCATGATTTCGATGAGTAACTTTTCTCTAGAAACTGGCTGAGAGCCTTGGACTTGCTTCCAGAGAAACAGCAAGGCTTCTTTTAATCTGGTGACCTAAATTGCTGTTGAATTTAGAGGAACTTGGAGCTGCTCTCTGAAAGCGTCTGTCACTGCTGATTTGTTTTAGGCTTGAAAAGGTCTATCCTAGATGCTTTTGTTCTGCTTTTAGGACTTAAAAATGCCTTTCCTGTATTTTAAGATCTTACAGATAACTGCTAAGAAATGTTTTAGCAAAGATGTCTGCAATATCAATCAGTATATAATATTTTTGGTATTTAGTTGTGCTAAATTAACTAAAGTCCTTTGCTTGAATGTTTTATAGTCTCTTTTAGGTAGAGACAGAGATTTGAGGTCTTGTTTAAAAAAAACCAACACCATAAAACATGAAAAATATCCTTTCAGCAAATCATACTATCGTTTTGCAGGGCATGTAACTACAGAATGAATTGCAAGACAGCAGCATGGAAAATGATATAGCCCTTCCTGAATTCAGAGTATTCAATGCTTCATATGCATAGGCTCTGAGACAGGGGTACAAGAAAGTTTTTTGTCATGGGCTCACCTATGTTGAGAACACTTTGTTGCTGCAGCCTTCTTCCAAATGTGGGCCTTTGGCAGGGTCACAACTGCTGGGATATTTATGGAGACATGTGCAGCTCCCCCAGCGAAACCACCAAGAGCTTTCTAAAAGCTGAGTATGAGCGATCGTCCCCTGGCATGGCCACTAACGTGGTGGTCGAGCATTGGTCAGGTTTCTGTTATGTAGGAACAAATCAGCGTCTTGACTCTGTCTCCGATATCCTATGTGAACGTAACCACTAGGTTACTGACTCTTATTATATCTGGCAAGTTTGATGAAGTTTCAATGTTAATATCTTCTGACAGAACAGCCTAACTTTTTTTTTAATGATAGATTCCTAGTCTTTAAGCTTGTGACTTGAATGGAGATGTTGATCATTAACATGGCTAAATTTTAAGACAGATGGTGATATAAGTTTTTTCTGCCTTTTTTTGTGAAGGTCAAAGATGACAGAACACAGTGAGGTAAATGTGCTTGTTAAATTCTTAGCAGCAGGTTGCCACCATTTACTGAACAAATTGCAACTTCTAAATACTCAGGGAAATTGGTCTTGGAGTACTCTTCAGGTGGTAGAAAATCAAATGTAATTAATCATCCTTGAAATTGGAGCTGTGCAGACCCACAGAATCTGAATTTGTCTGAACTTGTCTGCATAGGGAACTAAGCTCAGAGTGGAAAAAAGTGTCTGCAGCTACTGTAAACAGAGGTGGAACAAGCTTATGTTCTTCCATTTTTTTTTTTTTTTTTTTTTTTCTGAAAAGGCTTTTTAATACAGTTTTGCAAATGCTGTGTTTATCTGGTAAGGTGGCCGGGCAAAGGGGCTGCTGTCTTATTCCAGTATTAAGTTACTAGGCAGTATGTTGCTACCTCTTATGTGCATGAGAATAGTTTCAGGAAACACAGTACCAAAAACTTTGGAGTTAAGCTGGGTGCGCTCGCATTTTTCTCTGAAAGAAGTCAAACAGAGAATTAGTTTTACCCTTCAGAAGACCCTAGAAAGAATCGCACTGAATCTGCACATGAGTTGGTTTTAAGCCTTCTCATTTACAAGTGCCCTTCCTGTTACAGTAGTCAAAATCTGCTTATGTACAGGTCCAAAGGCTACAGTTTGCCTCTCAGCCTGGAACAATCTTCTGTTCTAGCTGCTGACTCTATGCTGGAGGTTGGTGCTAAAAATCTTGATACATTCGTAACTGTGAAACTAGTTCAAATAAAGGTGAAAAGCTCAGCCTAACGCATGCTAACAAATGAGAACAAGTGTTTGATAAAGGAGAGCCAGAACTCCAGAACACTCCCCAGGTGTTTTTCTTCTCTGCCCTAGGCCAGAAGCTTTAGCAAAATGCCTCCATTTAGCACAAAGCCTCCCTGCTGACGAGGAGGAAGGAATGCCTCTGGTACCAAGTACCCGGGAGCTCTCCAGAACAGCCTTGTGCTGCCTCGTGGGCACCTTGGGACGCAGCCCGGCCAAGCAGGACCTGGGGCTTGTTCCAGGCCCTCGCTGGCTGCAGTGCTTGTAGGACCAGCTTGTGAGGGAGGTTCCTCTTGGCTCTCAGCCCCTCCTGGCACAGGTGCCAAGCAAGAGCAACTGCAATTGTTACTCTTGCTTACTCTGGTGGATTTTTCTTGTCTGTTTGTATGAATTGGTACTAAGGCATTGGTTTATCCCAAATCTTTGAACAACTCTTTCAGTGGGAAGACAATAGATAGAGGATGAGAGGATAGAGATTAGAGGTGTCTAATTCCATCTAGGTTTTTTTTTTGAGAGAGAGAGAGAAACAAGAACATATTCTGCTTGAGTTTGGAGCTCTGAATCCAATAATTGCTGAGCTACAGAATATTAGCATTGATACTGATCTGCTGTGTGTCCTGGAAGAAGTTTTGTTAATAGCTCTGTCTTGTTTTTTTTTGTCTTTTTTTATTTTTTTCTCCTTTATTTTCTGCTAATTTACTTTTTGTTGTTTGGAAACTCGTATGAACAAGCACACCCACACATGTAAGTAATAAGTAGTGCAGCATTCAGAATATTACGGCCTGTATGTAGTCAGTCTGGCAAGTAAGACCTCTTTGTGGATAAAAAATAAGAGTGAAAATGGTAATCCTGGTTTTGGCCTAAACCGATGAACAGTTAAAACTCAGTTATGATCCGGCCTTTCCATTTATGTTTTATACTTTGAATAAATGCAACTATATAAAGCAATATATGAATTTCTTGTATTAGACACTGATATAAGGGCCCAGCAGCTCTGATGCGGTTCTGCATTTCTGGACACCCTGGCCATTCTCACTATCCCAGTCATTCTGAAATGTACTGGATAAAATAGCAATTCTAGCACAGTACTCCTGGCAAATCCCAGGAGCAGGTGCGTTCCTGTGCAAGTACAGTGTGGTAAGAATGCAGAAGTATGTTATCTTTTTTTGTGTGTGTGTGTTGCTACTAAATACAGACAAAAAAATCCATTTTTTTAAAAGATAAAACAATATTGTATGTGGGGTTTTCCTAATGCAGAGCTTTTGGAAGCCTACCATACCAGTATAAGCAAATATATTCTTTAGTCCTAGAGAATAACCCTTTGCAGCACACTGTCTACAAGAGATTTCTGCAGTAGGACTTGAAGGATTCTTTAAATTCTGAGCAAGAAGAATTGTATTTTTCCTGCTGTGACTGAGTGAGGTGAAATGCACACTATATACACAGTGTGCTCAGGGTCTCCATAATGGTGTTATGTGAGGTACCCAAATACACACAAAAAAAAAATTGATGACAGACTTTGGGTTGTGCCTTGATTTAACTATTGTTACACATTTAATTCTGAATGCATTACTTCCTACGGCATATGAGAAGCACTTGTGAACCGTCATCTTTTACAATGAAAAACTTAAGTGTCCTATTCAAGTGAAATATTATATTCCTTTAAAGTTCACTCCCTGGATAGCCAGGGAGGTCAGGCTCAAGCATAGATATATAGTGCAACTGCACCTATTCCAGAATCTGTAAATTTTCACTGGGGCACCCTGAGCTACATGCAGAGCTGGGCTCTTGATCAGTGTAAAAGGCAGAGCCACAGATGTTCAGCACCTAGAGACCCAAGAGATCCAGGCCTGGGGGCAAGGCTGCGCTGCAGGAGTCCCTGTAGCTTGGGTAGAGAAAGCGATGTTAGTGACTGGGGCAGAAGGCAGCCGGCTGGAGCTGAGGTGCATTAGGAGCATTCTGCCAAGGCCACTGCTACTGTGTCAGGGTGGGCCCCATGCCCTTCCTCTGCAGAAAGAGAGGATATTGCTTAGGCATGGAGGGAAGTGAAAGAGTTTTGAGATAAGCTGTGTACATGGCTCACCCAAAAGAAGGGATGTGGTAAAATAGTTCTTCTGTGACAGGTTGAACTCTAGGGCAGTCTCTGAGACTGGCCACATGCGTACGGGGAGGTGGCAAGCAAGGTGCTTCTGGGCACTGCAGTCCTGACCGGTCCTGGAGCCAAGCTGCAGTCCAGAACTAAACGACTTGAATGCAGTCTTGCCTAGATGCTGTGGTGCAGCTGGGAGTCCTCCCTTGCCAGGGCATGTGAAAGCAGGAATTGGCATGGCTTGCAAGCACAGAGGACCGAAACAAGAACCTGTACGTTAGCTCTGAGGCCACTCTGAGCAAATGTGTCTAGCCTTACTGGTAATTTAAATAGTAACTGGCCACAAACTTGCTTGTAGGTTTTCAGTTTCCTCTTTTTTTGTTTTTTTTTTTTTTCCTTAACAGTTCTTAGAAAACAGAATGTCTCCAGAGGAAGGGTGTCAAGGAAGCTGTTGTTCCTTCTTCAGTAAATACTCAATTGAGATGTTATCTCTTTTCTAGTGAAGAAAACATTTTGCCAGGCTACAGTTTTGTTCTTCAAATGTGCAGTGGTGTTTCAATTAAATTATTCTATTTCTTTTATTTCCGGAGTTTTCTGGCCTGCCTATAAGAGTGAGTCTTTTGTTTTCCCACTGTTAACAGTTCATAACTAAGCCTCACTTGTATTTTTAATTATTGCAAGTCTAATGAGGTGGCAACCTGATATTTCTTGCTTGTTACTATAAAGATTTTCTTAATTAACTTTTCTAAACTTGTGGAAGGTAAATATTCATATTGTACTATAAAAATTGCTCGTGTCAGAAGTGCAATTTCTTGAATTAGCTACTGTTGCAGACCACAGTATTGCTGCTTGTTTTGTCTCTGAACCAGTGAAATAAACAGAAGAGAAAAGGGTTAGAATACAGATTAGCCTACATTTCTTAAGTCTTTGCTCAAAGTCATATTCAGAGCCTTTATTGTGATAAGCAGTGCTGAAACTGGGAAGCGATTCTGCAGGTTTCCTGTAGTTCTTTAGACCTGGCTTCCTTCTGTTGCACTTGCTTGACAGAGGCTGCAGCGTGTTCCTGTTCTAATCTGGTTGTGCTGATAATGGTGTTGAGCTGTCAGGGCATTCGGATACAGTGTCTGCTGCAGGAGTCCCCACATAGGGGAGCAGCACACACAGCTTTTTGTCATTGCTTTAACCAACCCATCTAACTCCATTTTGCTCTCAATAAGTGTATTTCAAAATAGCATTCATTATTTTTTTTTTCTTGCTTACCCTTGACGCTTTGGGAGGTTTCTACACTTTAAAGTCTCAAATTGCAGTCTAGCAGGTAGAAGCAGCACTAAAATAGAGCATTTCTGCAGTATGGATTACAAGGCACAGAATTCCAGCATGGAACAGCTGGCTGTTAAATTACAGTGCATGGTAATCAGCATGTCATGGTGGAGGATTTACATGGTTAATAGTAAATGCCAGCCAATTTTGAAGTGAATGCATCACTATTTCTGTCTCCTCAACCAGGGCAGTATCTATATAATAATTTGCTTCTGTACTCACTAAGCTGCTATTTCCAAGTCATCTGGAAAATGATGCAATTACTAATAGGGAAACGTAATGTGTTTGGGAGAGATGTGAGTGTGTTTGGACATTATATGCTGAAATAATTTACTACAGTGTTCACAGTTAAGCTTTGGGAACTATACTGTTTCCTTAATTTGGAGATTTTTTTCCCCATTTATGAGTTAGTACAGTCGATCTAGGAAGTGGCAATTGTCTGTTAAGACGTAAGAACCAAGTTATGATGTGTTTATTTCCAAGCAGGTATTTGGTGCTTGTAAGGAGAATCATTGCTTCTATCTCACACAAGTCAATCTTCAGACAGTATATAAGTATGCATGTACATGGATCAAATTAAAGTACGTGGCTTCAGACAGGAAAGATGACTAATAAAAATAACTAGCAGTGAAAGAAGTTTGTGGGTTTTCACTGTGGGTTTTTGTTGTTTTCCAGTGACTAAAGGTTTCCTGATGTTAGGTAGTCATGGCAAAAGCGAGTACAGGCACGGAGGGTCAGCTCTCTAGTTGCTGGGTGTTCTCGGAGTACTGCTGCATCTTATCTTATCTGGAATATAATGCTATCAGGCTGCTGAGCTGTCAACAGTGCAGTACTCATTCTGCAGGATGGATGAGCACTGCTAGCTTCCTCAGCTCATTTTACAGTGTCTTTGCAGTGAGCCTTCCCATGCTGGGGCTTCCCGTGCATTGCTGAAACTCTCCATGGCTGCCTTGCATACGTATTGCTGAACAGCAGCAGGTATGGGTCCTAGAACCAATGTCCACATTTAACCCTTCACTGAATATTGGGCCAAAAATCAGGGTGAGCAGTTGAAAGTGTGAAAACAGGAACGTGCGGTGAAAAATGTCCTCTGGCTCCCTACATAATCATGGCTTCGTTTGGGCATTTCCCCATAGGCTTTCGCTACATGGCTACAGGCTGGTGTGAGGGATGCGTTTGAAAGGAAATGACTAAGCCCTTCTGCGACCAGTGTCTGCTGTGGTTAAAGGTGGTACTGGGTAGATGAGGATTTAAGGGAATATAACATATTGCTGAGCCCACTGTGGCTGGGGCATGTGAGTTATGGAGAGCAATACATGTTAATCCGCTGGCAGGCGAAATGAAGGGATACTCATGAGATTATATTTCTGAAAAGGAACCAGAACTGGCATTCCATTTGTCTGCTCCTGCCTTGCCTTTTCCCTTTGCTCCATGTTGAAATCTCTCACAGAATCACAGAAGGGTTGAGGTCAGAAGGGCTTATGGAGATCACCTGGTCCAACATGCCTGCCCAGGTAAGCTCACCTAAAGCAAGTTGCCCAGAACTGGGTTCAAATGGCTCTTGAAGATCTCCAAGGAAGGAGATGTTCAGAGAGGTTGTGCACTTCATTCCAGGCACACTCATAATTAAAAAAACAAAACAGCTGCTCTTCAGGCAGCACTTCCTATGTTTCAGTTTGGTCTATTACCTCCTGTCCTTTCACCACTGAAAAAATCTGTCCCGCTTTCTTTATACACCCCCTTTAGGTATTTATACACATTAATAAAAATCCACTGAGCCTTCTCTTCTTGAGGCTAAACAGTCCCAGTTCTCTTGACCTTTCTTCATATGAGAGATGCTTCAGTTCCCTTAATCATCTTAATGGCCCCTTCTGTCACAACAAATGGGTGCTCTCATATATTTCCCAGGAAAACACACTCTGTAAATATTAATACACATTTTATTTTCTTTAGACTTGCTAATTTTTTGCTTATGCTGTATTAAGATCACATCTATAGTCAGTGGCTATTCAATGACACTCAGGGAGGGAGAATAAAATGTATTTTGGTAGACAAAAGTACTAACTTTTTACTAGCCAAAATTGAGATTTTTTTTCTTATTTAAGGAATGAATCACTTAACTTGTGTGATGCTAAGGGATTCTGCAATGCTATCTGCTTAGCTCAGTGTTTCAGCTGCTGTTATATCTGATTCTAGGTATGGATGTATCACAGTGTCTAATTTAGGGGGGAAGAAGGTGAACGCTGATTGTAAGAAGTGATTCATGAGTCAATGGTAATAGGGGCTCTGATTTGACCTTCCAGAAATACTTTCTGGCTTCAAGAGCCATGTTTGCAAACATAAGTTATAATACAGCTTAAATTGAAAACTTGCAAAATTGCAAACTCTAAGCATAAATGGAGATTAGACAAAGGAGCCCTATAAAACATACCCAAGTTGACTTTCCACCTCCAAGTTTGCAATTAGCCTCTCTTAAAGCTGAAACAATGGAGTCAGTCATGTGTTTTGTGTGGGATCACTGGCAATCTCAGGGGATTTTATCAGGGTTAGCTAAAGAATTTTCTTGCATTATTTACCATTGACTCATTTGTTACCATCTGCCACTCCTCTTCCTCAAGTAAATATTGGCAAATGTTGTTGCTGCAAAAACACGAGTCAGTGCTACCTCACAGCTTTCTTAGATGCTGGCACAATTGTGCCAGGATAAGGCCGAGTGCTTATCTGGAAGCTGTAACAACCATCTGGGACTCTCTCAACTAGTGCCAGTCAGAGCAATCCTAGAGCTTTTCCAGCTGATGATGGGACAGTCAGGATTCAGGTGAGGAAACAGCAAAGCTTTCTCTGTCAGTCATTTAAGTTGTGCCAGAGAGTCTGAGCTGTTTTATGAGCTGCCTTCTGGTTTGTAGAAAAGAGCAAGGGCAGAAGGTGGCTTGATGAAATCCATGCTTTCTTCCCTCACCTTCACTGTAGAATTGTAATTGTAGAATTGTCCTCTGTGACCTGATGCTATATATAGTTTATTCAGAAAGTGGTATGTTGGTATAAAACAGCAAACAATACAAACTTCCCACTTCTATGACTCAGTTTGTTTTTCAAAAAATGACCATGAGACCTTTTCTGGATTCTTTTTTTAGAAACCAATAATCCAAAATTATCTCTTCATCGATCAGGTACTTAACCAGCCTTCCTAAATGAGATATTTCATGATCCATAATGAGTGTCCTCTTGAGGCTTAGTAGTGAACTGGCTCATTCTGTTTGCTTTCAAGGTAACCTTTCATGCATGTTTTCAGAACACTTTGAATATATGCCACAAACCCACCAAAGACATTAATCTGATCAAATCTAACTTCAAATTCTATTTCAGTCATGTTCTTCTGAGTGAGATTGTTGTAAGATGATGATTTATCTGTGTGTTGTTCTTTCATCTACTCTGGTAGGTAATCAAGGGTAACCCAGGACAGTGCAATGCCAAACGGAGATGCCCTGCCAAGTTTGGACAAAGTTGCTTAGTACTGGAAGCAGTACAATTTCATGATCATGTGGCTTCACCTAGGCCAACTTTCTCAGCTTCATGTTAGGCTTTGATGGAAAGTGTCACATCAATGTGTTTGAAATTCTCATGAGTTACCTTCCTTGGACCTTTCCACAGTGCTCCTCGCTATGTCATGTTGATCTTACCCTGTGTGCTAAAGATGGTAGCTAGACTTTGAAATGCCACCTGGCCAATAAGAGGCAGAATTAGCTGTTACATCTTCATATTTTAATGTGTTATTTCTGGCAGCACCCGGTGCTGGTGAATCAGGTTCTTGCAAGCTGACTTTTTAGTGAAGAAGAAACTAGTGGTGGGGAACTCTCCTGCCTCCTCCTTGTGGCATTCCTTGTGGCCTACAGAGCAACCTTTTCTTCTGAGGCTTAAAGGTTACTTGCATGTAAAGAACAAGAGTTCTCAAGAATGGTGATACTGCTGAGTAAAACCTAAATTTCTATAGAGCTGGCTTGTGAAAATTAGGTCTTTGGTAAAATTAGTGGGTATTATGAACATTGAGATGTAGGCAGAAGGAGATATTTAAAAACTGAGTTATAAACAGCTGCCTGACAAGAAGAGGCTCAAGTTGTGAGGTTTAAATATATTGGTATTTTGCAGACTTGTTCATTCTTCTCTCTTCTCTCTCATCATCCTCCAATACAATGAGCTCTTTGTTTGCTTTGAATTTAAAAGATTTCTTCCTAAATACTTGTCATGATTCTAGTCTTTTTTTCTGCAACCATGAGGGATATGATTTTTCTTGTAAATGGGGGATTAAGTCTTAAACTTAAGTCTTAATCTGCTGAATATTTGCTGCCTTCTGACATCAACAGTCTGTTTTGGTGAGTGTGGAGGTTTGCATTATCTCCATGCCCATTTCCTTTGTGTCTGCTCTAATTGGTCTAGATGCCTAAATACTTCTGCGTCTCCATATGGCACTAAGCTGATGTTCGTTCTGAACATCCAAGCAGCCACCTAGGTTCACAATACCAGACATGTCAGTGTCTGTCATTTGGCAGCAACTTCAATTAAGGCATAAATTTTAGGCTATGCTATTAATAGCAAATTCCCCACTTAAGAGAGTTATGCTTTGGTGGGTTTTCATGCCATAATTCATCAGCATAAGTGCTAAAGAAACAATGAAGTGGTTTGAGCTTCAGATAACATAATACTATCTTTCTGCAAAATACTTTGCAAGAAACAACAGCACCACTTATCAGACGGATGCATAAATTAATGTGGCTTACCTCCATTTAAAGCTTTTTTTTATTTTTTATTTTTACTCTTTCCAGGAATGAGTCACAAAGTAAAAAATATTGAGAGTATGGAAATCTAATGCAAAAAATTAACACTTCAGTTGTCTAATGATAGTCACCAGAGTATGATTAATGACTATGAATGACTATGGCCTTGAAAAGGGTCACTACTAAAATTGGAATCCTCTACGCAAAATTGTCTGCTGCTTCCATCATGGCTTTGCACAACCCACGAGACCAGTGTCCTGGCTTTCATGTAAGGTGCAGGGCTTCCATGCCCAGCGCTTGCTGCAGAGGCCCAGCTGGTGTTGCTGCCATGGCCTGCGCTTCTGCTCTCACGTTCCCCTCTTGTAGTGGGGTGGGTTGCAGCTCACTTGGTGACAGCTGCTAGTTAACGGGAAGTTGGAGTTGCTCTTGGCTTCTTGTAGGCTTCCCTTGATTGCAAACGTTATTATTAGTCATACAGAGAGCTTTGATTCATACTCCCTTTGCTCCCCCAAACTATGCATACAGCATGTGTCTTTTAACAGATATTAGTGCTGACCCATGGGACTGCAGTTGATTGATCATACCAAACAACCTGCTCCAGGTTGTGCCATGGATTGGAATGTCTGTGAAAGTGCAGAGATGCTAGGCCAGCTACACATAAAAATGTGCACTGCCGCTCCTGAAACAGCATGAAGCAAGGTACAGCTGAGAACTAGGGGAAAATCACTCTACTGCGAATCCCCAAAATGCAGAGCCTGTCGCAGAAGAGTGAAAGTGCATGAGCTGAGGTCTAATGGAGCGAGTTGTGGTCAGAGCAATGAGACCTGACATGTCTAAGTGAGAGAGCCCCGCAGAGCACTACTGCTGCACTAGGTCAGTTCATTTGGTAAATTGCTAAAGCTGCAGCCTGGACTTGGAACTATGACTTGCAAATCATAAACTACATAGTAAATACCTACCTGTGCGTTTTGTAGCATCTCTACTGTGCCAGGTTTTAAAGGTATCCAGGAAGGGGAATGCAGTTACCTGTGCAGATGTTTGTTCTCATTGAATGGTATTTCTATTTCATGACAGTCTGGATTTCAGAGTAAGAGCAAGTTGCCAGATTCTGACCAGTGAAATATGTACTTGGTGCCTATGAAACTGCTGTTGGCATTAATGAGAAGGCTGAACACTCGGGATTGATCCTGACGGGGGGTGGGGGGGGAAGACTTGCTGTTTTGTTTTCTAGGAGAATATAATGTGGACCAGCAGGATTGATGGAGGCTATGTTTTAATGTATGACTGCTTGGCATATGTTTTATTTTTTTGTAAAATGGCTATTTGAAAAAGCAAGTGCAGCATAAATACCGCTTCTGAATTGCTTTCAGGCTGAGGTAAGACACATGCATAGAAGCAGGGAAAACAGCAAGGAACTTGGCATTAACCTACCCCCTTATGGGGTAAAGGCTTTTTTATGCAAGGCATGTCCATACATAGTAGATTCTTTAAACATTTAACTTAACATTTAACTTAAACCATTAAATATCATTAATGCACTTGAACAAATACATTTAGCTGTTCCTTTTTGATTGCTGCTTGTCATGGTACCCCAGCACCATTCTGCTAAGGCAACTGCGGGCTGATTTCTGCTCCGCCTGACCTACCTGGTTAGCTCTGAGTAGCAGAACAAGTCCTACAGTCTAGTTGTATTCCTCTTATGTCACAAAAACAGTCAAATAGCCCTGCTGCTGGTCTTGTTCAGAGGTGAAATTGTTCTTCAGTCTCGCTAATATAATGAATCAATCTGTTCTCCTGAAATGGGATCTTTTGCATCTCTTATCCCTGTATGTTCATAATTGCTTCTACAAAGGAATTGTCACTATCTAGGGATCAGGTATATCCAGCAAAGAAAATGAAGTATTTTTTCCTCCCTCTTTATATGTTTTTCTAGCTAAGAAGAACTCTAAGCAGCATTCTGAATTATTCAAGATTCTTTAGCCCATGGAATTTTCAATCTGTTTGAAACAGCTAAAAAATAAAAACCACATGCTTCGCTGGCTCTGCATGCAAAGGCCCACATTTTAAACCAGAGCTGCTGCATACTCCTTAGCTTGGGCCTTTAGAGCTTGGTGCTGACATCTGCATTATGATGAGGGGAATTATTCAAAGCCAAATTACTATTCAGAGTGGCAGTGTGAAACAATGAAAATGAGATTGCTAGAGGGGAAAATATATGCAACAGTTTGTATAGTTATCAAAGAAAATCAGGTTTATTTGTAGAGGCACTGTTTTTCTCTTTACCAGCCCTTAACCCCTTTAAAACTGCTATGATGACTGTGACATGTTTCATGACAAAACCCAAACATGTTCTACATGTTATTTCACATGATATATTGTTTATGGACCTAATCTGAAAATGTCTTCTGGGGCAGTGAATACTTGTTCTGGGCATAGTGGGAATAATTTCCATTTCTAGCTAAAAAAGGCAGTATGATGAAAATCCATGTTTTTCTGTTAGCAAGCTTGAACATTTTTTTTTTTTTAACTTATTTTAAAACTTCCTCAATGGATAAATTCTGATCTGTACTGAGCTGAGTGTAAATATTCTGCCGCCATATTCTACTGGCTGGCTTCACAGCTTGGGCTATTAGCTGTCCTTGGGCTATTAGCTGTTCTGTTTCTAAACATGGCTTGGCTTCAAATGGCTTCAAATCTATCTAGGAGTAGAGTCCCAACCTTCTTCAACTAACCAGCCCATTTAGGGTTCCTTGCAAAACTTTTGGAAAGTCATCCTCTCCCTGTGCTGTACCTCCCCTGAGCTTCAGGAACAGAAAAGAAACATTCAGAAGTTAAAGATCCCTTGCTACACTCAGCTACATTTAATTCCTCCTAGCGAGGAATTGAAGAACATCTCTGTAACTCTTGGTCAGCAGTCTAGCTTTGCAGAACACATCCTGCCCGAGAAGGAGGCAGCTTGGAGCCCATCAGTGCTTTCACAGGGAGCTGACAGAGCAAAATCTGCTTTAGTTTTAGACAAGTTTGTGACAAGTTTTAGTTCTGGCCTAATTTGCTACCTCTGCGGCCCCCTTTTCTTCAGTTGTCTCTAGTTATTCTATAAAATGTCTTCACTACCAGACATCTTCCGTTCCTAACCAGCTAATTGAGGAGCTGACTGTTCCCATTTCATTACAGTTTTTGCTGCTTGAAGTGTCAGACAAAACACTGGTGTGTTGACCAATGTGAATTATGCGCTAAGTGTGCAAAATAAATTTGCCTTTCTCCTGTAAGGCTGTTTGCTTGCCTGCAATTTAGTTTTGCTTACCCTGTCGTTTAACTGGTGGCAATAACAGCTTTTATACATGATTACAGATGCTCACAAAATTTGTTGTTGATCAAAGAAAAGATTTGAAGAAAACAAAGAACTGGAAAGGCTAAATTTAAGAACTGAGACAAATTGACAAATGCTTTTAAGGCTGGCTTTACTTTAATGTCATTGTTTTCTGATGCTTTATTGATTCATTATTTAAATAGACAAAAAAAAAAGCTCTTTTCTTTCAAGATGACACTTTTATCAATGGAAGTTTAGAACTGGGAAGAAATAAATTATATAAGTTCTCCCATTAGTTGAGAAAGGATTATATTAGGCAGACCCTGGAGTTTTGTTGATGAAAGAAAAGCTGATGAAGAACCATTTTTAAAAAAGCTCTTCTCTGCGTGGCGTCATACTGCCTCTTCTAATAGAATCCTGCATATTCCTCTGGTAAGGAAGTCTGTTCTATACCTATTTGTAGGATATGCCTTTTATATGTAAAGATGGAATTTTTTTTCTAATGAATAGCAAAACGTTGCAACTGCTAATCCTGTTTTTAGAGTGGACAGAGATAGAGAGGAGACCCAGGAGTCAGAGTAGGTTCCATCCTGAAGACTCTGGGAATACAGGAAATAACCCCCTGACTCTGCTCCTATAAGTAGTCTGTGACGCACTGGCCAATACTAGTGATGTGTCTGCATGGCCTAGCAGAAGGGCTGAAGGAGGTTTTTGGTTGATGTCGGTGCTGTAAAAAGTACAATAAACTTAAATCGCAGAGAGCATGAAAATCGCTATTTAGTTTTTGCAGAGTTACCAAGACGATATTACTAGAGCGATGTTTTGTAGCTGTTTTCCACTCTCAGTAGGTCTACCTTTTTGGACTGCTAAAGCACGTAATTGTGGTAGAAATTACTGTAAAATTGATATGTTGTTTTTAACCTGTAAAGGATCTGTAATGAAAATCAGTAATAGCTTAGAAAATGGTTAGGTTTAGTGTGCAGTGCTTGTGTAGTAGTCTAATGGGGCAGAAAGCAAAGCTGTTCAAACTCTGTAAAACTAGCAGATGGCCAATCTGGGAGATGTGCAGGCTATCTGGGGCCTTCGGGCCGATTTTGTATTTTAACATCTGCAGAATGGGGTGAAATAAGTGAGTGTTTGTATGAAAATTGATGTTAGCGTCTTTAAGCAATATTGAACTCTGAAGACACAGGGAAAGCAATAAGTACAACCTTTAGGAGATTGCTGGAATGTGTTTGCCTTACCAACACAGCCCAGAGAAGAACTGCGGTTCCCACACACCTGTAGAAGGGAAGGTTATAAATAGCACCTGATAAAAGTCTTCAGCAAGAGCAGTTTGACTACTTCGTTTCATGCAGCTGTACTACAAATATATTTAAACTTCGTGAGTGTAGTTTTAAGTTATAAACTTCAAGCATGCACTATTCAAGAGGCTAAACCAATTCAAACCCCACTGCTGTGTTCTGCTGCAACTCTGTGACAAAGTAGGTGACTTTTTGTGCATGTCACGTGTGGCGGAAGGGGCCTGAGCAAGGCGCCCGCGGGGCCGTGCGCTGGGGATGCCCCTTGCGGCTCTTGTGCCGGGGCGCCCGTGGCCGCCGGGCCTGGGGCGCGCGGGCGGCTCCCGCCGGCGGAGGGCGGCGCAGCGCGGGCTCCCCCTGGCGGAGCGCGGCGGGCGCCGTTGCGGAGCGACGCGCGGGGGCGCCCCGGCCCCGCCGGCGCGCGTCGTGGCGGTGCCCGAGGACGGGTCGCGGCTACCGCAGCCGCCTGGCCTCATCAGAGCTGCCACCTGGGGTGTCTCCTCGTGCCTTATGTGCCACTCTAGCTTTTCCAGTCATGTTATCCCGGTGAAATTCGCGTGTGGTAGCACAGAAACAAGTAGTGCACTATTTCGCCCTTTTACCATTTCTTCTTAGGTACTTTTTTCCCCCTTTCCACGCCCACCTTCAGCATCACTGGAGTTACTGGCCCTTTGGTTCCCACTGCAGCGCTTTTGGCTTCTCCGCTCCTGCACAGTGTGCGAGTGCTTGCTGAAAGCCAGCAGGGCAGGCAGGAGGGTTAGAATGAGCAGTGAGGATTCAGAGGTATTCCTTGGCAAGGCTGTACCAACAAGTACTGCATTATATAAATAAATAGCTGAATGCCCAGTGGTTATCCCTTGCTTGGCTTTTTCCAAGAGCTGCACCTTTGCACATACGAGAGTGTTCCCTGAAAAACAAGATTAAAGCTAGAAATGAGAATCCCCACTGCTCTTGTAGATCATTCTGAAGTAAGGCTATGTTTTTCCTTTGGTTTCCCTCCTATGTTTTACTTAAACTTTTCTTTTAGAAGTTATTTCTCTGATAGTTATCTCCATATGAATCTGAGCCCCCTTTATCTCTTGGATCTGATGCCCAGGAGGGATGTTAGTGCACTGAGTTAGTGGGCCTGTGCTTATGGACATGAGCTGATCAAATGAGGCAAGAGACATGCTTCTGGCTTTCCATTCTTTTGATGAAGCGCCAGCTCTCCTGGGGAGCCTAGTGTCAAATTAAGTTATTCATACAAGCCCTAAACACCTACTAGGTAGGAATGAATTTGCTACATGGATCTGAGGTTTTAATTTCATTTTCGTTGCTAAAACTGAACAAAGAGCCTCCTGCTGAAGTCTTTATTTCTGAAATTTACCTAATTTACCTGATGTCATGAAATGCCATTTCAATACTTGGGAAACTTCCAGAAGAAGAAAAGCAGTTTAGGACTTTTGCTGCACTACCTTCAGGACTGTCTGCTAACCCGTCAGCAGTGCCCTTCACTGCAACCTGCAGTATATGAGCTGGGAAACTCATTAAAAGCAAATATTGATTCTAACTTTCCACACATCTGTAGTTGCTCTATCCCCAGATTGACAACAGCAGTATCAACTCTAAATGGTGGGGGTTAATGGATGAGTGTACTCCATGTCCAGACTATTTCCACGCATTTTTTAATGCTTGCACATACTCTTAGTGCTTGTTCATTGCAATTTGTAGCTCATTATGCATGAAAAGGTTTATTTGCACTATAATGTGGTGTAATAGAGCTATTAGCAGAACCTGTTTTACTGTTTCCATTATTTGAGGGATTTATGGTCAGAAAAAATGCCATTTGCAACTAGTCTTCAGTGGTTTGTCAGGTGAAGAAGCAAATTCTCTACTTTTGCTCTATTTATGTAGGATAAAGCTTTGCAAATATTATTTCGCTATTGGTGAATCTTAAAATCTGGCACTATTTGGTGATAATCAAGGGGTCTTTCAAAACGAATGAGATAACACTATGGTATATGTTTCCTCAACAGCCATTCTGCTTTCTGAATTTTCTATTGATAACAAAGAAGAAATTCAGAGTTTTCTTCTTAGAGACTGTGCTAAAATTGCATTTATGATTCACAGCATTTATATACTGACTTGCGTCAGAAACTCGGCCAAGAACAAGTGAGAAACACTGCAGAAAATGGAAAAGAATATTATGACAGTTATTACTATCTTTATGAATCCACACAGTTATTTCTTTACGTGAGCAAAAAATAGAAATATCCTTTGGTTAGCAGGTCCCACTGAGTTGCTGATAAGATCTCTCATGATTGTCATGTAATGTTATGACTTGCCCACCTAAAAATAATTTCCATAGTCTAGATTCTGCTACAGAATGTGGTCAGGTTTCTCTGCTTTTCTTCCTTCCTCAATATGCCAAAAAGCCCTTGATGCTGTGTTGTAAGTGAGAGATAAAGTAAATAGGAGATAAACTGTCTGAATGACATGCCTGGATACCTGAAATGCATTCTGTAAATAATTAAAATTGTCACATGATATCTCAGAAACAGAAGCCATCTTAACCACATGAAGAACTAGAAATCTTTTCTTTCAAATTGATTAATGGAACTTGAATTCTGTCACTGACTGAAATCTGAAAGCTTTTTGCATTTTCTGAGAGTATATTAGTCAGCATCATCTCTGAGACAAATGAATTCATTTTGAATGGCAGATGCTGAAGCTTGCTCACTGTCTTGGAGTGCTGACTCTGTTCCTGGCAGAGCAGTTCTGCAGCAAAATGCTACTGAGGTGATCAAGGGTACCTGTTCAAGGCAGCTTTTCATGTGACTGGACCTCCTATTGACATAGCATGGAGTGTACTGAAAAATCAAAAAGGCAGCCAAGCATGTCAGTTTGCAGTGTGTCAGACTGCACAGGGCTTTTGAAGATGGAGTTGGAGCAGTAAGAGCTAATAGTTAAGATTTTTCTATCAAATATCCTGGGGTGCTGTAGTAATCCCTAATGCATGCTGTGCTCATGGAACAGCTGGAGTGAAGCTCTGATTTATGGGCATTTGGGGAAGACTTGTTTTCTCTTAGAGATGGGCAGCCTCTCTGAAAAGTTCTGTGGATTACCAGTAAGTTGGGCTGAGCCCTAGGTCAGGAAGCCTGTGGAAATGTAGCTACCTGCTGAATTTCCCAGTAGTGGCTCAACTATGTTCCCCAGTTTTTGGTTTGTTTGCTTCTGAATTACTGCTGCTGAAGTCACAATTTTACTGAACTTAGAAAATCTGAGATGTGACTAGCATACATGCTTTTGCTTTATTTTTAAGGACTGATGAAACAACTTGTGGATGTATTTACTTGTAAATATGTCCATCTGTTTTTCTGGAATAATTTTATGTCATCAAACAGGTGTCAGATCCTAAAATGGATAAGTCTGCCTCACAACATCTGGTGGCTGCCTGAGCTATTCGTCATCCTCACTGCCTCCTCGTGATGATCCTGCACTCTGCAAGATTTACAGCAAGCCCAGGGGCCTGCAGCCCGAACTATACTGAGGTAATTCATGCTTATGATGCCAAGTCACAGTGTTATGTGCAAAACTCTTTCCAGTTATTCGCTAGAGCAATAATACGCCCACTTTCCAGTGGGGGCTATTTATTCTGTTCTCGTGTCAGTTACGCTTGTAATATGTTGAAAATATTTTGCACAGGGGAGGTGGAAGCAATTAATTTCATTCTCATTCGGTTCAGAATATTATCCTGTTAGGAGTCACAGAAAACTTTGCTCATCACTCTTTACTGTTATAAATCTATCATTAAAAGGTTAACCTGTAATGGTTAATTCATAAGTTCAAGTGTTTTATTGTCACCAGAGCATTTTTCTTTTTTAATCACTGTCTTTAAAACTTTAAAGACAGTTAAATCCACAGTTGTCTAATACTGTTTCTAAATTTCTTTGATGTCTGCATTTTCATTTTACTATGTCAGTCACTGACTGTGCTTATTAATTTTTGGGTAGAATACAGAAGCTGAGATTAGATGATTTCTCTAAATGCTGTTTTAGGTTGTTGATCAGTTTTAGTGTATTCTCATGATGAAGAATGATGACCCAAACAAAACACAGCTGAGTGTCTGCCTAGACCCTAGGTTAATAGACTGCTCTGTTGTTATGTGTCAGTAGTGATGTCTGTGTTTCTCGGCTCTGCAATACTGTTGACTTATGTCTGGTTTGTTGTTTGCTGTACCTCCTAGATCTTCTTTTGTGCCAGCCATTGCTCATCTTGTAGCTGTGCATATACTTCTCCTATTTTTATTATGTTCTTGTCTCTATTAATTTGCATCTTGTGCATTTCAAGCAACTCTAGTTTGTTATGCGCACACTGGAATTCTTGCAGGCCTTCCAGTTTTAAATAGAATTAGTGTATCCTACTAGATGCATGTAGCCCAAGTCTGAATCACTCAGCTGGTGGCTGCAGCCAGCTGGAGCATCCTGCTCTCATAGTTCTGCCTACACATTTATGTTGACTTCTGAGTGTACACCTTATTTCACTGTTCATAAGAACAAGCAAGCTCATGGTATTTGTTCCATAGATACTTCTAGTTCTTAAAGTTGCACTTTTCACTTGTCAGAAGATTAAACAACATAGCCCAGTGCTCATTAGTAAATATGCATTGTTCCAAATAGGTTGCTTGTTATCTAAAACTTCAAATTACAAATTTGATCGATGCACAAAGATTTGCTTCTCATTTTGCAGCAGCCAAACCTATAGCAGACACTCTGGTTAATGTTAGAAGTAGGGCCGAAGCTTGGGATTTCGGTGGTTATAAAGCTCCCGAATAGCTCGAGTTTCAGCATACACAAAATCCTTTGACCATAGCAATTCTACATGGAAGTGGTATGGTGTGTGCAACAAAAAGTTGACTGTGTATCATGTTTGACCAGCATTTGATTTATTTAAAACCTATTATTTTTAAGTCCTTTGAGTCACATTTTAGTTCCATCTCCATTAAAAAAGCCTGGGCTATATAAGGCAAAGTGTTTTGTCCATTCAGGATTCATCACTTCCTTTTAAGAGTTGACAGGTTAAACTCGCTTCCTTTGTCTTGGGCTCATGAGATACTGCTTTATGCTCATCGCTTAGTATGTTTCTTTTGTGGAAGTGTTAAAGAGAAGTAGAGGCTTGAATTTTGCTTTGTCTTGCTGCTGAGGTTCCTGAGAATCTGCTCTCTCCTGTTGTTTGCTCGTGCCCATATCTACTTCTTTCCATTTCTGCCACATATCTGAAGTCACGGAAAGATGTTGAAGAGTAAAATTACAATGTCATGACCTGTCAAGCATCAGAAGCTAAGTCTTTTAGATATCTTTTTGGGTCTCTGAGGTGTTGCAATTAGGTTGAAAACTTACACGCTTGTTATACTGTAACTACAAAGGGCACAGGGTGGTAGTTCTCTGGGAGGAGGCTGCTGCTTCCTATGGCTCTTGGAAAAATCCCCAAGCAGTGGATTGGAGGGCAGCTTGCACAGCAGCCCTGCTTCTGATAGGGGCTCTGTGAAAGTTAGCCTTTACCAAGATCTGGAGATAGTCTTGTGTTCATATTAAAAAAGAAAAAAAGATGAGGGACAGCATTAGGTGTGTTTCACTGGTTTTGCAAATTGTACTGTGTAGAGATATTGCTGCAGTTTTGTACCTTATGTAATAACGAGTTAGTCTTTATTAGTCTGAATACTGAAAATACAAAAAGGACATGTTTATGCTCAAGACTGAAGGTATAACAAAAGGATCATGGCAGCACAGGACCTGACTTTATTCACAGAAGTCGATTTATGGTTACGGTGACAGTGATACGCCACGGCCCTGGGTCTGCATCTTAGTCATAGTATGTTCACAGAGTTGTCAGCTGTCCCTCCCCCGGAGAAACGAAGCCAAGAGATCTGTGGGAGAGAGGAAACAGTCCCACGCATTTCGCAAATGGGAAATTAAAGAATAAAACCACTGAGATTTAATGATAGCAGAGTTGGAAGTAATCTACGTGTTACAGGCTTCAGACTTGAATCTTAAGGGTAAGGCTTCACCTCATTAAGATTCTTATTCCTATCATTCCATCACAAATATGCAAGCTGCATGTACCCAGGCTAAATAAGCTACAAGATGGAACATGCTTCTCAAATGGTGGTGTTTTTTTTTTTTTCCCCGAGAGAGGGAATTTACTTGGTACATTTTCGCTTAGTTTTCAAAAGGATTGTTGTGGTGGAGTTTGTACCTGGGCCCTTCTGAATTCACAGGTGCTTTGTTTTGAAAGGAAGACATCAATCAGTGTATTGATGGGTTTATCTGTTCATCTCTATTTGATCAACAAGAATCATTCAGGAAAAAATTGTTGTTAAAAAGATCCAATTCATTCCTGAATACTGCTCATTTATAGTCAGAACTACAGTCACCACTTTCATGTCAACTCATTTCTTGCTCAAGACTTCAAAAATGTTTATGGAATCTGTAATCAGTTGTCATTATGCAGCTAGTGACCGAGACCAAAAACCTTATATGAGAGTTCCCTAAAGATCGTTGGACTTGTATAGTAAAGACTTTTCTGATTTCTTTAAGTGAAATGTAATTTACACAGGCAAATGTTAATATGATCTAATCTACAAAAATCATTTCACTTGTGCTCTAGGTCATTGTCCTGTAATTTGACCCTATTGGTGCCCAAATTTTTTCATGAAAGGAGATGAATAAATAGCTAAAGTTTGTACCCATGTATTTTGTAAAAATAGAATTAAAACTGGCAAAGCCAAAAGGCTGAGCTGTCATCTTTGGACATGGAGTTTTGCTGGCTCGCATGTCATTTCAGTAGATTGAATAGGACTTCTTATTTCAGAAATTAGCCTGCTAATTAGGGCACTAATTTTTTCCATACTGGCCATAATGCTATGGGCAGTGAGAGAAACTTTTCATAGTGTTAAGTGTTCAACAGGATGTGGTTATATGTGCAAAACTTTTGTTTTCACGTTTATGAATGTCACCTGAGTGTATCACATCTTATGCTGCAATATAGACTTTCTGTAGAGTTGATATAAACACACTCTATAGATTATTTATTATTTTAGTGTGAAAACATCTCAGTTGTCTTCAGCTGGAGTCATTCTGTGTATTACAGCCTTTCTCTGAGGCAAGCACACAGCATGAGCTTAGGGTGTTGAAGTGATGCCAAGAACTCTGTTCCCTTAACCACCCAGAAGAGATGGTCTTGAGGGTGTATCTTCACACATGCATGTTCAGTGAACATTTAGTTTGTGTTTAGAACAGTATTTTGTACAGAACTGGAAATGCAATTGGCCTCAGTACATCTTTCTTCCAAGCACTCTCAACTATAGCTTCTGTTCTAGTTACAATTTCTTGAGAAACTGATAGCAAAATGAAGTGTAAATAAGTCTCAGATTTGTTGTTGAGGCATAAGTGTTGCTACTGGTGGCTATGCTTAAAGTACTTAAGTTCAGTTTTGAATATATCTTCTGAATATATCTTCACTGTTCCTGAAGAAATTCTGAGGAACATTGAAATGGGGACTTGTTTTACTAGCACCTTCCTCTTATGTTGCTCTGTCTCTCTGGCAAAGGGAAGATACTGCTTTCTTATGCCTGCAGTAGCATTTTGGTTATGGATGAACTTTTGAAATGAATATTCTGATTATGCTGCAATGATACCCAAATCATTCTCTATTTATGGGGGCATTAGCCATGGGGCATCCTAACTATGTTCCTTTAGGATGAAGCTAAAGCAGAATTTGTGTTCCAGGCTTCATGCAGCATCTGCAGCACAGCCAGCATATGTCTAGCCCAAGGCTGGGCAAGAGCTGTGATGCGCAGCCAGGGATTTGCTCGTTGGTTACCAGTACTTCCCTCCACACTCCTTGTCTTCATAGTATGCAGAGTCATCTTATATGCCAGCCCACTACTGAAGGCATTTGTTTGTCATGTTAAACACTTTATATGGGCAATTTGAGAGCTTAATTAGCTGCTTATCTGCCCTCCACCCCTTTTTCCTCTTGAAGTGGAGGGGAGTTCAAGCTGCTGTTTGCTCTAAGCTTGAGATGCTGAAGGGGTAGTTCCCTTGAAGACATGGCCTTTTCCTTTCCATAGAGAACAAACAGCCACAGAGAAATAATAATTATTTTTAATAATAGTTTAATATACATAATATAAACAATAAGTTAAACATAGTAAAAATAATTAAATAAAGTTGAGGTTCCAGCCCTCATTCAAATAATACAAATCTATTAAACAAAGACAGTTTAAAAAAATAAAACCAGCCTATCACTCTTAGGGAAAGAAGTATCTTCCATATTACCTAATGGATGGACAGTGGTTACAAAAAAACTTTGAGTGCTTAGACCCTTTTCTAGGTACATACATGCATATAGAGACTTCCTAAGATCAGACTGCAATGGGACCAAGGCAGTGTCAGCTCTGACCTGGAGGTTCAGCCATGAAATTCACCATTGGCAACCTTGTACCACAGTCCTTAAGTGGAACACATTGTACTGACACAGACAATGTTGCTAGCCCTAAGATTTTAAAAATGTTGGGACTATAGGAGTGGGCTCCATATTCCAAGTATTGCTTCAGGCTAGCCTTCAGTCCACTTTTGTGCAATAGCGCTAAGGCTGATGCAATTTCTTTCATGTTCTAGTGCAACAAAGCTTACTTTCTCCATCCTGGTTTTAACAGAGTAGGTTTCTAGGACTTCAGTCTTATCCTTATCATCATTTTGAAGAAGGCTAAGTTTTTACACTAAGTGTATGTGTATTAAAAAAAAGCACACTAGAGTTGAGTTAAAACTGTGCCAAATGCTTCTGGACCAAACACTGGTTCATAAATGAAGCAGCTAATACATTTCAGGTTATATCATGCATGGGAATACTCATTTAAATGTTAAATATTTTAGTTTCCCACAGCATCATTTTCAGGTAAGTCAGAGTAGCAAAATAACATGTTACTGTCTCTGCATTAGAAACACCAATAGAAGTGGCAGATAATATAAGCATTTGTAATCAAAACCTCTAGTGAGCAATATGTGTGACCCAACTTCAGTGACATCCAGGACCTCAGTGCCCTGGCATCAGCATAGGCTTAAACTTGTTTGAGTACAAGTGGTTGAACCCCTTGTGTGAAGAGGAGGTCATTTTGGTTCAGGGAGAGGCCGACTTTTGGTATGTACCGCATTCATTTTGGAGTCGATCCAGTCGAGGTAGCGAGTGACTCTGGTGTAGACACCGGGCTTGTTCTCCTTGGCGCAGCCATCGCCCCAGCTGACGATGCCGTAAAGCGTCATCCTGCCATTGTGCTCACAGACCATGGGGCCTCCGGAGTCTCCCTGAGCATGGGAAGAGAATATTATTTTCTACATTGTCAGTACAATGTAGATTAGAGTGGAAAACAATCTACAATAGTTTTAGAAAATAAGATGATTTTTTACCTTGCATGAATCAATTTGCCATGCAGAATCTCCAGCACAGACCATGTTGTCAGTAACTCTGATATTGTCATAGTATTCATGTGTGCATTTTCTCTGTGGTATTAAGTTCACATTGGCTGACATCAGTCTTTGAGCGTAGTAAATGTCAACTGCAAACAAAGGAGATCGAGACTGTTTTCACACTCCAAAAGGAAAAGGTACTGCTGGTCTTCCTAACAGCAGGAATGAAGTTCTGTGGCTCATCTTGACAGTTTAGACTTAGTCATTAATGTTAAAAATGAAAACAAGTGTTCCAAAGCGAAATAACTTTACAGCTTTGGGTCTTGGTTGTTACTGGCATCGTCACAGATGCCACTATAGTTTAAGAGCAGCTATAAGCCATAGCGAATGCTGTAAGGTAATCTTGATGCATTTGAGGAGAGATCAGAATAGGTATTGCAGTAATATACTGCTATGAAACCTATTTCTGACTTTTAGAGGTAAAACCGAATACTCTTAGAGCAGTGTGTTATTATCTGCAGATATTATGCACAACGTAGCTTCAGTGTACTGTTCCTGAGGCACACTGTGCTGTGATTTTTCTTTTGGAAAAAGTAGACAATTTACTGAACTGCACAAAAGCAAAGTCTGGAACCACATAGCTTTGGTCAAGTTTTTCACCTATAAGAGGCTTTATATACTAGGCAGAGTAAAGCTTAGTAGCACTTTTTTTTTTTTTTTGGTCAAATATAAGAGGTTTTCACATTGTTTAAGTATAGTTTGGATAAGAGAAGTCATTCACTTACAAAAGTCCTGTTTTCCATAGCCAGAAATTTCACACTGGGTGTTGTCTGGTAGGTAGAGGTTCCTCTCTGGCAAGCAGACTGTTCTGACATATTGGGTTTCTACTGCACATTGTCCAGAAGTTGTCCTTATTCTTAGCAAAGCTTAAAAAAAAAACAGATACAGTTAGAGTTATAAAAACAAGTTTCCCTTTACAAAATCTTTGAGATCTGAAGCGTGTGGTACATCTAGTTCAGTTGCATCTGGATGCCCTTATCACTTAAGGAATTACATTAGCCTTTATTATTGTGAAAGCCACATTGTTTTCCAACATCGAAATGGGCAAACATTCGAACTCAACTTCCTTCCTGGAAGGATAGCAGGGGGGAATAAATAGGGAATAATTTCTCTCAAAAGGTATTTTCAACCATTTTTTTACTATTCCAGGACCTTAGTTTCCTGACTGGCTGTAATGGGTGTCCTCTGGTACTCTGCTAAGAGGCACTAGAAGGGCTGAAGGATCTAATCTTTCAATCTTTTTCTAATGGCAGGAGTTTGAAAGGGGTGATAGAATATCTGTCAGGTGCAAAAGGGACAAGTTAATATCAATAAATTACAAAAGCCTATCACTGCCATTATGGTGGCTTATGGAGGGGCTCATGGAAAAATCCATTTACAGAGTTAATTCAAGGTAATGTTTAGCTCAGCTGGGACCTGGCATGGCATTCCCCTAACACATGACACTTACCAATATCATTCTCATTGCCACCTGTGTCGTCTGTAAAGTCAGGGTGAGAGATGATGTTATCCACCATGAACACTTGCTCCTTATTATCAGTAACATTCAGTCTGGACTTTCCAAGGAAGACTTTGAAGTCCGATTTGTCTTTTGACCTGAGTGAAGAGCGACATTAATGAAAACTACTTGATTTCTTAAAGGTCAAGCAGCATTGATTTCTATTCCATATTTAACACTAACAAGAAAAATAGCAAAATTTAGCTATATAGCTTTGAAAGGTGATCCACTATGTTTGACTTAAAATGGGAAATCAGGATTCTGTATGAACTAGATATTCAGACATTGAGTTGCACATCTGCATGGTTGCTGCTAGCACCAAGCATTGAGATTTTTCTCAAAGTGGTAGGGAAATATATATCAGTTTTCTGCAAGCTAGATGCACTAAAAGCTGATGAGCTGTTAAGAACAATACAAATTTTAAAATCTGGGGAACAGCTAACCAACAGCTTAGAATGAAACTTGGAAATATCCATATCTATCAAAATATTTGCATTTTGCTAGCTTATTCTGCCAGGCTCTCAAAGGCCTTTTGTCCATGGCTACTCTTTGGTTTGATCCATCAAGAGAGCCCTGCAGGCTGGTGCTGAGCTTTGTGCAGGGAGCCTTGCCCAAAGAAATCACTTGGCAGAAGTTCCAAGTAGGAGCACTGCAGAGCTATGAAGTGCTGGAACTCACCCATCACGGAAACAGTGCGCAGCCGTGAGCACCCAGCAAGGGTCGATGAGGCTGCCGCCACACAGAAACTGGTAGGTGCCCTGTCTGTTTCGGAAGAAGATGCCAGCTATCCATGGCTGAGACTCAACCTCTGCCTGGTTTCCCCCAACAATCTTGTAGTACTTGCTGAAGCTCCGCTGGCCGCAAGTGGGCTCTGTGAAAGGAAGAATTTTGTTGAGATGATCTTACAACAGGCAAGTACCAACTTGTTTTCAAGACTACTCATTTCAGAACCAAGCGTAGCTTACCACTTTCTGTGTGACACTGCTCTATGTTGCAAGGTGTTTCTTGAATGCTGAATCCTCTCTTTGTGTAACACCAGGGACTGCTCCTTCCATTGGGGTTTCTGGAAGGCAGAGAGCATGTTATTTTTATCAAAGCAGTTTGTGTTATAGTATCTTAAAATTCTAACTAGTCTTAAAAGGATAAAGACTGCAAGCTATGCCAAAGAAATTACATCAGGACACATGTTTGTTTGATCACAAAATTGGCAGTTCATTTTGTCATAGCTAGTACTTTTCATAGGGCCATTACTATAGCATACTGGGAATATTATGAGCTTCCCTGAAAAGTGAAAATTCTGGAGACTTGAGATCCAAATTTCAAAATTAATCACTGGAAAAAACTGTAGTCCACCTTTAATCACGTACTATCACTAGAGGTACTTCTGGGAATATGCCCTAGAATTTCACAGCAAGAGTGACACATTATCTTACCTGCAGTAGTTGTGCTTGCCTAGTCCAAGCTGCAAGGCATTCTTCAGGTCAGTGTGGTAGCTACCCCTCCTGATAACTGAGGGAAGGTCCCAGAACAGACAGTTCTTTTCTGTTGCAATTCCTCTGAAGTTCTCACCATTGTCAGTGTAGCACGTGTTGTCAGTGTCTGCAAAGTAAGTTTAAGTTAGCATCTGGTTCTTGCTTATAGTTGTTCTGAGATAGTAATAACATGTGCATCCACATAATGAAACAAATTCTTGTATTACTCTTGAAAACAGATGATGTAAAATCTGGACTAGTTATTCTGTATATTAAGTTTGTTTTGTGAGTAGCCTGCACCAAATATGTTTTAAAGCATTTATAGGGCTTGTTTAATAATTTTGGTATACATCACAATTTAATCACTTCTTCCTGCAACATGGACACTCCCAAACAAATTTGCTCTATATTGAAACAAATTAGTGAAGAGGCAGGGACAAAAAGACTTCAGTTACCATGACTTTGCTGCAATAATCTGTGTCTCTTTTGCCTAATCTGTCATTACCATACTTTTTTAAAATGATGTTTCTAATTAGCATTTCATATTCATGATTTGCTTATCTTTTCAATAGAGTGAATTAGTATTAAGTAGAGAGAGAGAGAGAGATACTCTACCAATTTCACAGTGAATTCCAGTATATCCATCTGGGCATAAGCAACGACTGATTCGATGAAAGAGGTGATAAGTAATGCAGGTTCCTCCATTTAAACAGTTGCAATCTGCAAGTGAAAGACACCAGGAATCAGAGTTAAAGCAGCTGAGGAGTATTGTAAAGTGAAATACATGAATTGTATGAATGTGTTAATTGCATGTTAAACTCATTTTAGATTGAAGTAGAACTGGCAGATACTTACCATTGTATTCTGATCTGTGTTTATGTGGTAGCTTGTAGTGCTTCTTGATGTAAGTCTAAAGAGAGGAGGGAAAGACATGCAAATTATTTGTAAGGAAGCAGTTTATGTTTTATCATCTGCCAATTTTGGTGCAACTCCGTGATGCCTGACATTTTGAGCCCAAGCTCCATTCCCTTTGCACTCCTTGTTCAGCGGTTTATGGTTATGTGCACGTGGTTACCAGCTGAACCTGCTCTGTGGAGTCTCCCCATGACTACGAGGTAGAACTCGACTTGAACAGACCAGAGCAGGGGAAAAAACCCAATACCACATGCATGAGAAATGTTCCAAAAACCCCACACCAGACTGGGCCAGTGCCTCAGGTCATTACTGTGGTTATACTTCTGCTCTAAGAACTTAAGCAATTTTCAAGGGTCAGCATCTCTAAAACAGAGGAGGAAGTCTCCTTTCCCACCCCTCAGCCATCAAGCAGGGCAGTGCAGATCCAGCTCCCTTTCTGGTTCTGCTGAACTTGGTGCTCCATGGTTTTGCCCTGTCTTTCAGATCAGGTCTCTGGAGGATCTGAGGGACAAGCTGGGGTAGTTCTCCTGTGGAGAAAGGTGATGAGGCTTTCCCAGGGGCCACATGGGCTGGCCTGAGCTAAAACAAGTCATGCTTCCAAGAGATTTCTAGAGTTTTGAAATTGCTCTGTTGATATATATATATAAGCTGTCGTACAAGTCAATAGCCAAAATATGCAGTCACATAGTTGCTCTGTTCTTAATATCCTATGCTTTCTAGTAGGGAGAAAATGGGAATTTAGTTAAAACTCTGTATCTGCCTGTATGAAAATCCAGCAAGTTCTTGGTACTTGATGTCCAGCTTTGAATTGCCTTAAGAGAAGGGTAAAAGCTACTGCCTTGTCCTCCATATTGAACTCTCTAGGGGAGGAGACCTTGATGTGGAACAAATGCAGAGGAAAAACTAGCATAGGGTTCAAAGTGTTTCATGAAGGTATATATGCAACAAATGCATGGGTATTTGTAAATGCAGCAGAAGGCAGAATGCTAATAGAAAGTCTAGTCTGCTGTCCAAAGCAGAAGTATAGTCAAGAACAGAAGTAGTTGCAAATAGACAGCCCTGTTTATTTCAAAACTTACAGAATCAAGTCGTGTGACAAGTGTGGCCAAAGTAACTGTGCAGATGATGAGTAACTTCATGATGTTAGGTAATTCTTCACTTCGTTCCTCTTCTGTATTATTTTGATTCTAAAAATAAGAGAGATTGATCATGTCATAGCTTGGGGTGCCAGCTTGCTCTTATTTCTGTTGTGCTCATTCTTTTTCAGGGCATGTCACACAAGTCACTTGACAGAAAATTTAAGCCTTGACTGTGTGTGGATGATCTCATTCCCATGGTTTTCTACATTAATACAATCAGGTTTGTTATTGTTCAGCTGAGGCAAAGACAGGGAAATTGAGAAATTCTAAACAGTACTTATTGCAGTAGAGCCTGCTGCAGTTAGTCTAGAAAGTGGCAGATTTATTTAGTTGCTGTGCAGCAGTATGTATTTACCTTGATGTAACTACTTTGTGGAGAGATTGAGTAGCACTTAACCTCTACTTCTAGGGCCACAGGGTCTGAAAGAAAAAGCTCCTTTTCTTCCAGTACCTCCACAGTCACTGACTGGGGATGGTTGGCGCTGCCATTTGTGCAAGTCCAGCCACCTCACTGAGTGCCTCTCACCACTGCAAACTCCTGAAAATCTGGTCTCCAAGCTACCTCTCTTGTTTAATGCTAGAAGGCTATCAATAGCGACCTTCTCAAAAGTGACAGGTCACCTAACCTGTCAAAGTGATGGAGGGGGGAAAAAAGTACTTAATCTGTCCTTAGAAAAAAATGCAGTATAAGGCTTTTATTCTTCCAAGCATGCAAAAGAAATAAACAAACCACCCTCAGTTTAGAGAAGAGAAACTGCAGACGCTTGTAACTGCAGTTCAGCTTCCTCTAGCCAGCAGTGCAATAGTAACTAGGAGGGGACCTGCTGAACCACTGGCCCTGGCACCTGCTCTGCCCTGCCTGCTCCTGAGTTTTGCCCCAGGGACTGAGGGCTGCCCAATATCTGAAATGCATCTTTCATTTGTAGTTTGTTCAAAAGAAATACAGTTAAGAATCCTGAAACCAGTCATGGGAAATCAGTGAAGTCATTTAGGAAAAAAGCCAACCTGATTCAAATCAAAATGCTTATCTAGATGCACTCTTTGCTTATAGGCAATGCAGATTTCATAATACCAAAAAAAAAAAAAAGCAAATCACACTTCAGGTACTCAGACATGCACAATTTTAGGTTAAGTTTCTATTGCAGTAAATGTATTTTTTTCCTAACCTTAATCATGTTAATTATTACAATGTATTTAGCAAGCATACAAATCATTTGCCGCTCATTGCTATAATTATTTCTCAGGCCTAACCCCTAGTATCATGAAGAGCAGTACAGCTGGTTTCTTATCAGCATTACAGTATTCATAGCGCTAAAATCTGGCAACCGCGGGGCAGCTCCGTGCCTCGCTCGGCCCACAGGCTGCGTGCGGGGAGCCCTGCTGCTCCCCGCGGGGGCCGGGCCGGTGCTGCCGCGCGGCGCTCTGCACTTACCGGCGCTGCGAGCCAGGCTGCGGCGGCGACACCGGCCGCGGCCGCTATAAAGGGCCGCGCCGGGGCGGAGCGGGGCCGGGCCGGGGCGGAGCGGAGCGGAGCTGAGCGGGGCGAAGCGGCTCCCCGGCCGCTCGGCGGCGCCGCCGCCTCCCCGCGCCGCGAACGCGGCCCGGAGCTCCAGGCGTGACTCAGCCGCAAGGGGGAAATTTTAAATGATGCTTTTGAGTTTCGAGCGTGTTTCGGGGGAGAGCTGGATCTCTTCGCCGAGTTCCACTGCCACATGTAGCGTGAGGGGCAGCAATTTTCTAAAAGTACTTAAAATTAACTGGAGAAACATACGTGACAGCTGAGAAAAATGACTGGTGTTGAAACATGCCTAGAGACACAGGCAAGTGATGTTGTATTTAGTTTTATCTTTGTATGGCATAGTGAAAGAAACACGGGGGTTTTATTGTTCCCAAGGGTCTAAGGGATTTGGAGATGTGGGTTAGAGCAGAATATTGCCTGTGTGTTAGCAAGATCATTTCTTAGGCAAAGCAGGGCTAAACTTATCCTCATTCTCCAAAGCCACTTAGTTCTCCCTCCCTCTGAAGCACTGTTCTACTCCTGAGGAATTAGCTAAGGTTTCTCCACAGTAATATTTTCTGTTTTCTAAAGGAATATGCTAAGTAGAGACATTACCCAAGATGTGGACACAGACATGGATATCACTAGCTAAGGATACAGGCCCAACAAAACAAATACTCTTTCCTAAACCCAGTCAAATGTAATTTTACACACTGTGCTTTGGCATTGTAGCAGAGGACCAGCACCTGGCATCTGTGGGATATTCTTAGTGTTTAGCTTCATGTACTGCAGCTTAAGGCTAAAGGCTCAGCTGAGACTCTGCTCCTGGTTGGAAGAACAACTTTTTCGTAGGCCATTTGAGAGCAGAAACGTACCTGAATTGCTTCTGGAGGAATTCTTTCCATAACTGTGCAATTTTGAGCTTATGGAGACCTCCCTTCTGTGTTGACATCTCCCTTGGGTGATAGGAATATGGCTTAGGTTTGTTTCTTAGGTCCTTTCCGTTGTGTCAAGTCTGTGGTACAGCCATACCTTATTTGGGCAGTAGTTGCTTATAATCTGCATTTGTCTTGCCAGGCTCATGTCAGAACAGACCTCATCTTCCCTGAAATTGCACTGAATTCATGTTCACTGAATGGCAAATGAGTCAAAGAAATAGGTTAAACTGGAAGCTCAAAAGTGAGGATGGGTAAGGAACAGATCTCTTTAAAAAAGAAGTCATTTGTAGTGACTGAGTGTATAAACATCACAAGCAACAGATTCTCTGAGGAATATGGCAGATAACATCAAGGTAAAATTGCCATTACACCTATCTTTACTTGAGAGAAGCGGCTTTCAAGTAAATTTATTCTAAGATATAAATTTCAGGGGAGAAAAAAGAATCTAGATTTTAAAAGCAAACTGATTAGTGCCTTGATTAATTTTAATATGCCAGAATAGTATAACAAGGAGCCAGTCTTCCATGCCTGCTGGGATTTGCTTTGACTATCATTTTCTCTGGAATCTCATCATCCCTTGCAGGTGATTTGAGCTCTTTGCTGAAGGTTGTGAACTACATTTCTGCCTATAGAATTCCTGTAGCCAGTGAAATTATGTAAGACAGGGAATTTGACTCTTAGAACATACTCCCAGCAATTTCAGCATACCCATAATCAGACATTAATCATTTTTAGCCATAAAATTGCAAGGTTTGTGAAACTTTATGAATAAAAATCTTAAATATAATTCTATCTGTCTTTCAGTTTTTACAGGTGCTAGATGGCAATGTTAAAAGAGAAAAATAAGGAGACTAATTTATCTAAGTACTTAAATATAATTTAGAATCAAGTTATATTTTGTATACTGCTTTTGTTTCCAGTTTACAGTTTGCTATATGTCATTCGTTTGATGGGAAGTACATTAACTTATGTTTTGTTGGCTCACTGCAAGTGAGGTCTGCAGTGGTATTGGTGAGTCCCAGGCAGCTATGAGCGCCCTGTCTCTCTTCCTAGAAACACAAGGAATTATGTTCACATTATATTCAGATATTTCCCAAAAGGAGGCATGACATCTGTCAGCAACTTAAATCAGAGGAAATGAAGCTTCTGTGGAGTAGTCCTTAACCTCCGAGCGAGGACTAGAAAAGTAAGTGGAATAGCAGCGGTCAAATTTCTGAAAGTTTCCATAGCACAGTGCAGGCTGTGCATGTCCTGCCTTTGTATTGGCTACCCTCACTCTTCTCAGGAGGGAAAAGACTTTCTGAGGAACGGGGGAGGCTTCTCTGGAAGATGACACAGGAGTGAGAAGCTTGTGGAGATGAGGTGATGGGTTGGGAGGAAGAATGTCCTGGGTCATTTGCTTCACTGCGGAGAGCAGGGAGGGAAATAGTTACCAGAGAGAGATGGGAGCTGGGCAGGCTCAAAACTCCCTTTTTCGACCACTTGTTAAATATTTAAGTTTTGTCAAAATACTGTATAATATTATCCTTAATAATAAGATAAATCTGAAAAGCCACCAAAGGAAGTGCTCTGGGCAGAGGTTTTGCTCTGTGTCGCTCAGGCAGGTAACGGTTAGTGCTCAGAAATAACCCGCCACGTTTGCTGTACTACTTTACTGCTGCCTCCTTCCTTTCAGCTGAAGGCTTGTTCCTAGAGAGGTGAATGACTGAACTGAAACTATAGGTTAGCTCTGACATGCCCCAGTGAGCTGTGAGGAAGTTTGCTTTGGTACTGCAGGCAGCGTCAAAGCAAGCAAGGCAGCATGCCCAGCGTCAGCACGAGTGAGGCTGGCGAAGCAGAATGGGGAGGTAAATTCCTGTACCTGAGTTCACTGAGCGACTGATTGCCTGGCCGATGGCTGGCACAGCAAGGTCTGAAGCGGGCTTGCAACTCAAGTAAACCCTTGAACCTCTTATGTGCCCTACCCTAAGGCAGAGCATTGGAGAATCTGGTCAGATCCCCAGGAAAACTCATAGCCAGACCTGCTTTATGAGAAGCCGTGTGCTTTAAGAAACAGCAATTTAGGTTCCTGACCCACAAACAAGTTTTATATTTTATTAGCTGCATTCTGCTTTCCACTGTCTAGTTCATTTTCATTATACAAGTTTTTGGTTTCATCCTTTTGGATTCATATCTGAATTTGGAAAAGGTGTGATAAGGATGGAAGAAACTATTTCCTAAGAAAATATAGGTGCTACAAGAAGTGGCATGGGCAATCTTGTAGGAGACATTCTAGTGTCTTAATAGTCTAACATCTACACAAGAAAATGCGGTTCACAAACTTTAAAGTTGTTCTCTCGTTTATATAGTCAGAGCCGTTAAAAATAAGCCTTCACGTATTTCTTTTGTCTATGCCAGGACTATAGCATAGAGTGAAGGGAATATATATGCCTGTTCATATGGTCCAAGCTCATGAAGCTCTTTTGTTTCCTGTAAAGTTTTACTGAACTTTTCAGTAGAGGCCAGCTGCAATGGATCCAGTCCCAAAGGACTGGTAGGATCAGACTTGCAGTTAGGCAGTTTTTAGGTTATTGTGGTTTAGTTTTCAGTTGCTGATAAAAATCTTGCTGATCATTTTAATTTATAGTTGAAATAACTTGAATGTTTCTAACTGGTCTGCCAGCCTGACTTAGCAAATTTACAAAAGATAACATTCCAGTTAGATGAGGACACTGACCCTTTTAAAGAAATACAGGCTTGTTATCTCTTGGTGGTGGGCTGAAAGAGATTGGGAGGTTTGCATTGTTTCAGGGGGACCACAGGGCGAGAAGTGTTATTGGTTCTGGTGCTCTTTTTCACAGCCGATAGTATTTCTGCCTAGTTTTTATATTTTATTATCAATCACACATTGGTTTGTCTTGTTCATCAGTAAAGCCCAAAAGGACAGAATTCATGGCAAGTTAAAATAATTAGTGAAAGGAGCTACCATTGAAGTGCAGTTCTATCCTGAAAAAAATCCCTTGTTGTGGTACTCTGATTTTATACACAGTTTTTCTCAGTCAGGGACACTCACCAGCTTAACAGGAATCTCCACACACTTGAAATTACCATCGTGCTTAGATACCTGCCCTAGTTTTGAAGTCTTAGCTCCGTGAGCAGATACTTGGGCAAGACTGCACTGGAGGTGATTGGGCTTTGAGCAGGAGCAGCTGTCCCATCTTTCCAAGGCAGTTTCAGGGTCGGATAAACCTCAAGCTTTGTATCAACTCAAGCTTTTTATCAGGTGGTTATGTGGGGCATGCCAAACTTAGTCCTGTTTCTAGTAAAATGTGTTTGTCCACATAGTTTGTCCTGAAATAGAAAAATCCTGCAGGAATCCTCTCAGTTCATGGTGCATCAGGAGTGGAGAGGTCTAAATCTGCATTTGAACAGAAATGTTTACCAGAACCTCTGTCATCTCATTTGAAATAGCCAGGTTAAGCCTCATGTCCAATATTTAGTTAGTGATTAAGGATATGAAAGCCAAGAAAGTACCTAGATTGTCTTGACATCATTTGTCATATCTGTAATACTAATAGTTTTTGTTTCTTTTTTGAAAAGAAAATAACTTGTCAGTGAATTACATAGTTCCAGTTAGAGTATGGGAATATAAAAAAAATTGTCAACTAGCTATTTTTACTGCTTTATGCAACTACTTTGCATATTGGAGTAGTGATTCAAAATCAAGTGCAATAAATTTTAGATTACGGCAGAAAGGATTTCAAGGCAGTCATAAAATCTGACACAGGTTTAAAGGAATCATTCCAGTATAAAGTTGTTGTAGAGTATTCTGGCTCCAAGTTCATAAGCTCAGGCACTTTTCCAGTAAAACATTTTCTATTCTCTCTTTTACTAGCCAAGTTTATTTTTCAAATCAGTCTACATCTAATTCTTGAGATAATGACAAGTGTGATGGAAGAACAGTAGACATTAAGTGTTTATGTATCACCATTCATTATGTTAAAAAAATTTACAACTTGCCAAAATCTTATGCTCTCAAACTACAGCTTTTATGAGTTCCAGGGATTTCCAAAGTAGCTGATTTTAAATCGAATATGATTCATAAAAATTCTTGCACTTTAATGACTCTTGATTACTTGTCAGTTGTTTGTGGTTGAAATCTGAAGCATACGGTGAGCTCATTTCCTTTAGGTATATTTCAGCTACTCAAGTATCTTTGTTTATTTAAAAATTTTGTTCCTGTTTTTTTTTTCCCTTGGTGCTTACAGTTTTTCTTTATTATCTCTGCGGCTAGAAGTAGCAGAGTGTATCAGTTGTGGGTCACTGAACTCTCTAGGGATGCCTATTGAAACTGCTTTTTGCTGTGCGAGTAGAAGAGTCACTGGCCTTTTATCTCTCAACTAAGCCAACGCAATCAAAAACTTTAAAAATTGCTTCAGTCATAACAAGAAGCCAACTGCTGTTTGCTGAGCGATTTTTATTGCCCTGAGAGATAATGTGGTTAAAGCATTAAAAATATAATCACTCAAGTACAATTTTTTTGGATACTCGAAGAGAGCTTTTCAAAGGGACTGAATATGCTAGAAGTTGACTTCTAATACAAGTAGAGCACCCAGGGCACCTGTAAAATCCCCTGTCATTATATGTATTTTATTCATGCAGAAAATAGGAAGCACGTACCTGATGAGTAGCATTTTGTTGTATACCAGGTACTGTTTCAGGGAGCTGAGATACTGGCTGATAATATCTGAGGATTTCTCTCTCAGGTTAAGTGGGGTTGCTTTTAAAATGTTTTGGTTTTAAACTGCTTTCAGTTAGCAATTTGTGAAAATCCATAGATAATGAAAATCACCAATTTCTTTGAGGTTTGTTGAAATTGTGCAGAGTTGAGATAGCTAACATCCAAAGGAACGAATAGCCCAAGCTGCAGATGTTGACTCCAGATCGTGCTTGTGTTTAGGTCCAGTCCTATGTGTTAGTTTTCAACTAGCTAGGTAGCACTGGGGAAAGAAAAAATACCTGTCTCCCGAGTCCTTTCTGCCTGAGAAGGTAGAAAGCAAATGCAGGGTTTTTAATGCTGAAGCTGTGCTCCGTGCTGGTTTTAAGTTTTGAAGTGGAATATATTTCCAGGGAATGGTCTACTGGCCTGCTATGTGCTGGACTGAAATAACACATGGAAACTCACCATTGGAAGGGCACAGAAGTGGCTGTCTGGGACTGTTATTTATACAGTTTATATATATACAAATATATAAAGGGATTAGGTCTACATCCCACAGGAAAAGCCACAAAATGAGAGAACGATCCAGCTGGCAGATTTAAGGGAAGAAAAGATTTGTTAAGAACTGTGAAGGAAAAAAAAAAAGCAAATGTTGAGGGTGAGTTCTGTGAGCTATATTTCAGGGATGGCATATCCAGAGAAGCAGCCGACCCACTGCTCCTACCCACAGAGCTGCAGCCCGGGTGGGAAAACAGCCAGTGTCCCTGGCAGGGAGTGTCCTCCCTGGGGGCTCATCCAGGATTCTTCTTTCTCCTCTGCCTCTGGTGTTCCTGGCAGCAAAGCAAAATAAGTGCTGAGATTAAAACAGACGGCCCCTATCTACAGGGAGGAAGCTGGGATTTTAGAAGCTGTCCTGTCAAGGGACACTAGCGCCCTACCAGGTCCAGTTCATTTTTCCAGCTCTCGCTAGGGTATCACACTGCTGTTCTTACCTGTTTTGGACTGAAGAGAGAAAAAACGCATGGTTTAGGTCTTACACCTCCCAGCTGCAATCCAAGGGTGTAAGACCTGCAGCAGAGCTCCCTGTATGTCTGCGTTGGGTTTTTGTGTTCCTGCTCACTTGAGAAGCAGCTCTGATCCTTGCAACCCTGGTGGAGAACTGGACCTCAACCCGTGAATGGACGCGGTTTGTTTTGACTGTAAATACCCAGGTCCCATAATGATGGGCAGCAGTATAAACTTCTAAAGTTTTATACATCCAAGTGACCGTAAGCTAAAGAAAAATAGCTCTGTAATTATGACACTAATGAGCATTAGTTATAGACTGTTCTATGAAATACTAAAAAAGCTTTGAAGAAAAAAGACAGTCCTAGGAGTTTATAGCTGAAGGAAAAAGATACCAAATGGAGAAAGATAGGAATGCAGAGAGCCCCTGGGGCAGTACTGCCCAATGGGACAGGCAGACCTGCAACACACTTGCAAGTGAATTGTCCTTGCATAATTCAGAGGAAAAAGAATTCTAAGCAGAAAATGAAGCTGTCTGAGTGTTCCTAATCAAGATCATACTTCCTCTATAAGCTCAAAAAGAAACTGGAGTCAGGAAAAAAGAGAAGCAAAATTAACTTGGGTCCTCTAATAATAGTGTATATCTTGGGTACTCTAATAATAGTGTGTATCTCCTCCTCCCACTCCTTCGGATGTTTTGACTTCGGTTCTTCATTTTTCATAATAAACTTCCTGTAATGTATTTCTAATATAGGTAGTGTTTTCCTTTCTGTAATCTCTGTTTGCTGATTGTTATTTAAAGCTCAAAATTTAAGTAAATACATCTCTAAAAGTTCTCCTCGTCCTCCTTCAGGAACTTTAACAGCTACCCTGCCTATGGCAGTCACGGCTTTTAGTGTTGGGGAGAGGTAGGGAAACTCAGCATGAAACTTCAGCTCTGCAACAACAGGGCACAGCCCCCCAGAAGGGGAGTGGATTATAGAGACTTCTTGTATATCACAGGCCCTACAGCAAAGTCCCTTCAAAACTACTCCTGATTTGCAAAGTAGGGCTTTCCTTCATCTTTGTGCTAGATCTTGTAGAGGGAATTCTCATACACGGAGTCCTGTGCTTTGTACTAGCAGGGGCTTTCCTAGCAGAAGGCAGAAATGCTCGCCTTCCACCTCCCTACTCTTCCGTGGCTTTTTTGTGGCCAGGCTGACTACTCATGCCATTCTGTGATTTTGGTTAGATGACAGTATTTTATTTTTTCTGAAACGTATGTGATTTTTTTTTTTTCAGCAAAATGTCTCAAATTGCCTTAAAGCAAAAGGACCCACATTGGAAATTTCTGAAACAGCTTTGGAGTGGGTCTTTCCTTCGTTCCTCAAGAGGAGTTTGCTCCCTCAGTGCTGCAGCTGAGTGCCGAGTGGACAGCCATTTGCAGGGGAGTTGGGCAGGGCAAGGTGTAGAACAGAGGCTGTGCTAATAACACTGGTGCTCTCGTGGTCGTGAAGGGTGGATGTGGCAAGGAGGCATCTACGTGGTTGACTCAAGAGCAGGGGCATGATAAAGAAGGGGATGACTTAATCAAAGAGAATTCTCTAGAAAATGCCTTTGCAAAAGCTTTTCTAGGTAGAGGTGGAAACAGTAGAATTGTGTTTGTCAAGGCTACTGCCAGGCTTCAGTGACGGGAAAATAGCACTGTTTTTAGTGTGGTAGAGAATGAAGGCAGAGTGTTGTGGGGCCCAAAAGAATCAGGAAAGATGCAGTTGAATAAATTTGATCTTGTGAATGGTCTTATAGATGGTGGTATCAGAGAGGCATGCAAGGGTAGTCTGTGACAAAGTGAAGGACCTTGATGGAAGAGGTCCTCTGGTCACCCATAAGGAGATGGCAATTCAGTTTGTGAGGTATCCAAGTGAAATATAAAATGAAGAAAAAACATAAAACCAAGCAGTGAGCCGTTTCAAGGCAAGACAGTGTGCTGAAAGAGAAGCACTGAAGGAGGCAGCTGTAGAGTATGGTCAGTGCTGTGCAGGAGAATGAGGACAAAGCTCTGCTTCTGCTCTGTTCTGATGAGGGTAGTTTCCTCTGCATGCAAAGGACAGAGGAAGATTGGAGCAAGTCTAAACTGGTGTTAAAGTAAAAACTCCACTTTTAAGTTCGTGTGTGGTGAGCTCAGAGATCAGCAGTCTATGAAGTAGTGTAGAGCATGGGATATTGTTCAGATAGAGCAGACTACAGGAAAGAATCATGATTTACCTCTCCGCACCTGGTGGTGAGCATTCCTGTGGAAGTCCTTTAGGAAAACCTGTGCCAGCCTATGTGAATTCCCCTGAGATAAATGGAAATTTCTAATATAGATCGTGTAACATAGTTCCTTAATTGGAACTACTTGCATGAATAAGCATTACTCAGTCGCCGTAAGGGACAGCAACACAAATCATAAGTTAGTATACTATGCTTACTAAAATGCACTGAATGTTACTTGCCCGAAAGCTAGGTTAGGAAGATCCTTATCTTCATTTCAATAGAATACGCCTGTGTACCAAAATACCAGCTAAATCGGAGATGCAAACCCTCCTCCCAAATGCTCAGTTATTCCACAATATGTTTATACTGGTGTAACAGAGACCAGCATCCGGCTTGAAATTACTGCTCACTTAGAACTCTTGTTTTCTTGTATCCAGAAGAATATTGAAAAGGCTACTCTAGAAAATATGTTTTTATGGAGTGACTTTTCCTGGAAAGTTACCTAGTTACTCATTGTCTCTTGGGACTCAAATGTATATTTTCCATTTCTCTCTCTGTAGGGCTCAATTTCATCAGGAAAGTCTCCTGCTTAGGCTACCTGATGTTTCCTCAGACTGAAAAAGAGCATTTCAGGTTAACTGCAAAAAGTAGGCACTGCTGCTTATCAGCCTCAACCTTCTGCTCTTAGAATAGAACTGGATATCATGAATCTCAAGGGGGAAAAGGGATTTATAGTGCAGGTGCTCAGCTGTGCAACTGCTCTACAAAAGCATGACTTTGTATTGCATAGGCCTTTTCAAATGTTTTTTCAGAGATGTTCCCATGGTATGTAAGCAGTTTTAATACCTACATGGGCATTTTGAACCAGGCCAAGCACTTATTTTTTTGAGATTTCCATGACTAAATTTGATACATGTGGAAATTAAACTGGCAAATGATGATTTTTGAGATAAATTGCAATAAATAGGATGCAGGCTCCTAGGTCATTTGCTTACTTCAGATATCTCTAGGTGATTGATGGTATTTCTCTCGCTTTTCATCTTTCCACCGTGAGATTCATATTACAAGTATTTCATATTAAAATTCACACTGAAAGACAAGATTCATATCTTTTTGTAAACAGTCTGGTAATATATAGTAGGTGATTCCACAGTGCTGTTCAGTGCCAGGCAGGTGTTTGCTCTGATCATAAAAGCGTGTCTCTACATTAACATGAGATCATTCCTGAAAGTGAGATTCATGAAGCCGGCACTGTGCAGCATGTCACAGCTACCAGTTCTGGTGCAAAAACATAGAAAAAGAGGAAAGACAAAAATCATCCTGTGGAACAGAGGGAGGGAAACCCCAGTTCAGACATGTGATATTCAATTCTGTGCGAGTGCTGAAGTATTATTGGAACAGTTGGAAAACCTAGAACAGTTTGTTTAGCAATTCAAGCTATATCCACAGGCAAACTTGACCTCAAGTGTCCTCAAAAAAAATGTAAGTTTTGGACAGTTATGTTCTTTTGGACAATCTTCTTCAGAAACCTTGTTATTTGAGTTTCCAGACTAATTAAATTTCTGGTTTCTCTCACAATGGCAAGTGGTTTACTAGTTGCCAGTTAAAGTTATTTGCTTTCAGTGGAGTGCTGGCTTCTTTAGCAGGTCTGCAAGTTGGTGAATGTATTTTAAATAAGGTCTCAAATGAGAATAGTTGCAGCTTCTGACTACATTTTTTTTTTCATGCATATTCCCAGTACTCAACAAACATTTTATAAGCGCAGCTTGCCAAACCTATGCTAATGGAAATCATAGCGGGAGAGTCAGGAAACTTTGGGAGAGTGCATAGGCTTGGCTGGGTTGCAGAAACGGCTCCGATGTCCAATGTACAGCTGGAAAAGTTAGTGCTGGCGTGCTAGCATGACCTCGTGATAAACTCTCTGATCTTCACTAGAAATTAACTGTTTAAGTACTTGCAACCAACAGTCTGTCATGCGGAGGGAAAGAGACTGCTACGTCTCTCTTACATATGGAAAGGCAAGTACATTTGCTCACATTACTGACCAGAGACCTAGCGATACATGTATGAGCTGGGACTGTCATGTGCATGGGTGCACATGGAATTACATGTGTAATCTCTGAGAATAGGAGCAGGTAAAATTCCTCTGTTAGTACTTTGTTTGTTGTAAAAGTGTGTAGTATTACAGTGATCTAAGAGTTGTTTTGGCTTTTTGTTTCTGCTTCTTAGTGTCATACAAGTGTATAGAAAGAAATCCAGTCTTTTCAGATAATTTTAGCTGTTTTTATTTTCGAAGATGGATAAATCATCCTATCCAGTAGGTTGTCAACTACTGGATAAAGGGGTGTTTTGTGATGGAAAGAGAAGCGTGAAGATGGGCATGCTTCCTGGTTTCCATTTGAAAAAGCTTAGTTTGTCTTTCTAAGAAAAGAGTATTATATAAATGAATAAATATCAAACACTACTACTTGAATAACCTCATTTAAGGTCTGTGTGACAGTATAATCAAAGATTTTTCATGTATCTATGCAAACTGCGTGTCTCTTGCTGCTTTATTGTCGCTAGCCGTGAGGTTAGCTCTCAGCTAACCACCCAAGCGCTGCTTCCAAACACGGCGGGCAGCAAGCGTCCTGCAGGAAGTGGTATTTGTGATTCAGTAAACGGCACCTTGCCCACTGAGTCAGCGCTGACCCAGTGTCCCAATGTGTTACTGGAGTGAGGAGTATGAGACTGAAGTCCTGGCCACTCGTGACCATTGGGAAATTCATTGAACTATTGACGAGAAGAGGGTTATTAACCACCACATCCCAGATTCCAGACAGGGATAATTACAATTCCCCCAGTTTCCTCATTGGGATAATTATTCCTCTCCTTTCCTTCCAACCTGGTACCATTTTCCTGCACTTAGCTGCTCACCATCCTCTAGTCGTATTGGAAGGGTGAGTGTCCCAACTCAGCCATGCAGCCTGCTGTTCTGTGAGCGCTGCTGGAAGGGCCAGATTTGTGCCTGCACTTCTTGTAATCCGTTCAATTATCCTGCTCGAAGACCCTCTTCCGGAGAGGCACCATCACTGCCGCCTGTCTGAGCTTTTCCAGCTTGTTCAGCTTTGCAGTTGGAAGGATGCGCGAGGGCATTTGCGGCAGGTTTCACTTCAGGACTTGCAGTCTAGTATCTTTCATCTAAATACCAATTTGTGTGAACAAGTATGTGAATATCTGTGGCAGCAAATTTTGATACCCAGATTTACCAAGTGATGCCAGAAGCTACTGTGAAAGATCCCAGCTTCAAATCCAAAATTATCCAACAGGCAGTGAGGGTCCTGTGATCCTGCCTGTAGTCAAGGACACAGAGATTAGGATTGTGAATCTTCTTATGTTTAAGTTTTCATAGAAATATTTGTAGTGTTTTCCAGATTTGGGTTTTTTTTTATAATTAAGAAATAACATTGTACTTCTATTTGACACAGCTTAATACATAATTTTTGGTAGGATTCTTGATAAATGCTTGTTTTATGCCTGTTGTTGTTGTTCTTAAAAAGATGACTGGCTACGTAAAAGTGGTTCGAATTTTGTATCAGGAAGATGTGTTTTTGGACTGTTTGGTTAACCACTGTAATCTGTATATAATGCTTACCTGATTTCTGGAGTTATGGAAGGTAGTAAACTTTAGGTACCTCATTTAGCAGGTGAATGTAGGTGGGGTTTGTAAAGTTGTCAGTACTGCTCTTAGTATTAAGAATACATTTAAAGATAAGATGCGTTATCATAGCAAAAAGATGCAGTTCATCAAGGGAAGTATCGTAACTTCTATAACCGGGACAAGGACATAAGCAGGCAAAATGCAGTTCCCTGAGGCACAACAGCAGCAGCTATGGAAAGCTGCTGGAACCGGGCTTGCAGGTCCTGTGTTCTTAGAGCAGTAAATAATTCCATCGCAGTGAGGAATAGGATATTACTCAATATGAGGAACAATGGTAACGTTTCACCCTGAAATGTGATCCTTGTGATCAAAAAATTCTCCTGGTGTCGTATACAGAGGGTACGGGTTATGCACAGTGCACGGGTTATTCCTGGACTCTCCTCTTCCCTTTCCTTTATCTCACCTCCACCCTCCAATAGAAGAATTGCCCTTGATCACAGAGGAAGTGAGGGAGCCTGGATGTTACCTCAGGAGAGAAAGCTAGAGGAAGGGTGGGTCACTAAAGCAGGAGGGAGGAGAAGGAAATGGCCAGTGAAAACTGAGGTTTTCAGTACAGGGCTTCAGACTAGAACTCTTTTGAAGGACTTCTGAGGAAATGAGGAAAGGGGATAATCTAGACAAAGGAATAATCTAGGCAGAGCAATTTAATCTGAGGCAATTTCTGGTAGGAGCTTTCAGCTTGTGGCTGTGTGTGCAATCCGTTAGAGCAGTCTGGCAATTAGGTGCCAGTTATCTTTGCGTATTGAGTCAGCAATGCCATCCACGCTGAAACTCCTTGTATCCCTCGTACCTCTGTGCACTCCACAGCCTCCCTGGCCTGAAGCTTCCTACTTGATCATAATTCTGTTTTGAGCCACGTCTTTATTGATGCCTTTGTCTGTCATATCCTGACTGCTTTATGGCTTCTCTCTCTTGCAAATATATGATGATTTATGCTGTCCATACTCTGATACTGGTAAAACCATATTGCCGTACATTGCATGCATATTTGTTTTATCAAAAAAGCCAACAATTATTTGTGTAGACCAGCATGTGATAACTTATTATAGGTTAATCAGATTTGCATTCATTTTTTGGGGGAATTTTTGCTTGTTATGTATATTGTTTTTAGGGTATTTTCCTTACCTCATGTTAGCTTCCTATAGGAACAACTGTAGGAGCCAAGCAACTTGCCAGGAAGTGTTTCAGGCTTACTTTGGCACGTTGTTCTCCCTTTGTATTGCTGGAAAGAGTCACACAATTCAAAAAATATGAAACTTTAAAAACCTATTCAGCCAGAAATGCTGGTGTTTCATACCTGTATTGCAGAAATGTGGGACGTGACCCAGAGTGCAGGGGAGGTGTTGGGCTACATGGGAGTGGTGCACAGGCAGTGGATTCTTTCAGTGAGCACTCTGCCTTCCTGACAAATTCTTTTCTTGGAGAAAAAGAGAACTGAAAAAAATAGTAACGTTATTACTCTGAGATTTTATGACTTGACTCCATCTTTCCCAGCGTTTGGAGAACTGAGGGGCAGATACCATGTTGAAGCAGTTACTCATTTTGAGTTGTGGGGAAAGGTTAGTAATTGAAGGCTTCATGGAAAGCTCTTACATTTTCAAATGACTAGGCAGCTCCAATCCCTTCTGTCTTTAGGCTTAGAAGGATTCTTCACAAAGCGTCAGTGAAAAATCATTGAGCAAACAAAAGGCATTGTTCATTCCTGTACCAAACCTGGCTCATGAATAAGACTTGCTACCGCTTCCTCCCCCTACCATTCTTGACCTTCATGGGATCATGAACAAGGAAAACTGATACGTATTTCTCAGTAGGACTTCAAAGGCTTTTCTTCATTATTTCCTTGGAACTAGGGGTTGAAGACAAAATGCTACAGGCTTTTCACTGCCTAAGAATTCAAGCATAGAGTAGTGCTTATAGCTTGTGATTATTCATTGAGTTTTGCAAGAAAAAGAGAAGATGGGGTCACGTACTGATAGTTGTTTGCACTGCTTTTATTCAGCTAATTTGCTTGCAATGAACCTTTTTGCTTTATGTGGCAAGAAAGAGGTGCTGTCTCACCTGGGTGTAAGACTTTTAGCTGCTGTACACACAGTTCTGGGATGAGCAACAAAAGAGACTGAAGGTCAAATACTGAGGAGCAGCATTTACTAAAAGGTCATTTTAGATATTCTGGGCTCAGTTCTTTTCCTTCTGATACCTAGGTGAGAACATCACATTTAGTGGCAGCAGAAGTTTGTGTTTCTTCTTTTGGGGAAGTATTTTTGTTCATTTTTTTCCTTGCTGCAAACAAAGTTCTGCTAGCAGATTCCTGCCTATTGGTATGTCCTGGTGAGAAATGATTGCCAGCTTTTTCTCCGCAAGCAGCTAACTGAAATTCTTCAGAAGTGCAGATTCTCATTATAACCTTTTCAGCTTCCTTCATAACCACGAGATTTCTCTGACACGCACGGCAGTAGGGATAACCACCAGATGTAGATCTCTACCAAACGCAGGAGTTGGTAAGGTGCTCATATAGGAGTGTCTTACTTATCTCTACCTGACACCTCTCTTTACTTCTGCCATGCATTTGCAGATAGAAAGTTAATGTAGATTTTGCAAGGTCGCAAAGCAGTCAGAGTGGAGAGTAGAACAGACCTGCCTCTTCTTTCACTGCTTGAATTTTAAGCCAGAGGCTTCCCAAACTGCTGTCCGAAGGCGGCTGGTTTATTCCTCAGTCTAAGTCCTCCTTCTGTTATTTCCTATTCCCTCATCAAAACAAAAACTTTCAACAGCTAAAAATGATACAAAGCATAAAAAAGGAGGAAAAAAAAAAAAGAGGAAGGCAAGCTCAGCCATCTCCTCTTTTTTCTCTCAGTCTTTCAGGTTTCTTGACAGGAAAAAGTCATTTCAGGGAGCAGAGCCTTAGTGGCTGTATATTCCTGTCAGTATTCAATCAACAGGAGAGCCATAGATAGCAAAGAGAGGGAATACTAATTTTCTTGGAGCGTCTGGAAACAGTCACATTTGTAGCATTGCAGATATTTATTCTTGAGGATATTAAAAGTTCACTGTCTCCAATGGAAACTACATATATGAAATTTCATTGTCTTTGTTTCACAATAAGTTGTTAGAAATAAAAAGTACAATTTTAACTTCTTCAGCTTGAGAGACTTGAACTCTTTTTCTATCCATCAGTTCCCAATTTTATGTGCTTCTGAATATCCCGATTCAAAACATGAAAACAAAGAGTTGAATTTTTGACCTTTTGGGAATTAGAAAGTGCCAGAAGTCCTGTAACCTTGAAAGGGGACAGGCAGGAATGAGTTGCACATTGTGGAATAGCAGTCTACTCAACATTCTTTCAACTAGGAAGCTCACCCAGACCTTTACTCCACAGTCAAGTTGCAACCATTTCCATGCATTTCTGCAAGCTGCACTGTTGGCTCAAATCTGTAGGACATTCTTTGTTGCTTCTCCAGTTCTCCAGGCAAGGCTTGTGGCCTGGCCTCTTATGCCAAGGCCTGCAAGCAGATCCTCTGAGCAGTGCTGTACTACCCTCTGTTGAAGCGATGGACCGATCCAGCTTCCAGGCATAGTGAATACATGGGATTGCTTTCAAGAAAACAAATTCAAGTAAATAATTTCAAAAAGATCTTCTAAGAAAAATAGTAATTTCTTTGCAGCGGCTTGCCTCAAAAAGAAGTAGCAGAATATTCCCCAAAATATTATTCCACCAGGCTTCAGCCACAGCTAGGGAAAGTTTATGTAATTAGAAACAGTGAAAGGAGACGAGGACTCCTCTCTTCCCAACTGTCTAACTGGTAGGCTAGGAACTAAACCTGATACCAGGGGGCTCTGTTAGGAAGGAAGTGGCTTTTCTTTGAAGTCCAGAGAATCCAGAACAGAATTCATCTGTCACCTTCAAGTAAGGTGTGGCTAGATATTGCCATGCAAGTAATGAACGAAGTGCAAAAAATGAATGAAAAACTTTCCCATATTTGTTCTCTAAGATATCTGATGTGCAAGAGTTGTGGGTTGAAATACCATCAAGTCATGACAGGAAAGGAATATATGGCCTTCTTAAGAGACATGCAAAGAGAGGGGTTTTTGTAATTTGTTTGAAAGTAGTCTGTGATAAAAGCATTTTTTTTTTCCAAACTGTAAAGCAAGGGATTTAAATAGCTGGTTTTGCATGAAGAAGCAAGGTTCAGAACGTAAAGATATAGTGAGTGTTTATGTGCTGTTAAGGAAATCATAGTTAATCTTTCCAAATGAACTACAGCTTGTGAAAGGATCTGCTTTGGAGAATGGTAGCAGGATGGACCAATCAATAAAATATCCTTTGCCTTCTCCCAGTTAGTGTGTAACAGCTCAGAACTGACCAATGCATCCAGCTGCCTTGCATTTCACAGGCATTTGGTCAGATCACACTTGAACCGGTTCTGTAAACAATTTGGGGATTGTTTTGGTTTGTTTAGCTTTTAAAGATTTTTTTGAAGTGTGTTAAGAGCCCTTCAGTGAGCCGGAACACGCTCCCCGTGCCCTTCCACACCGCTGGGATGTATCCTGCAGCTGAGACTTAACCAGGAGTACCCAGCATGGGCCTGTCCTGGGCCAGTCCTTCCCACCCAGGGATGCATAGATCCAACTTCCAGGCTTAAAGGAAGTAGGGTGAGGTGCATTCTCACCTAAGGCACGTATGTTGAATGCTGTTGCTTTGTCTTAATTCATGCATCAGAGTCGTGCAATGAATCAAGCTGTACCTGCTTCTGCTGTCCTGTTTGCTGAGGTGCATATAAGATACTGCCTTGGGGAGCAAGTCATACCATGCATGGTGACCTTATGCTGCAGGAAGCTGTTCACTGAATCAGCCGCCTGGAGTGGCAAAGTAGGATATGAGCGAAGTAACTGACTGACGGCTGCAGCTTGGGGTTGTGGAGGACTGTGAATTACTCGTATTTACTATAGGATGTGTTCCTAAGATACTGTCTGTGGGTGCTGCTCTCTATGATCTTTACATGCAAACTGCTAATGACTTGTTCATTTCCTCTTACCTCCTATGCTATGGACAGTTGTGCTAATATGATCACTTTTCTTCAGCTCTACGTTGTGGACAATCTTCCTGAACATCCCACAACACTCTCCCACAAAGACGTTCTCATACAGGCAGGCAGCAAAGGCAGTTAGCCTAACTCTCCTTTCATGTCTTTTTCCATCTCTAGTAGTTGTTCCTTGCCAGTTTACATCCTCTCCCCAGGTTATTTGCTGATTTTGGCAATTTTGTAGTTTTTATATGGACTCTTTCTCTGGCCAGACTGCTTTGTGCAGCTGTAGAAGTCGCATTGTGTGACCCCCTGCCAAGAAAGGGGGTGGGGGGAGGGAGGGTAAAAGGAAGGGTATCCTTTACTTTTTTCTAGTTTACTAGTTACAATATGCTAAGTGCCGCTGATTTGAGTGTGTGAACCACCGGTTTCTTCATTATACAGGTTGACTATAGGAATGAGAGGAGCACAGTTTGCAAGCCTAGCAGGCATCTTTCAGCCTGTCTTTCTACAGTCAAGTTATTCTTCTCTATCACATTAGAGACTAATGGCAGTTTAAAAAAAAAAAAAAAAGTGCCTGAAAGTTTGGAATGGTTAGTGTCCTCTGAATCTTGTTTTCCATCCGTATCTGAGCATTTCTATCTGATTAAAAACTGCAGACAATAACCACTTCAGCTCTGTAAAATAGATATAGCGAGAACCCTTATCACTGCTTTATAACCACTGAAATAGAGGCCAAGCTCAGATATGACAGAAATGGCTACGTTACCAGCTGGGATGCAGGCTCAGGAGTACTCAAGTCTTTGCCCTTGTATCCAATATCCAGATAGGATACCTGCTATCGGTTAGAAGCCGCTATTCATAATTCACCTGAAGAAATTGGTGTCCTCAGCCTTTATTAAATAGCCTTAGCTAAAATTTATGATTTAAACTATATAAACAGATAACGTCCTTAACTTTCAAAAATGACCCAGTCAGTTACAGCTGCAAGTAATTGCTTTGTTTTGTCTTTTTTCCAGTGGGCAAAAGACATGACCTGGGACTGCAATCCTTGACAGATGACGGTAAAAGATATTGTGCTTGTCCCATGGTCTTCTAAGTAAACAATACAGTGCTTTTTAGGAAGGCAACAGCTTTTTATTTTTGTTACTAATGTACAAAAAATCATTTAATTTTTTAAAAAAATCTATAAAACCAATAAATCTTTTATATTGTTATAAAATAGCTCAGTATCTGACTGGTCATTACATTTGATCTGATCACTTACAAAGAGTGAGTCAAAATTTGTCCCTAGCTACACCCTTACAAGCCCACTGACGTCACACTTTGGAACCTTCACACAGTTTTATTCATTTGCCTTTCTCATTAAACAAAAATTAAAGTATTTAAATATTTAAAGTATTTAAATATTGCCCAGTATTGATAGCAAGCAGGTCAGCTCTTGTTTTGATCTTTTTAAGAACACGATACCCAGTGAAACCCGTAGAAGTCCATACAACTGGCATACATCAGCCTGAGGAGAACCGGCTTGCTGCTTTGATACTCGCAAGTGTTTCTGAAGGAGACGATGGCAGGGATGGGTGTCACTAAGGGGGCTGTGATGGCCTCGCTGCCAGCTGTGGCTGCCACCTGATGCAGCCTGTCCAGGAGCCTCCTGCTTTGCTTGTGGTACCTGTTACCAGCTGTGCCCTGCCAGGCAGCTGCTCTACGTTAGGGTCTGGGCTTTGCCTGTTCCATAGCTGACTTTGCTAAGAAATGTAAGAAAAAGTTCCCATACAATATCTTAAAAGTTCTCCTAGCTCATGTTGAAATAATGTTCTGCATCTCATGGTATAGACTAATAATACTGTGCAGTATAAACAGATTATTACTATTTCTGGGGGATGCTTGATCTAGTTTATTTGTCACTTGAGCATTCCTATATCATCTAGCTGTCCTAAATGTGAACTGATTTAAAACCTATATAAGACCAGTGTCATATAACAAGTGTAGATATGTGTGTCAGACAGTGCCCGACTCAGGGAGCTCCAGCCTAGCACTGGGTTGCTCCTTCACTGTTCTCGCTACCTTTAAAAGCAGCAGTGCCTGGTGTTCTCAAGAGATAATAATATTGATAATTGGCTTAACTGTAGTAGGATGTACAAAACTTTAAATGACATTTATTGCTTATAGGTCAGTAGGAAAAGAGGGTGTAAAATATAAGCCTTGTGAATTCCATTCCACTGCTCTACCAAGAGGCATATCTACTCTTGAGGCACAACTCATGTGAATGTTGAAATGCCCTGAGGACAATATACATGACTACGCATTATGTGTTTGGCTTAATTCTTTCTGTTTTTAATGGCTCGGTAGTGGTAAATTCCCTCAACTAAGTTCATTTCAGAGAATATTAAGAAAAAAGGCCGTTACTAGAGACTGTCAAGAAGTTTTGAAGGAAGTGGAGGGAAAAAAATAATAATTTGAAATTAAGATCTTTTCAGATGGTTATATTTCTCTGACTTCCTTATCAGCCTTTTCTTCTGGATTGTAATTCAAAGTAAATGATAAATATTTGTATTTTTATGCTGCCGCATAGTCCACATTTTTCACTGCATTTTGTGTGTTCTGGTTTGTAAATACAAGCTCTTAGAGGTGCCCTTACTACTTATGAATTGGAACAGATTGTTTTTCCAGGAAGTTCAAAATAAATGAGCCTGTCAGCCCAAAGTATACAGTTTTCCTACAGCACTGAGGACATTGTATCCTCTCTCGTGCCTGCTGTCCCTAATGGAGTTGAAGGAGCTCTGGGTCATTCATGGCAGGTTAGTTTAGCCTGGGTGTGGCACGTAACTTTTAAGATTACATAAGGGACCTAGTGTGTGGTTTATATTTAGAATTAGAAAAAACAGTGAAACTCATGCAGTGGGCCTTGCCACCAGGTGACACATGTCCATAGTGTGTATAGAATTACCTTAATACATTACAAGTCTTTATGTAAATAAGGGTGCCTTATTTCACTGATTCTGGAGTTGGCACTTAACATCTACTGAAGGAAAATGGACTTTCTGAAGTATCTTAAGATGCTGCAATCTATGCATTATTTTCCTTTTTCATGGTCTTAGGAAAGGCCAAAGTGTTAGGCATTTTATAAAAGCACAGAAAATCACCCTTCCAAAAAATCACAGTTGAAGTAATAGGCAGTTATTTGGTAGAAGAGCAATTGAGAAAATGACGTACAGAGAGCTCAAATGGTCAAGGTCATAAAAATGAAATCTGGGAAGAGAAATCTGTGGAAGTACTAGGAAAATATCCCAGATCTCTTTCTTGCCACATGGGCAGCTCAGCTACAAAGTCAATTCCTATATATCTCTGTCTTAAAATAACACTGGTCACAGACGTCTTTCCAGCTAATAGATTTGAGGACATGTGTATTAGATGAATGACAAATTATGATTTCTTATCTTACCTATTTCATCTGTCAAACAAATTTTGCTATAATATGATGTGATATTTATTTCTTTGGAGTTTAGGTGTCTACATTTTACTGCTGTATGTATTAATTCAGTTTTTCAGTTCAAGACATTAGAGTAAATCAGAGGATCCACTGATACATGGCATTGATTTTATACGTGGAATTTGTACTGTCTCCCAAACACATACATATGTGTTTAGCTGTGCTCTATATGGTAGTATGTGCTAATACATGCTAGTTGTCAGAGAAGAGAATACTTTAAATTAGGATCAGTCAATGCTGATCATTCAATATTTTTCCACCAGATCTATGACAGGCTCCACATCTTTCAAGCAGAAGACTGATCTACTTAAGTAGAAGCCTCTTAAAGAGGCCTGTTAGGGAAAGCAGTGTGGAAGACAAGGTTCATCGGGCGGTCATGAAGGCAGCACATCATGTATCTGATCACCAGGAAAGCATGAATACAACCAATATTTGTAAGCGTGCGTAAGGACCTTCATGGAATGCAGATACTAGAGTAACATCCGAGCATGTTTTCAGAAAATTACAAGTGTCCTCATCTATTGGTTTACAATAGTAGATGTTGTGAGTCACCAGCAGGGGAAAAAAAAAAAAAGCTCTTAAATTTCCTGTCACTGACATGGATACTTGAATCTGGTGAATGGGTGCACAAAAAAACGCATCATTTAAACCTCTACCAAGTTCACATTACAAAGAAATCTTACATGCCAAGTATCCACAGAGATTCGAGAATTTCAGCAATTTCACTGAAATCACTCTTCCCCGTTTTAGTATGCCTTAAAAGGGAAGGAAAAGATGCTAAGGACCTACTAGTCTCTCCTGCTCTTGATGCACAGATGAGTAAAAAATGCAATTTTTTACGTGCTGGGGAAATAACTAGTCGAGTGGTAACAGGAAAATGTTAAAGTATCTCCACAATGCTTTTGGAATGAGAATAAAATGAAAAATAAATCACCAGGTGCTTAACAAGTGTAACAAAGAGAGCTGAAGTAAATAATTTTCCTTTGCTCTTGCATGCACAAAGATCTCTAAGAGGAGTGTATCAGTAGAAAGCACATTCGGTATCAGTCTGGGACAAGAGAAGGAATAAGGGAGAGCCTGGTGCTTGTTGGAAGTGTAAAGAAGTGTGTTTGGGGCTTTTTCATAAAAACATCATCATTCTGAAATCTGGATAAGCTTTAAGACATCTTGGATGATGGAAGTTGAGTGTTAACTTTAATAATGTATTATGATTTTGTCAGAGTGAAGGCTACAAGCAGGTTAGCCCAATATAATTTAAAAGCTATTTTATTTCTTTGCTGATTGAAATAACACTTATTCCCCTTCCACAATATCTGGAGGATTGCTTGGTTCTGGTGTCACTCATTAAAGCCTGTTTCCTTCTTCCTTCAGTGTTCTGCTGTCCCTTATTCTCTCTATGATTTATGGTCTTCAATGTAAAAGAGTAGTTTAGAGAAATAAAGTAAATAAGATAGAAGTGGTTTTAAATTCCTGTATGATCAAGTATTTTGTGGCAATTATGTGGAGGGCAGTTGCCATGAATATTTATGGTGCTCTGACACAACATGCATTGTCCCTCCACAAAGCAGTGACTCTAGTCAAGTTGTGAACTGTATCCATTCTTAGGAAGATGAAAAGGAGATATTTTTGTATCACTCTTCACACTTCCTCAGTTGCTTAATTGTAAAAGAACCTGTAGGAATTTGAATCAGACTTCCACTTCTCTGGAGTTGTTAATTTTAATGAGGAAGAGAAAAGAATGGGATATTCCTTTTGCTTTTTCCTGATAGAGACACTCCTTCCAATGCTGGTAAGGATTTCCTTCCTATGATTAATATATCTACCAGCTAAAAGGCTGGACTAGGATAAGTCAGTACTGATAACTTTATGTTTTTCCTTGTCAGATATTTTACAGATCCTCTATCTTTAAAGCAAAATGCTCTTCAACATTTAAGCATATCATACAGTCAAAGGTAGAAATTCAGAAGAAAACAGAAGTGTTGCACTTCTTGCGTTAATTCGTTAAGCTTATTTCAAGAGAGCTTCCAAAGGACCTGGAATTTAATGAGATTTATCATGCGGCTTTCCCAGATTCTTTAGCAAATTTCTACCTTTGGCCTAGCTTATTTAGAAATTTATTGTTAGAATGCTTTGCTGGTTAAACACATATTGGTTCTGCAAGCCAAGTAAAATATATTGGTATCCTTGCCCCTTTCTCTTCTTGCATGGTACCTACACAAAGGCTTCTGCTGACATAGAAATGTCATTAAAATTTTCTACCTGCTATTCAGGTGTGCTGACAACCCTAGTGCCACCTGAAAATGTCTTTTCACCTGAAATTTGGCAAAATTAAGATCCTCTATAAATCTTACCAGCATGTTCCTAGAGTGCTCACAATACTGATTTCCTCATAGCAGTCAGCAAGGAGTGGGGATCAGCAGCTCTTAAACCAGTATATTTTATTAGCTTTTCATAGCAGAGAACAATGCAGGATTCCTGGATGTTCAAATTCTTGTCTTCTGAAAATTGCACATGCTAACTAAACTTAGAGTGCTCATTTGAGGGGAGCCCAGGAAGGGTATTGCTGGCAGAGTTAAGGATCAGGTGTTGCTTGTCCGGAGCTCCATGCTGTGTCCACGCGGCAGGCCTGTCCCTTCTGCGCTGGCAGCACTGCGTGCCTCGCTGCCCTGATCAGGAACTAATGTGGAAGATCATGGGGTTGTTGCTGACATGCACAGGTAGCTTCAGGCATTTACAGTCACTCAGCAGTATGAGATTTAGCTACCAAAAAACCTTTCCAGAAGCAATTTTTTGTTCTGAAATACATATGGTAAAATCTTCATCTGTATTTATTGTATACAAAAGATGTAGAATTAAACTGCATAACATAAAGGGGGAGGACAAAGAAGGAAAGTATGTAGATAATGGCCTTGCCTGAGTTTCTTCTGATGTTTCATAGATATGTAAATGTGTAATGAGAATCTGTTCTACAGTATCTCACAGTACCAGTGTTTCTATTGATGTCAAGAGAACTGTAAATCAGATCTTAAAATGCAGGTATTTTATCAAAAGACTACATAATATGCAAAATCTGTGCAAGAAAATTGGATAAGGTGTTATGCAAGTCAGCTAAGTAAGCAAACTTACTTCATGTTTGTAGGCCAAGTGATACTAAAAGCCTCAAGGCAGTTAAAAAAGATATGGCTTGTTGATGCCAGAGCAGAGACTGAGTGAGAGTTTTCAGCTGTAGAATTTATCTTTCTCTTCAATTCTCAAAGAATTTAACACAAAATCTTACACAAGTGAAATATGATTTGATTCAGTTGTACCATTCTTTATTGTGCTTTCTGTCATTTCAAGTGTGTACTGAATACTGTGACTCTTCTGAAACCCATTAATGTATCACAGGGAAGGACATACGCAGTTGCCTCTTTTCCTGTTGATTTATCTGAACTTGAATCTACAAAAGAAGATAACTCAGATGCTTGCAACCTGATTAGCTCTCTCATTAATGTAACTCATTCCTCAGATCTAATGCAGGTCTGAGCTTTGTTTGCATTTTCATTATTTTTGGTGGCAAGAAAATTTTCTAAATGTATCTGCCCCTGTGTGAGTTCACTGATTGCCACAGCGGGGAAATGACTGCGATTGTGTGAGTGAGAGACTGCCTTACATCAGTCAGGTTTGTAGTGTATTTTTTTTACGCTGCTTCCTTTATTTACGCTATTGTAAATAAGTTTATGCAATCATGACTTGACGCTCAGTCTGCCTTGCTTTACATAACTGCGGCTGCATTTCCAAACAAATTAGGATGTGACTTAAATAGCTTTTAAGGCTGAGTATGACTGTCAGCCTTATAGGGTCATCTTTATTCATTTCCTTTGCATTGATGCTGTGTACCTTGCACTGTAAGGCTCTCGTATGCTGTTATCTGCAATCTTGTAATCATTGGAAATCACTGCCAGCCAGTTGCATTTTGTCTTTCCTTTGAGTTTACACCTAAGATTTTGTCACATATATCTACTTCCCCGTATGAATGTTGTGATTTTGTAGCATTGCAGTTGGGTTTATTTAGCACCTGTGCTGTTGGCATTGCATTGATAAGACAAATCGTTTGAGCACGGCATTGGTGGACAGGGGGGATCCGATCCTGCATCTGTGCTGGGTCAATTTCCGTGAATTGAAGCTCTTTAAAAATGTTGCTACAAAAAGTTTCAAACTTTCTTTAGAAGTTTCAAAAACATTTGTCCCATTTCATTCTAGAGAATTATTTTGGTTATGTGGTAAGGGTTGAAAATCTACTAAAGCCACACAAAGTTCTTTGAGAAATGAAGTCAGTAAAATGGACTGTAAATTATGACAGGCAGTAAGAGGGAACACATCAGTACAAAAAATTCAGAATGAGAATGAGAAAAATTCAGAGAGAGAAACATTTGCATCTTTATGTTTATTGGAAACAGCGAGTCTGTGTCAGATACTGTAAGGTTAACTCGGGATGTTGTATACCAATAAACCTTACAACTGTTCCCAAGAAAGATTTGAAAATGTAGTTAAAACTAGAAATAGAGATCACAAGAAGATGATACTCTAAGAGAATCAGAACACAGTTTTTGCAAGGTAGTATATTCCTTCATTTGACAATTCTTCCAATATGTCACTAGAATAAGGAATCAATAGGAAATGGATGATGTAATTTAATACCGATAACATAAAGAAGTTAAGTAATTGAGAGGAAAGAGGCAAAAAAATATTTAGGATCACAGAAATTCACGATTTTGGAGGCCTTATGACTTTATTCCTCTGTACTAGCATGTTACCTGGTATCGATGTGAGCATAACTATAATCATAAAGTTTTTTTTTTTTTAAATCATTGAAACAATCTTCATCTCAGATCCAGGCTGAGCTTTTGGGTTTTCTTTTAATTTACTTCAAAAATTACTTTTTTCCTTTATTTTGATTATCCATGGAACTCATGAAAGCTGCATATTTTGATAGCCATTTTCAGAGATTTAGCCTAACCTAGGAGAGAATATAATTCCCCTATAGATCATGAGTATAATGTGAAGGTTGTCAAGTTATCTTCACTGGTTTCAAAAGGAGTATTGATTATACAAGCCTCTCTCCTTTCTGTGTTAAATATAGTATGATAAGTTTAAAGTATCTTGAGTGCTATTCTGGATTTGCTTAATGTGAACTTATGATGATAACTCAAATGAAGAGAAAAATGTGCTGAAGAAGACACCTGGAGTTTGTTAAGTAGTGATTCAATAGTGCCAATATTTTTTTGCATACAGACATGTACAATGTTTGGTTTACTATGGTTTGGGAGGTAACATTCAGATAATTTTCAGGTATTTGTGAAAATGTTGTGATATGTTCATATGACCAATGACTGCACTTGAGGAAAAGACAACTGACCTGCAAAAATTTGTAAACAAAACCCGATTTCAGTGTAAATGTTATAACCAGACCTATCTTCAGTCTCTTGTTGAGATATAATGGGCTTCTTGCTATAAAAGTGGAATTTTCCTTGTACCCATTGCTACAATAATGAAGCTGCTTGTTCTGTTCCTTGTTCTCAGATGTGTGTAAGGCATTGAGTACACTAAAAATTAGATATTTCAGCCTAGCATTCTATTTAGAAAGACTGTGTTTCAAAACAATTGTAGTCTTCAAAGTTGGAGTATGCTCTTAAAAGATTGAAACAAATCTGAATCTTCCATACTTGAACTTCTGTAGCAATTTTTCTGATTTAGCTGATGGAGCCCTGTATTTCCTATATTTTCTTCTGTTTTTGTCCAAGATTGCCCTGAGAGTAGTTTTAAGGAGTTTTGTGAAAAAAGAGAAAGCCTCAAAGTCTGGCTTTCCTCCAGGATACAGTGCAGATGTGCAGTAGTTTACTCTGGTATATAAACAGCTCTTCATGAGTCAGTGTCCCCAGTATTGTTCTTGGCACTGTTGTCAGAACTGAGGTTGCTGGATCTGTCCCGTGCAACCATCCATGTTTTTCTGTTTTATTACTTTGGAGGCCTTCTTTAGAAAGCCATTCCTCATTAGCAATTTGTCTGTTAATGCCCTTACATTTAGGTATATATTGTATGTTTTAGATCGATGATATATTCGGCTACGTACATTGAACTGAAGAGACATAAAGGAAAGTTCATTCAAAGTGGTTATTTCCAATGCAGAATAGCATGCAAAAGGCTTCAAATCACTATAGCAGTATTTTGTGTTTTACAGCTGTTTTCCATCAAATGGAATGAAGGATAATTGCCTTTTCACGTGCAGATTTTTCCAGCAAGTACAAAGCATTTGCACTGGTGGCCTCTCTTGTCAGTCTGGGCATCCCAGACCTCAGCGGCTGCAGGAGGCCAGTTCATTTTCCGTGTCGGAATCCAGGGGCTCCTGCTCCTTACAACGGCCATGCACGGCTGGGTGCAAGGCCTGCTGTGAGTGTCTGCTTCCTCCTTCTGTGCAGCCTGCTCCTCACATGGTTGTACCCTGTAAATGAAGCTTGAAACCCCTTGATTTCAGGATCTTGAATCCTGAGTCTACAAGAGATTTACTTGTATATTTTGTTTCTTATTTTGAATGTAGTGGTAGGAAGAAATAGCTGAAATTGTTATGAGGAAAGGAACAGTTAGCTAATTTGTCATGGTGTCGGAAATAAGCATGCCAGACCTGCAGTGGGATTCCTCAGACTGTGGACGCCTCTAGATGCCCCCATAAGCAATAAGCATCCTCAGTCTAGTACTGCTTTCAGCTGTGAAAATGGATCTTCAGTTTCAGATGTGCTAGTGTGGAAAATGGTAGCAGACATTAAATGAAGGAACATGGGATTTTCCTGGTTTTGAGATCTTTTTGAGATTACATGCAACAGGAGGAATTCTCCACTTTAAAAAGGAAAAAAGTAAACTGATGCTATAATACTGCTAGCTTGAAGAGCTGTGTGTGCCAATGTACTGGCTAGCCCTTCCCTATTTTCTGATATATTGGTAAGGAAAACACTGAAGTTTATTCTATTGTATGTTTAGTGATTTTTCTGTGACAGTCATGGCTTTAACCTTGCAGTATTCGTAGGAAATTGAGACTGAGGCATAGGGAAATTATAAAGTTGCAAATCAAGAATAGGTCCCTATTTTCTGGATATCTCTGTGTGTACTGTATCATAGAACTGCATCATGGATTATGATGCTAGGCAAGAATTAATTTCTGAAAGGAGTAAGATTTGCTAGAAAGATTTACAGTTAGTGTGTGGGGCCTTCCTGTGCTTCCATAATAGACATAAAACTGAGAAATTATTTTTGTTGTTGGACAGAAGGAACCTCTGTCAAAGATGAAAGAGAAAGATGATGATTTGCTTGAGGTTCTTTTTTCCAATGTTAGTATTTTTTTGCTTCTGCGTATCATAACAGGAATTGGCAACATTCACATCCGCTTGGTCTTGTGAGAAGGAAGTCATCTGAGAGGCAGAGAGTTTTATACCACTTCTTTAAATTCAGTTTAATCGTCCCTTTTAGTTCAGGACTGAGTCATCTGCAATGCAACATTTTGCATTACTCCTCCTTTAACTGAATTCTGAAACAGATCAGACTAGAAGAGACTTTACATTCATGACCTGGACTTGCTGTAACAGAAATTCCATTACTTTTTGTCCTGCCTGCAATAGTCATTTAAAGTTTTTATTCCTACTTTTATGTACTTCAAGACTTCTATTATGTTCCCCCCATTGCCTTTTCTTTTTGTGATTGAAGCAGTTTATTTGATGTGTCCTGAGAAGCAGAAGATTTTGGTTGGTCTCCTGTGCCTTCATGGCCCTTCATGAAGCGTGACGCCAGCGCCGACCCTGCATTTCAGTGCACGTCTTGCTGGTGCTCAGGTAGCTGCCGAAGGATTATTGCAGTGCGGCACAGGCCATGCTCCACCGTAGACACCTCAGTGCAATGCTTACATTTTTTTTTTTTTCACAGCAGTGTGATGTTGTTGACTCATCTTCAGCCTGTGAATGATTATAACCCAGAGATCCTTTTCCTGCAGAGAACTGCTGCCTGGCCAGTAGTATCCAATCCAGCATCAACTTCCCATTTAAGGTATTTTTCTTGAATTTATCAGAACCAAATTGCATTCCCTCCTTTTTTTTCTCTCCTTTTTATGTTTTTTTCTGATTATCCAAGATTGGTTTGAGTTCTAGACTGATTTCCCTAAGTTTTGCAGTTCTCTGCATGTCTGCTTCACCATTCAGGTTGTTTTGAAAATATTGAACACCCTTGGTTCTGCAACAGACTGGTTTTAGTACCCCACTCAATATAACCCCAACCCATCTCAACAGAAAATCACTGGTAACAACTCTTTGAGAACAGTTTTGTCATCAGTTTTATTTTAATTCCATAGCAATTAAGAACAAGTGAGCAAACCAACAAACACACGTATTTCTCTGGTTTGCTTAGGAGAATACTTAGCCTGCCACGATAAGAAGGCAGAGGTAGTGGTACAGATGACTGAGAATAGGGGTTGAAAGCGCTAACTCCATGACCAAAGTGCTTCAGAGAGAGCAGGTCGAGCTGTAAATGTTTACTTCAGCAGAACACAGAGCTCCCAAGTACGGTCTTTGGGGGGTTTGCACCTGCCGCAAAGCAGCAGGGGTCTTTTGTAGGCAAAGGCAGACTCACATTGCCACAAACCCCAGTCCCTGTAAAAAGGTGAAACCATTTAGAATCACTGCCATAGCTTTCCCACAGCCCAGCTGATGTTCAGTATCATGGAGTTATCACTGTTAACACTTTCTGTTTGGGATTAAAAAAAGGAGGAGGAAGATGAGAGTTTCTCTGAGAGGTAGGGGTATGTATATTGCTCCATGCTTAGAGCTATGTGCATGACTGGAAGAAGAGGTTTTGCTTAAAGTGGACATGATCTGTCAAATCCAGAAGCAGTAAGACACAGTGAGTAATGTATGTAGTGAAGAAGCTTTGTATTTAGGAAAGATTCTATTGCTTTCTTCCATACCCACTTTTGTAGCTGTGACAGCTAAGCAGAAACAGAAGAGAAGGCAGAAACACCTTAATGAAGGATCTTTAAGATTTTCTTTAGTCTGATATTCATGTCCATATTCAAGTCTTGTATTCATAACTCTTGTTCAGAAACCTGCTTGTTGCTTTCCAAACGTCCTTCCCCTTGGGAAGCGGCTGACTTGTCAGTCATCACTGGCTTGTTTCCAAGCATTGCCCCAACATCTTTTCACAGTGGAGATTCTCTATTTCTTCTTACTGCCTTCTGAGATTGATCCCCTTAGTCACAGACTGTCAATTCTTTCCACAAAAGTGATGAGGAAGAAGTCAAGTCACTACGCATTTGAACCCCCTCCCCGTCCCCTGAGAACACTTATTTTACCGACAGAGTTGGCAGCATTATGGAGATTTAGAACTTGTTCTTTCTGAATGACTTGAATCAGACTTTGGCCAAGATAACTGCGCCACAAAGAACAGGCTATTGTAATAGAAATGCAGCTGTCAAATGTAATACTAGACCATAAGTGGTATTGTAAGTGGTGGTTTGATTTCTGTGTAATCGCTATCTTACTTCACTGTTAAGAAAGGGCTTTGGGCTAGAGTTTAGGGAATACGCCCTTTAAGGGATCTTGCCTTGTCCCATATACAAGTCTGTTACATTTGACGAAAATATATACCAAATTTGCTCGACCTAAGTTTTGTCACATAAGTCATTACCACTAATAGTCACCAGTAGTTCTGACATAATTGTGCTACCGAGAAAAATCTATGTGCTGATAGAAATTGAAACTAATCTGTCTCATGAGTTGTCTTAATGATTCATGAGCCCCTTGCTGACAGGGTAGTAGAGGGTATGTGAACAGACAACCTGTTACTATCCAATGCAGGGAGTTCAGTGCAGCTCTAAAAAAAGTTGTGATCTGGAGGCAGCATTTTAATGGTTTGGACTTTTTCATTCTGTGAATGAAAGTTCAAGAAGAACCTGTTAAGAATCCTTCACTGAAAGTGAAGGTTGCAGAGACAAAACTATCTCAGTGATGGTTATTTCCAGTGGGAGGGAAAAACATGGTCATACCAGAGACAAACCAGCATGGCGGAGCACAGTGTGGAGAAGCTCTGAAATCAGAGAGAAAGTGTTCTTTCGTACCATCTGACAAAGCTTGTGTTCTAAGGTTTCAGAGACAATTTTAATTTCCTTTCATTAATAACTGGAAGTGGTTTGCAAAGGAAGTGATGTGTCCATCACAAGTTTGAAAGGATTTGACTAGCAAGAGTTTGGGGAAAGCAGCCAGGGCTGCAGCTGACAGATCAGAACTGTTTAGTTCCTGGCAGAAACTGTTTTCCTTTTGCCTTCCATTGCCTTTCCCGTGCTCTACCTTCCGAACATGTTGCAGTTCTTACTTGCATAGGCAAGTAAGAGGTTAAGTGGCTCCCATGTATGCCGTCTGATATATGCCCGCTTTTCCTGAAATTAAAAGGCAGATTCCTTTCCGTCTGGTCCTAGCTGAAGCCAGGAAAAAAAAAAAATCCCCCTTTACGTTCAGCTCCCAAATCCAGTTACAAGGCGCTGTCCTCCTGGGAGAGGAGCTGATGAGCCCACCCAGTGAAGTCTGTCACAGTGAAGCCACGCGGGCCCCCCTTCCACCTTCCCCGGAGCTCCCGCGCCTCAGCAAGAGAACTGAGGAGCAGTAGAAAGAAAGAAAAAATAAATTTTCATTTTCAAGATTATTAAAGTCAGGAAAGGTGGAAACCAAGAATTTTGAGATCATGCTGGTTCAAGGGTTCACAGTCTGGTTATGTCTAATAGGACCATGGAAACATTTCGGTTGTTATGTAGATACCACATCACAAACTCAGGCCCAAGGAGTCTGCGTAGTAGCTGTGTCTCACCTCTCCAGGGTGGATGTTACTATGAGCTAACTGTGAGGGAGCAGCCAGACAAACTCTAGTTTGTTAGTATTGCCAAATTTCACAATTTGATGGCAAGACTTTCTACAGTTGATACATCATATTAAAGCTCCTTCATGTATCAGAGCGGTGGAGAATCTGTTATAGTTTCTAACCTCCTCAATTACTGGAAACAGCTTGATGCATGAATTCAGTTAGCAAATCAGAGGAGCATAAAATACTGTTTTAAGAATTGCATGAATTTATGTAAAATGTTTTTTAAACCATTTGGGATGGGGAATTCTGCTCCCTGGGGCCATTAGTGAGCTCCTGGCTGGTGCAGTGTGTCACATATTACATTGCAGTACTGTAATGCCATGTCATGATAAAGTAACAGTGCAAACTCTTGCCAATGAAGTTTGCCGACTTGAACTGGCGACCTGTCTTCCTCCCTTGGACATGATCAGTTGAGCAAACAGAATGAGTTGACAGAGATTAATCTACTTTTTTATGGATGTTGTAAACTCACATTCAAATTCTAAGTCCCTGACATTCCTGTAAACCCAAATTCAAGTTCAACCCCCCGGCATTCCCATAAACATGCTGCCTGGGGTCTTGGCCTCTGCAGCAAGGTTTCTGAAGGAAAGGCAGCCACCAAAGTGCTAATATTCACCAGAGTGAGTCACCAGTATGATTCACTGACCTAGTTGTAGGGCACGGGATTGTAACACCAGGGGCAGATCTTCCTCTGCTGGCACACAGGGTGAGGGTATGCTCCGGCTCTCAGTTTTGCTGCACCAAAATGAGGGATATGGCCCTGTACATGGGCACTAGTAGGAACACACAAGCTGCCCTCGAAGGTGCTCCCCGGGCTGCAGTTTGGTTCTGCCAGAAAAGCTGGGGGAAGCTAAAGGAGAGCTTGCTGCCAGCAAAGGCAGAATCTCAGAGCCCTGACGCCACTGACGAGAGCTCTATCACCTACAGCGGCCAGTGTTATCTCTGTGTTTCCTAAGGTGTGGAAAGTTACAGACACAACCAGCTATTTTTCTACAGAGCTTTACTTAGCATCAGAGTGCAGTGAGAGAGGGAGCTTCCTAGGCCAGCTGTTTAAGTGGCCAACTTAGGCAAGAAGATTCTTCTTTCACTTTTCTGTCCTCCTCTTGAGCCTTTTTGAAACTCTGTATTTATTTAATACTATTTTTCACTTACAGCAGTATAAGTTCAGACTCATTAGAAATTTGATGTAAATGAAGAGGTCAACAGGATATTTTGTTTGCACTGTGTTAACTCATATCCAAGTTTGTGTCCCACTATAAACAGGATGAGTCATTTCTCACAGATGCTATGGAAAGACCACAGTATTCAAAAAACATAGGACATGAAAATGTGCAATGCAAAAAAAAAGCAGTATATGGTGAAAAATGTACACATTGATCAGGTGATGTAGCAGAAGCTGTCCAGTATTTTTGTAGGAGAAAGGCAGTGAAAAGAGATGAGGCTGGTCAGTAGAAGAAAGAGGTTTATGGAAAAAGAATAGAGAATGGAAAAGAAGCTTAGCTGCAAAAACAGTGAAAGGGAGCGCTGCAAAGTGTCCATTCACACAGTAGCCACTCAGAGCTTGACCACCAAATTGCTAGACAGTGAACTCAGTGAATCACAAATTGGAGCAACCAAATGTCATAATAATTGACTGCATCTGCATAGTAATTAAAAGCAGAATACAGTCAGCAATTTCTCACTGGCAAAATTAATGCAACATCATCTTTAGATGAAAAATCCTCAGGTTATTTATCTGGGTAATTCAAAATGATTAAATTATCAAAACAAAATAATAAAATTGTAAATTCTGAGGCAGACTTGCTTTGAGATTTGACTGTAATCTTTCTGTATCTCAAAAGAGACTAGCTCAGCATCCCTAATTCTAGCATATACTTTCAAAAGTGTAAGCCTGTGTATAAGGCAAGACTTCTTCACATTACTGGTTAATGTAATACCACTCTTGTGGTAAATGATTCTCGGGCTACTTTTTCTCTTATTTGAAGGCAAGATTTTGAAATGCATCTTGAGGATTTAAATGTCCAAAACGCCCTAAAATTGCAATTTAGGGCAGAGAATGTGATTCCTGCACATGTTGATGCCTCTCCTAATATCTGCTAACTTAATAAGATCCAAAATGTAGCTTTTCATCACTGTATGATCCTACTCTATTTCTCATTTTATTTGTAGAATATTAAATATGAGGAAGCAAAATTTATGCTTGCTAATATGTATCAGTGCATGAAGGGTGCTGGATCTTCTCTTTTTTAGGATAAGAGCCTTTTCATAAGCTAGTCAGTTGCATCTGGTCTATTACGTTCAACTCTTTTAACTGAGAAGCAAATAATGGTTCCTGATGAACCATGGAAATTTCATTAAACAGAGCTACTTTATGTACACAGTAAAAATAAGAGAAGAATTTACCTGCATTTGAGAGACAATTGAGAGATCTTTTCCTCATTTGAACAAAATACTATCGTTTCTAAGATTTTTATGTAGTTAATTGCAGGCAGGTTAAGGAATTACTCCATAAAGAATTAAAATGTATAATTGCTATTCGCAATCCCACTCTTCCATACTGTCTAGCAATTTAAATGGAAATTTCACAACTTTGTTTTACAATTCTTGTATTTGCCATGAGAAAGTGTGAAATGAAACAATTAACTAAGGCATCAGTTTGGTTTTGGGATTGGTTAATTTTTTGTTGTTGTTAATCAGTAAAACTGATAATTTTTTGCAATTAAATAAAAAAGGTACTTTTTATGCAAAAAAAAAATCATTTCATGCAAAAATAAACAGACCTTCTCTAATTCAGCATTTTTAATCAACCCTAGAATAACAGACCTGTGCAAACAACTCAGATTATCTGAGAAACTTTAAAGTAAGAAGTTACTGCCTAAGCTCAGCACTTTGAGATCATTCAGACAACGACAAACCAGCTCAGCATTTACATGCAATAATAAAGCAGAGTGATTGTGTGAGGGAAGAAAAACACTTTGAAAAGAGATGTCATATCCAAGATTGAAAGAAGTGAGTAAAAGAATTTTATTACTTACAACTATTATATATAAAAATATTAATAATATAATTTATATTATGTTATATAAAGTAATGTGAATTTATATATATAAAATACATGACATGTAATATATTTTGTGCTTATAAATGTATAGTGAGAGAGAGTGCCAAAAATGAGACCTCAGTTTTTGGTATGCTGCAATACTTTTGCTGTGCTGCAATACAACACTAGATGGGCTTTCCCTTCTGTGAATTTCTTTGCCAGAATCCTCAAGGCACGTTAATAGGGAAGGGCAAGGCTGGCAGGAATAACTGACAGTGAGTGAATATGAAGTTGCTTCTTTTGCAGCAGCTTTTGAGATGTGATGCTACTGTTTATTAAAATGCTTTCAGGGTGCCTTTTCTGGCTTTCAGCTGGCTGGTGTGGCTGCATGCTGGAGGAAGTCATTTCAGCCTGTTCAGTGGGACTGAGAGAGTCGGATTAACTGCTCACGTCTACCAAACTGGGCTATTTCCTGATCCTTTTCCTGGTTTGAAACATGACCCTCCTTTTCCCATATTCTCTTTCTCCATTTCTGACTCACTCTGTGTTTTTACTTAATGTTCAGAAAGGAATGAATCCAGTGCAGAAGAGGTCAGAGCTGGTTCTGCAGCTTTGTACTGCTATAGTCCTCTTGCACAAAGCCTGTATCCAGCCATCTCTCATCCACGTAGTTCTTTGTAAACTTGGAGGAGCAATGTATCCCACTCCATAGCTTCACAGTATATAGTTTTCCCACAAGATTCTGCTCTGTCTGCATGTCTCATCTCCTCTTGATGGCACTAGCAAAGGCGGGAGGCTGTGCCTAAAGTGAGAACAGACTAGCTGCATTGACATTTCTCATGTTGCACTAGAACTAGAATATCACTAATAACATTCCAAGCCACAGAACTATTGTATAACCCTGAGTTATACAACGTTCACATTTTTTTCACTCAGGCTCAGGAAAGTGATCTTTAATCACTTTAATCACAGGTTTTGGTGAAACATACGACCTTCGGAAGAGGAAAGTCCAGTTACGTAGTGAATGTTCTCAGCTCTGACATGGAGCTGGGAATCCCTAAGAACTGGATCATGATGAACTGTCATAGCCAAAACCTAGCCAGGCTCTTTTACAAATTAAAGTTAGCCTGTGGAGTATTTGTCAGGGATTTAACCAGGAACTGGCTGGAAATTCATCTGGAACATAAGCTGCCTTTGCTCAGAAAATTGCTGGCATGTTTCTTCAGGCAATTTTTTCCTTTGCCTAGATCAACTAAGCAAGTGTAACTGTGTAGAGTGCTTTCTTCTGGGTTGGCAAATCTGAATGAATTTTTTTTCCTCTGTGCATCTTACACCAGGTATGTCAAAGCAAGATCATATTTTTAATTTTGAGGGCAGGTTTCTTGATTCAGTAAAGTTCAGGTTCTTTAAGATGGACAGGAGCTCTTACTCTCAAATGAGTTTCTCATCTGTCCTTAGTAGAATACTGGTGGTCATCACCAGCTGGTTTCAAAAGCACTTCAAACAAACAAATCACTGAAGTCCTGTACATGTTTTCATGCCCGTGAACGAGCAAACAGAAGACAGGAAATATGAGTAGGAGACAGATTTCCAGTTCAGTCTAGTTTAGCTTTTGCGGAAATACTCTACAAAGTGACCCGTGGCTCATTTCAAATTAGGTGATCTCTGAATGCAAAAAAAAAAAAAAAAAAAAAAAAAAGCAGAAAAGTGATCTTGTGATGATTTCTTCTTGTTACACAGAGAAAAGCAGCAAGAATAAGGAAGGAAACAAAATGCACCAATAATCAGCTGCCTAGGCTGTTTTAGCAAGTCTCATGAGCTAGGGTAGGCACCAGGGACTTTCTTGCTGTGCACCATGCAGGTGATTGTGAGCCCTCCAGACCTGCCTGCTGCTGCTTTTGGGCTTTGGCAACACCCTGTGGCTGCTGCGGGCCCGACTGGTGCCCTGGCTTGCCTGGGCCCATGTCTGTTCTGAGCGTGTCAGCTGTGAGCGTGTGGCACAGCTCATCGCTCAGTCACCTCCCGAGTTCCCTTCCCTGGTGCCTTTGGGGGCTCCGAGCGGCAGAGCTGTGACACTGGCAGGGAGACTCTTTAAGGAAGGAAGGAACTGCTAATGTCTCTCTTTCCTGATGAGGTTCTTTCATTTTACAGTTATGGAGGGCCTGTTAACACCTTAGAGAAAGTGTGCAGGCTGGTTTGCTCTGACAGAGCAGCTGTGTGTGCTGTAACTGAGATGTTTCCCAACACGCCCGTCAGTCAGCCAGGACGATTGTGAAAACATGCCCAGGTCTTGTGAGGGGATTTTTGCCTGTTTGGCATCACGAATCAAATGTCCCTTTTAAGGTAGATATGGAAGGGAGGAGTCAAAGCTTTTAGACATAGTTTTGAAAGTTATGAGCAAAACAGGAAAGCAAATGATGAAACAGTGAGCACATATGAATGCAGAAGTGCCCCACATTGCACGCTGGAGGAGTTTACAAGTGGTCAGTGTGAGCTTTGTAGGACTCTTCAAGGGCTCCACGTAGGGGCTGTGAAGAGGCTTATGCAGCCGGAGACAGCCCTACAGGCCTAGCAGAGGAAGGCAGCGGGAGTGCAGGGACCGAGAGCTCTTGGGAAAGATAGGTTGGCTGTGTTGAAGGGAAGCTAGGCGGCACGTTCATGAAACAGGTAGCAGTTTGCAGAAAGCTGCTGCTCCTGGCCTTTGCAGAGCTCATTTTGGAAACAGACACCAGCCAGCTTCCTATGGGATACATGCAGATGAGTTGCAAAGAGGGTTGATCCATCAGCTGGGAGAATCTTACCCATGATATGACTCCAAAAGCACTTCACTACATGTCTCCAGTTCACTGTTCCCTGCCTGCCCTGCCTTTTGTGAAACTCCACCTCCTTCTCAGTTGGATCTCATAGACTGGCAAAATGTGTCTGAAGGGAAAGAGGTGCCTGAGCAGGGATCCACATTTCACCATTCTCCTCTTCTATGTGATATCCTACTGTTTTACATCTGCTCTTCATGCATTTGTTTCTTACTGAATATTAGCTGTTCTCCAGATGGAGTTGCTCAAGCAGATCACTCATAAATGCTCACATTCCCCAGTCTGTTTAGCCAAGCTCATGGTTGACCCTGTCAACATCCAAACTCTAAATTCATGGAAGCCAGACACTTGGTCAAAAATGTTGTTACTCATTATCTTTACGTGTAGGCCTATGAAGAGAAGTGAGATTGCATGGATGTGGGGAGAGAAAACAATGGTAACATGATGGAAACTAGACAGAAATTTCACCTTCTCTCCTAGTATAGCTGGCAACCCATTGGGATTGTAGTGCTTCTTCCAATTCTGTCTATCAATGGAAGGGATCCTAGTAATGTGAAGTTATTTCTGACTTTTAGGCTGTTTGTCCTGTGTTGAGAGATACAACTGAAGAAGGGACTTCATAATCCACTTCTCTGTTGCAGTGCAGATGCGTGTGGGAACCTGCATTCTTTTTATCAGGTTATTGGAAGCTTATTGGGTGTTAGGTTTGGAAAAGCTCAAACAAGACGACATGCTAAGGTGGCTGTGGCTGTCTCATCTAATACATGGGCTTTCCTGATCCGAAAAGACTATTTAGGAGTAGCCTTCTCAGAGTGTGAGACAGTAGAAGCTGTCTGACTTGACTCATGGGCTTTACAGGGGAGTTAGTAAGTTTACCTGAGGACATTCTGAAACATCATGAGATTTGCTGTAGCTAAATATAATACACATCAGTCAGTGCCACGCTGGGAAACAGAACTAATGAGCTGTGTGGTATGGAGCTAAAAGAGCTTGCTGAGAGGA